>NC_079899.1:11677849-12051008 GCF_024868665.1 Triplophysa rosa
GGGGGGGGGCGCCAGAACTGGAGGGTGTTGAAGAGGACCAGGGCTGCTGGGAAGCAGACGGTGCACGGGACTCGACGGCCGAGGCAGCCGAGTCGCGGCACGGGAGGACTGCTTCTTTACTGTCGATAACTGTGGCTCGACAGTAACACCAACCAGCCCCCTCCTTGTGAGACGGATGCGTCGAGAAAGCGGACCTTCTCGGCGTACTCATCTGCGCAAGGTAAGGCCAGAGGAGTTTCTCATGGACCATAAGTGTGGACATCGTCCGACCCAGGGCCCGCGTGGTCACCTTGGTCACCCGTAGAGCGAGGTGGGTGGCGGCACGGAGTTCCTGCATAAGCGCTGGGTCGGTCTTACCCCCGTGGAGCTCTCTCAACGCCCTGGCCTGGCAGGAGCCATAGCGTGGAGAGAGGAGACAGCTTGGTCCACCACAATGTAAGCTCTCGACACCAGAGATGTCTAGGTCGAGCCCCTGGGGGACATCGACGTATCCTCTAGCTGTACCAACCTCAAGGGAAGAGAGGGTGACAGAACTTTGTTTGACGTGAAACGTGCCGGAAAGGGGGCGTTTCCAGGTCTTACTAAGTTCCTCATGCACTTCCGGTAAACACGGGCGCGGCTTGGAGCCGTGCTCAGACCCAAGGCGCCATGTAGCCAGCCGCGAGCACTGGGAGAGGCAGTGCGTGCACTGCAACCCAAAACTCACGGCGGCCCGGGAAAGCATGGCTGACATTTCGACGCCCGCTTCTTCCTGGGCTCGACCCCCCGAGGGAGGGAGCCCAAGGAATCGTCGGAGTCGGATGGCAGTACGTCACCCCCCAATGCTGCAAGACCTCATCTTCACGCATCGTGTCCGAATACGTGATTAAGGAGTAAGATGGTGGGACCGTCTCCTGGGGGACGATCAGACGAGCGAGACGAGGTGCGAACGGTCCGTGAGCCAGCGGCTGGCGGATTATCGCTCACAGTAATCCTCATATCACCCTCGCTGCTAGCCGTAGCGGACGGCAGGGCCGTAGTCCTGCCGCCACGGAACGGGGAGCAAACGAGGTGGTGGCTGAGTCCCGTGAGAACACAGCCACCAGTGACGCAACGTCTGAATCGTCACCGCCCGCAGTGCGGGCAGGACGCATCCACAACATCTGCCCCAGCGTACTGGAAGCAGGCATCGTGTCCGTCCCCCTCCTCGATGAGTGTGTTGCACCCATGAGAACAGTGGGACAAGCCACGCTGGAGAAATTTTCTCTTTTAGAAAAGGAAATTTGCTTTGAACACCTCCGGAACTGCCGAGACGCCCAGGGGAGAGTCACTGCAGGAAGGGACCGTCCGCTGCACCACCTCGTAGATTCCAGCAGAATATTGATCACTGAAGATCGCTGTGTCGCTCATCAGATGCACAGGCTCTGAAGAACAAACGGTGAATGAATGAGCACGCCGGCTTCCCTCTTATACCCGGACATCCGGGGAGGAGTCCGGCATGCAAATTTCATTCGCCAATTTTCATTGGCCTTTTCTAAATACTCAGAAGATGATAGGTTCTCAAGACAAACCCCAATCTGTCGGTTCGACACAACATCAAGAGACCGACAGAAAGGGAAGTGAGCATTCCCCGCTTGCTCACCCCCTCTTCACATGCACATAAAACAGGAAAAATGAAGTCAGCTAAATACAAACCTGAACCTCAGTGAAAAACCACAACCCAGAAATGCATTTCCAAAATACAGAATAAAGGGCTCAGCATACTACATTCGAAATCAAAAAACGACCAACTGTGACCTGATTTCGAACAAAATCTGGTCCAAACGACAATTCGTTTCACTAGTTCGCAGCAGCAAACCAAACAGAACTCTCCGGGAAAGTTCGTGTTGGCCGGTAAACACCCTCAAGCCACCATTGGTCAATGGCCATTACGTAATAGGTGGGTGTGTTGTTTGTGTGGCCACGTGCGCCTCCAGAAACAAAGGGGTGTTGGATTGTTCGAAAACACTAAACCGTATCTCAACATTATCGAGCTTCGTTTTACCCCAAAACGCAGAAAGAAAGCGCAATTCGCCAGGACTATGCTGAGCCCTTAAAAGTCAAATATAACGTGTACACATTTCGTTATCTTTGCTGTTTTGTACCTTGTATATTTATTTCAGTTAAGAGATTAAAAGATTCACTTGTTTGCTGTGTTGGTTCTTCCACTTCATGGCATGCGCCTCTTACACCCGCGCATTAGGCTACGTCTTTGGAAAATGAGTGACTGAATGCGCAATATAACATTTCTGCGTATTAAATTTATTATACGCAAAAATTATTTATTGATCAGTTTGGCAGTCGCACTGGCATTAAGAAAAACTTGCACTGGCAGTTAAAATAGTCGCAAAATGCGACCATTTGGTCGCAGTCTAGAGCCCTGTGTATGTGTTTATAAATACAAAATAAATATCCACAGTGCTCAGACATATTATTACGTAAACACTAGTGATGCACTGAAATTTCGCCTGCCGAAAATTTTCGGCAGAAAATGTCATTATCGGTTTTACCCGAAAGAAAAAAATGCAACAAACTCTTCATAAGTGATTTTCAGCGGGACGATCTGTCAGTAACTGATGATGTAGCTCATGTGGACCGTCATCCGGCAGGTGCTGAAATCACTTAAGCTCATTTTAAGCCTGTTTACATGAACAGACTCACTGCCCCTCTGTGTTCTGCGTGTTGTTTTCATTAAAATGATTTTGCACCATATATAAACTTATTGTATTAGCAAGAGCTGCTGAGTTTGACTATAACTTGACGACTCTTATGGACATAATCATTCCAGAATAATTCTACAACTACAATGTTTAGATGATTGGTAAAAAAGTTATATTTGATTGGAAAATAATAATATATTTTGTATTGTATTTGTGGTTTTAGTGTGTGTAATTAATACAATTGAATAAAAACTATTTCAAAAAGTTTTTAAAGTATTTTTCGGTATTGGTTTTCGGCCGAGTGCATCCTAAATTTTCGGTATCGGCACACAATTTTAATTTCGGTGCATCACTAGTATTCTGGATGCGATTAATTGCAGTTAATCGCTGAACAGCCCTATTTAGAGAGTGTTTTTGGCCTGTTCTCTCTAGAAGAGAAAGTATAATTCACTTTAAAAGACATTTAAAATTCATATATCAATTTATTGATCCATTCTTGCATCATTTCGATGCTTCTAAGCTAAAAGACATGGACTAAAGCTATAAAATTCTTAACTTGGACTTCACAGAGTTCAGATTAAGACTCATTTGGAAATTGCTTTGGCATTCTCGTATAAATAAAAATGTGTTTCATGTTGTATCTTTAAGTTTTATCTAAAGGAGGAATCATTTCTTGTGCATAAACTATAAACCCACTTTCTCCCGGTCACTGGCTTCTCTGCTTTTGTAATTACTCAGCTCTGTTGCACATTATGAGAATTTTTATGATGCTAGAGAGGAGGGGGTGTCTTTTGCAATCTGTCTGTCTGTGGACAGTATAAGAACAATATATCATACTTTTAAGTAGTTGTCTTTTAGTTGTCTAAAAGCTTTTATCTCAACTTAATTACTTTAACAGCTCTCTCCATTCCAACTTTATCTGTGACTCTTTTCTCAAACATGCTGACATGAAAGACAAGATAACCTGTAGTCATCTCAACCTAAACAGTAAAGACAGTAGAGATGTTTACTGTTTACTGTTAATCAGGAAGAGTTAGTGAGTGTAACAGAAAGTGTGTTAAATGAATGCTTACTGTTTGTTGATTTCTCACATTCTGAAGTTCAGACGCCTGGAGAAAGAGAAGATGAATTCATATCTCTCATTTCTCTCATCTATACCAGGATTCAATGTCACGTTAACCATGTCTGGCAGTGCCAGTGATAATAATACAGATAATAGCTCCAGGTGTTGCAATGGTATTGATTACCACTGAGTGTAAAAAAATGTGGTGTAGTGTGTTACTTCTGCACCACTAGCATCACCAAACAGAATTATGGATGTTTATAAAACAACTTCCTTGGTTGCCATTGGCCAGCAAAACAGACAGTCCCGCCCCAAACACATTGATTGTTAGGTAATGCTGGTTTTTCCCCGATAGTACAGGTAGGTCTGTAAGACGTCTGCTAGAGATCTGGAGATTACCGCAGTGTAAAAAAAACAGAAAAAAGCAGTTTTACATACATTAAAAATCATAAACATCACCCAGATGTCTATATGACGGTAGACGTAGATTCGATACATCATCTGAAAGCTAAATAAATAATCTTTCCATTGATGTATGGTTTGTTAGGACAATATTTGGCCGAGATACAACTATTTAAATTTCTGGAATCTGATTAGATGAACACGAAAGCTGAAATTCTAAGCTTTACACACTAAACTTGAGTGGGTTGAATTCCCAAAAAGCGGTAGGCGTGTTTCCGGCCATTTTTGTTAGCGATTTTGCTGCATCCACTCACAAAAATCAAGTTGTGATATAAGTTACAAAATATCTTCATTGGACATTAACGCTTGTCCGGGACAAGTGAATGTTTCGTATGGGCAAGTGAGAGAGAATTTTACTTGCCCGACCGGACAAGTAACTTGAAAAAAAAAAACAGTGCGACATATTTATGTAGAATAATAAGAATATGTGCATTAGACAGAGCTGCGTGTTTGTCGTGGTTGTGCTTGTTTGTGTGTGACAATAATCAATGCGCACCGCACTGAGTCCACGCGGACGTGGAATCCTGTTATTTAAATGTCATCTGGCTGTTCTGCGTGTCTGAGTGAATTATGTGCACAGTTTAACTTACAACACGAGTGATGGTCGAGGATTTATCTGCGTCTGCACTGTATGAGGATATGAACACATGAACTTCATCTCCAGAGTTGCTGTAAGAGTTTATTTTACGAACGTTTTACTGTTTGAGTGAAGCTATCTGCAAACAAGCGTCTTACCGAAGACCCGTCAAAATAAAAGTACCGTTAAATTAAACATTCAGACAAAAAATACTGTAGTGTACTATAGTATTTGCTATTGAAAATTGAAGTGCCCTTGTAGTAAATTGATAAACACTGTATACTAAACTAAAGTTCAAAAACAATAAAGTAAGAATTTTACTGCAGTTTACTATAGTACACACTATAGTATCCTACAATAATTTATGTGGACTAATATACCACTATTGTATAGTAAAGGAAAAACACAGAACTTAGAAATATTAAAACAAATTTAGGTAATCTAAAAATGATATGTCCCTAATTGATCCATCTGTATGTAACATTAATGTCTTTTGTCAGTTATCTGCCTATTCATAATGAACTACACTTGCACATTTCTGCCTGTGCTACCAAACTTTAAACCTCTATAGCACCAGTGCTACGTGCAAAAAAAGTTAACTTACAGCCTTAAAACTAATAATAATTACTGCTTGCCTTTGGTTTATAGCAGTCACGGAGAGTAACGGCCTATAACCAAATTCAGGCGGCCAAAGCAGACACTAGTTAAAATGCTTAGAAGCAAACTTGACCAATCTAAATCCGAAACAATTATATTGATTATATTATATTATAATTCAAATGAAATATCATTTTTTTTATCTTTGGACAAGTAATTTTTGTAGTCGGACAAGTGAATGACAAATTTACTTGTCCGAAGGACAACCACATGACAATACTTAATGTCAAGCCCTGGAACATGATCTTTTCTTAATATCCTAATGATTTTTGGCATAAAAGAAAAATCGGTCATTTCGACCCATACAATGTTTTGTTGGCTTTTGCCACAAATATTCCTGTGCTACTTAAAGGAGCAGTATGGGATTTTTAGGAGGACCTATTGACAGAAATGCAATATAATATACAAAACTATTTCTTTCATAGGTGTATGAAGACCTTATGTAATGAACCGTTATGTTTGTATTACCTTAGAATAAGCTATTTCTATCTACATACAGAGCAGGCCTATACACATTGAATTCTCCATGTTGCTCCATGTTTTGTACAGCAGCCCTAAAAGGACAAACAGCTCTACAAAGCGCGTTTACTCTTCCTCTCCCTCTACCCTGCGGTATGTTGTCCTGTTGTCCTTGACTTTACAAAGGGGGAAAACGCCTACTAACTTACTCCTGGCCATCTACTTTAAAGTCTATATTTAACGGTCAAGCTTCTTCTACACACATAGTGTATCTCAAGTACTTCAAGAAATGACCCCTGAAAAATCAATACTCTAAGGGCTTATTATATTAAACACCATTCAAGATATTGAATTAATGCTCACTGTAAATTAGTTCCAGAAATACATCTTATCTTCAGACAGCAGCTAGTCTAAAATCTGTCGGAATGAAAACCTTCCTGCTGCACAGTTCTGTTTAAACCCTCATTTGTGGTCCAGTTTGAGTGGTTGAGCGAATGGGCTACAGTTGGTGAGGCTGAAGTTGATATTGACCTTCTTTTGACCACCTTAAGCTGGTGTGATTTGGGATTTCCATTGAATTGAATGTGTGTGTTTTCTTTCTGATGTATTTTGGTCCGTTCTAAGTATCAGCAGCTGTTATAGCTATTTTTAGCTGCCTAAGCTATGCTACAGTACATTAGTTTTTATCATTATTTAGTGTAGTCAGGGATTCAGAATGTAAACATGACTTGCAGGTGTATTCTTGTTTCCAGTCATTTTTTACATTTTTTGGGCTAAAGGTTGTAGGCTTTCCACTTAGTGTCTTTGGCTTCTCCCTGCTGTCTGCCGCTCACTCACAGAAGCGTTTCCTTCACCAGGAAAGTGAGACCTTGTGCAAGCGGGGCAGTACTGATTAGTACTGATTCAGTTCCCACTGAATGAACGGCTTATCCGAAAATACACTAGGTTTGTCGTTATACACGTCTTCTGAACTAAAGCCGCTAAAGGGGTCGGAAAAGTCGCTAAATCTAGTGAAAGAGTTGCAAACTTGGCAACAATGGCCGGACAAATTATGAATGAATGGAAACAGTGCTTCACTGTAGTCATGGCGGGGAGGATTTTTGGCGTGGTGGCCCGCCACGGCGAAATGAATGTAGCAGAAACACTGGGAGCGTTAAAAATTGAAACAGGAAGTTGTCCTGGACCAGTGTTCTTTACATTTTGCAGAATGGTCTACAGTACAACCATGACAATGAGGAGCTAGTTTTACCTCAGTTTAACTATCATATTTAAACCGTAATTGATACAAAAGGTTTTCCATGAAGTGTAGAACTTAAGTTTTTGGAAGTCTGGATTTTTTTATAATTTGAGTACTGATAGTATAGTATGGAATCAGGGGAAGTAGACTAGTTTATATGCTCTAGTTAGTAACTACTTTATTTATGGCTTTGTACGTATATTGTGCATGTTTGTTTTTCCTTTAGAACACCCAGCCACTAATGGTGTGCAATTCCAAACACCCGTCTTTGATTTAAGTTCAGTTTAATCCAAGCGTTTGGCCTTCATAGCAGAAATGCATTTTCCCACCAAAAATTGTGTAAATGGAGGTAATTGCACAGCACACAGTGGCCAGACTCTATTGACCTTTAACAAGTCTTTCCTCTCCGTTCCCATATGTAGCTCTCCTCACACATTTCTCTCTCAGCTGAAAAGACTGAAGGTGCCTGAGGAAAGTGAGCCAGATGGCTGGCTGGAAGAAGGAGACAGTTTAGCACCACAGGGGGACAAAATCTGTCATCAGTCTCTCTGTATCTGTCGCTGACTCGCTGTGCCCTTACCACTGACTCATGCTATTCAGACCAGTGTTTGAACCATGTTATTTGCACGCATTGCATAATAAAATGTGTTTGAAATGATAAGTAGATGTTTCTTTAACAGTCTTTATCTTTAGTTGTATCTGTGATGGAGACAAATTAAGACACTATTGAGTGTAGGATGTTCAGAGTTAAAGGGACAGTTCATCCAAAAACTAAAATTCTGTCATCATTTACTCACCCTCTTGTCATTTCAGAACCTGTATGACTTTCTGTCTTCCGCAGAACACAAAAGAAGATATTTTGAAAAATGTTGTTAACTGGACCCCATTCACTTGTAGGGCTGGGTATCGATTCCGATTCACAAGCTCTTGATTCGATTCGATTCTCCATTTGAGTCAATGATTATAGATTTAATACAAATTATAGATATTTCTAAAAAAAGATCAGGAAATATCAGGAAAATTTTAAGTGTTTTACAGCGTTTCAGTGATTATTATAAATGATTTATCCGTGCACACCATCTTTTTTTTTATTAATCTGCACTTGTAATCTTTAATCAAAAACGTTAAGCTCCTCTCCCCCTCTCAACAACAACTCTTCACCACATGACGTCAGCAACAAAAAGAGGTGGGACTATACTGACTGTCCAATGGCCAGGCATTTTTAGCCCTCCTCCAGGCCCAACTTACAACAAACCAATCACAAAGGGAAGGGCAAAATAAAGCCCCGCCCTACATTTTTTTCTAATTTCAGAAGCCGTTTTATAGGATACACGTCACGATACGGAAAAGAAGTCAATCGCAACTTCCGTTTCATGGTGACTTTAAGATAGCAAGGACAGTTGAAAATATGGTAAATGTGAGGTCAGTGTGAGGTGAGGCATTTCCATAGATGGGGAAACACCCTGTGTCTGTGATGTGTTGCTATTCAGGTAGCTATCAAGAAGAACAATATAGTAATAGTACATTTATGCATTTGTCAGATGCTTTTATCCAAAGCGACTTACATTGCATTGTACTATACATTTGTTTCTGACTATGTGCAATCCCCTGGGATCGGACCCATGACCTTGGCATTGCTTGCGCCATGCTCTATCCACTGAGCCACAGGAAAGCTAATAGTAATAATTGTCATGATCCCAGTCACGTGAGTTTTCTTCCTGTCACTGTGTCTATGTTTGTTCTGTTGGATGTGCGTGCTAATTGTTTTGACAGCTTGCCATGCGTCCGGTGTCTGCGTCACTTACCCCGCCTTCGTGTTTCCCTGTTAGGCTTTTCCCTCACCGGTTTCTCATCACCTCTTCACCCTGTTCACCTGTAGATATTCCCGGCTATCGTTATCATCATTACCTCTAATTCCCCACCGCCTGTGGCTTGTTAGGTTTTCCTATTTAGTCCCTCTTGTTCTGTTGTCTTGTGTCGGACCGTTTCAGTGTAAACCCTCTGATCGCTGTGCTCTGCCGTGTCTGCTTATAGTCTAGTGCTACAGTAACCTTGTCTTGTCTAGTGGTATCCTTAGTAATTACTCTGGTTCTCTGATAGCAACTTGTCAGTGTTTACCGTAGTTGTTCTGTCCTGTTTCATCTCTCTGCATCTCTCTAGTTCCCGTTGGCGTCCCGGCTTGCATCACTCTCCACCGTCTGGCACCACTCTCTACACGGAGGATTTTACCTCTGAGCCGTCCTACGGCTGGCTCGACCCGAGAGATTTGTCAGGTTGAGCATCCGTCCCGTGGTGGATAACTACCTCTGCTCTGCTACATTCGTCTCTCCGGTGGGTCGAGCTTCTCCCCACCGGTTGTCCCATTGCCGCCGTTCCAGTGGAATTGACTCTCTTGGACTAAAAACGAACTGTGTGTGTGCCAAATAAAGATCCTGTATTTTCCCTGCAATTGAGTCTACTCGCCTTGTGTATCATGACAAATAATAAAGTACAAAAATGTCAGAATTTATGAAATCTAATTTTACATTTTATCAGCGGTTTCTGGTTGCTGTCCAAATATGCGTAGAAATCTCGCATTCTGTCTGCGGCTTTAATTGAGTGTCACCCGATTTTGTTTGTTCATTCCATCTGTACCTATTCATCTAACAGTTGTGAAACACTCATCTTTGCTCTGTTTTCTTGCCCTGCACTGTTTTCTAACCGTGTCAGCGATGGCAGGTTCTGTTTAATTGGGGTTTAATGTCCCAGATTAATCGGGTGTAATTCTTTGGTGCTCTTTAATGGCTCTAAAGCAACCCCACAAATGCTGGTTGATGGCGGGTCACTCGTGGAAAAAACGACAAGGGCACACCATCTCCATAAATCTGCCTAACCACAATTACTTACAATGTGAGTGTGTGTGAGACAGATTTATCTGGACTATAGCAATGTATCCTGTGGTGATGCTAAAGAAAGTGTGGGGATACAAAGCAGCAGCCAATGGGCTATTGTTTAAAGGCCCCCTGCTGACCTATTTTTGCAGACTGGGAAACAATGGCAGTGTCTGTACTGTATAACAGTCTGTAATATTGTCAAGGAGATGTAGGGAGGTTCTTGCCAATGCAAGAATGGAGAACGGAGCGAATAACCCTCTATATGGCAATGTCCACTGTGGTAGAAAGATCTTTGTGACCATTCAGGGTGTGATGATAAATACTGTTACTCATCTTTTTATATGACTCATTATTTGATATGAACTTTTTAATTGTTATTTATATTTTGGATCTGTAATAGCATTCATTTATTTGGCTGTTGAACATGGTGATGCCAAGGAGCCCAACAACTACAGTAGGTTGAATAGTTTTGTTGTGGACAATTTCTCATTCAGTCGGAATTTAGAGCTAAAATTATGCACTTTAAGTTTTGATGAACATCATAATAAACCGAAAAGTTTAACTCTGTCGAAATAATAAAAAGACTGATATTTTTCTTATGCGTTTTAACAATTCATGCCTCACAGGTCTGCTGGGTGAATCTAAGAGAAAATGACAAGCACCTGAAGGGGTCAAGGAGATGCGAGGCGTCTCGAGGGAATGACGAAAATAGATCCATGAAAACAAACCGAGTCTTGCGATTGTTTCAATAACATTCTCTGAGCTTTTGTGCCGGATGAAAGGCTGTTGTCCTTACGTCACGATTTAGGCAGAGTTTTAGGGCTGCACTTACAGTAATGGACATGCTTTATCCCTGTCAAAGAAAATGTAATGAGCGAACCAAACTGGAGTAAAATCAATGGACCGCGAGACAAATAAAGCAGAACGGCGTGGAAAAGATACATTTATTTTAAGCTCATGACGGGTGGTTGCTTTGTTGAGCTGGTGCTCATTTGCATGGTAGCAAGCACATAAAGATGACCTCATAGTCGCTCTCTCTCTCTCTCTCTCTCTCTCTCTCTCTCTCTCTCTCTCTCTCTCTCTCTCTCTCTTTCTCTTTCTCTCTCTTTCTCACATACACACACTTGAGAGAGTCAGACCGAAGATCATTGAGCAGCGGGGAGTAAGAAATAGAATGTGTCTGTGTGGTTCCTCAGCCCCTCGCAGGGTGTTCGTTCAGTACCCGTGCTATTTTTGCAGTATGCACACTGTGCACAGTAAGCACATTTTCTGTGTGCGTGGAATAGTACCTTTATGACTTCACACATTCGCAAAAATGTACAAAACCAGTGGACACAGCGTGGAATACTGCTGCCCGCAATGCAATGTTGATTGTTTATCATTGTATAATACATGCATAATGTATTGCACACTGGGAAAAATAGCAAATCATTTCTTTGATGTATGCTAGTATTGCATTATGTTTCTTATCTGCCGACTTTTTACCAGCTTGTTCGATGGCAGAAAAGCGGCTTTGGCACTGACAGTCATCCATTAGCTAATAGAACTGTGCCTGTCTCTCCGCGCACAGTTGTAATTAATCAATACTGACTAACATGGTTCATACAGACTATTTTTAGGAAGAGTATGTATTAAAATGTCTTTTTTTAATGTCATCATGTGTAATGAGTTTTAGCTCAGTTTACTTCAGACTGCTGTGTGTTACACAGACATCCTATTGTTTATTGCACTCGGGGCAGGAGTTGTTCAAACATCTTTTTACAGTGGCACTTGAGTGGCACTCGATTGTTATGCAAGTAAAATGTCTTGGAAAAAGAGAGAATGTAACAGCACTCTACTGTTCCAGTTTATAAGCAAAACATGCAATCGAAAGCACAGGAAACAAGTCTAGACTTGACTTTGTACACAGTTGCTGTCTGGATTCGGTTTAGCACACCTCGCAGTCAAGTTATACGTGAGGGTTGGTTTGTGCACGAGCTCTTTGAACTTTATAAGAAGGAATGTGTAATGTTTTGGAGGGTTTGTGAATTGGTTAAGCTGATTGTTGGGTACTAAACAACACAGTTAAATCATGTAATTATCAGCCGTCGTCAAAACTGAAGCTTTCTCATGAGTCTCATGTTTCTGCTTAGTTTTGTGTCAAAATCAGATTGAATCCATAAGCACACCATTTTAGTTTAGGCTGGGTTTAAAGTACCTCCCTCAAATGGCCATTGGTTAAGCCACTAAACATGTTTATTACTTACACCTTTTGGTTCAATCAAATATGTTTTTGCATATCAAGTTGGGGATGAAGGATTAAAAAAATAGAAAACTGACGCATTAAATCAAGAACTTTAAATCAAGGGAATACTCAAGCAATGTTATAATGCAGTTTCCGTGTTCATTCGTTGATGTTGGCATGTCATCATTTGAATATAAGTACTTGTAAATGTCCTAGATCTATTAAAAACATTCATTTGAACATAACGCTGAGATTAGTTTCTTGTTAGAGTATGAAAAGATATATATTTTTTCTTCATTTATTTGTTGTTGGTAGGTTTGCTAACCTACTGTATGTTGTCCTGCATGTACATTTATTCATTAAGCATTTATCTAAATCAGTTTCTCTAAATGAGGGGGACTTTCACATTTTGTGGAAGGAATCAACGATAAATAATAGTTTACAATGCTATGTTTACAAGTAGGAATAGTGAATATTTTAAAAAGTTTTACAAAGATCATTGTTAAAGTTGTGATTATTGGGATGTGTTTAATTGATTTTTTTTCTTGATCAATTTCTCTCTCATCAGGTGAACTTTGTGGCGTGCCAGCTCTTTGCATTGGCAACGGCCTTCTGGTTCAGACTCTACCTGCACCCCAGCAAGACGAGTCCCTTCATCCGACATGTAGTCGCCACACTGCTGGGCTTCTATCTGGCCCTCTTCTGCTTTGGCTGGTGAGTGTCTGTCTGCTTTCATCCCTTATATATCTCGGGTCCTCCATAGTGATCTCTGGCAGGCTCATTGATAGCTGGTTAGCGAGCCATTCAATTTATAATAGGCTTGTGTTGTGCTGGCAGAGACACAGGGGCAGCACTCAGCACTCTATGGGCTTGTAAAAGAGATGTTTGATGGACAAGTGTGATCTGTACCTTTCGTTTACAACAATAGACTGTTGCCATGTTTTTAGAGGAATGGGACCGAAGCATCAGAAAAATACTTCAAATAATTTATACTTTACAGCACGGCTAGTCAACTGGCGGCCCCGCCAATAAGCTTTACCTGGCCCGCCTTAACATTTCAAATAAGTGGAGAGACTTTAAGAACGGTATGCTTTAAGAAATGCACGTCCTGAGACGCAACTTCTTTGAAAGTCCAAAACGCTGCTGCATTAAATACAAAAGTAATTTCCGCGGCTCATAACGAATTACTGACGTCTTATAAAGTGATTTGACTGGTCTGTCCAAGAAACGTAATATTATTTACTTGAAAGTAACTGCAGGCTATACCAGTCTCAGATAAGGGAAAAACTTTGTTGTTTTTATTACTGCATTCATTATGTATGATTTAAACGGCTGAATTTACGAATAAGAACTGTTCATCTCCCTCCCTCCTGGGGCACATGAATACTATTGGAATTCACCAGAAGATGCGATAATATCGTTCAGTTTCTTGCACAGACCAATTGATTCGCTTTATAAGACGCCAGTTTAGCGTCACAAGGGGCAGGGGTTACTTCTGTGCTGAATGTATTCGCGTTTTTGAGAAGAAGTGAGGATATTGTAAAAAAAGGCCTGCATCCTATTTATACTTTTGGAATCAGGCCCTCAAAGAAAAGTAGTTGAAGACCCCTGCTGTACAGTATGTCCGTGTCTGTACGTATATCTGATCAAATTGAGCAATCCCCCATAGGTCTCTGTGCAGAGGTCAGCATGCCGACATCACACAGGAAGCTGTTACACAATGTGACAGCAAGAGGCCTTCAGATAGAGTAGTGAAGTTGCCCAAGGCAAAGCAGAAGCGGATGAATTATAAATTAACTTACGTATATTACAGTAGTAGTATTTTGTCTTTTACCACACAACTTGTTTTTTGATGCCATGTGTCAAGCATCACATGGTTTCCCATAAAACGTTTGTTCATAATTGCATGTTTTTTCATGTACCAGAAGTAAAGAACACATTTGTTGAGTCATGCAGTATAGTATAGAGAGCTAGAACGGCATACAGTAAAAGCACATTTGAAATTATAGTTTAAGAAAAAAGTTAGGACTGTTATGTACTCCCGAAAAAAACTTCTTAAGACAGTTCTTAAAATTTTTCTCAAGATTGATCGTAGGAAAAAAATTAAGAAGATTCCCAATTCTTGAAACACAAGCTGTCGTAAATATCATCTTAAAATTAAGACAGCCTCACGGTTAAATCTCATAAGGTAAGATGTTTAATACATGTATTTTGTTATTTCACCTGCGACATGCATTGTATTGAGCAAGAATCATAATTTTGACATTTACTCGCCATTAAGGAAAATTTATTTTGATATAATAACAATAAGATCTAGCTCCCTTACTTTAGCTTTCATTTTTAAAAACGGAGTGCTTTTTACATTATTCTGGGACAAAGTGACTCGAAACGGAGAGGGTCACCGTATACCGTTGCCGCAGTAACACACAAAAAGTAGTATAATAATAAGTATAATTTTTTAAAGCTTGATAACATTTTAGCTAACATGCGATCATAAAGGCTGTTTAACACATAACATGCTAATATATATAGGGTATATATGAATACAAGGTGCTTGTTACACACATAAAGTTTATTGTATAGATAAACATATACAGTTACCACATGATCAAGCGAGTGCAATCATTGACAAAGCATATCATTTTATTCTTACGACAAAAATTAAGATTAACGTTTTGAGAAATGTTTGAGAATCGCACGAACATTCTTACAAACTTCCTATAACTTATCTTAAGAACAATCTTATATTTTGTCTTAAGAAGAGTTTCGTGAATCCGGCCCCAGACGCATAGCTGTGTCGATGTGATCATCACATACTCCAATGCCGTTTGCTTTTCTCTACATGCCTCTTTGTTCAGAGGAGACTCCATAGAGACGACAGTTTGCTCTCAGTCAATATCACTAATATTTATTTACTTAACACACATTCCCGGTCTTATTGTGCACAGTTCATTAGTTCACGTAAAAAAAAGGTGTTTATCATTTTTAATCAAAATGTAATAACTTTGAAACCACTGTCAGTCCTGTTGTAAATTCACGCTTTCTTTCATTCAAAAATCAGTTCTTGTTTTTCTCATTAGTATTTTCTTCATTCCAGGTATGCCTTACACTTTCTGGTACAGAGCGGCCTTGCCTACGGTGTTATGATTTTCACAGGAGTGGAACACATGCACAGGTGAGTGCCGGCCTCGGAAAATACCCACAACCACTTGTGACATGAAAAGGGAAATGTTCCATAACACTGCCTTGTGTCCCAGTGGCACAGTCAACAAGTTTTTGCCATCCATTTCAAACACAGTGCAATATGGCGAGTTATTCATCTAGTCCTTGATTGGTCCGTTGAAGATGAATGCATACTGCTTTAACAAATCCGTTTCTTTCTTAAGTAAACAAGCCGCAGGGGAAGCAGGAAAGTGTCTATTGTCATCATTTCTTCTGTAAGTCACATGCTGAGTGACTGCTCACTCTGATCTGAGGTCAGATGAATGGATGTACTGGACCACGTGGTGCGCTCTTACGCTCCGGGGTGGCTCTAAAAATAAACAGGGCTGCGGAAAATAGTGCCACAATATGGTCAGGGAAGCTTACAAATGAGAGAATTATGTAAGATATATTTTTGAGTCTATACTTTATTCCCATAATATCTGACTTTGAATGGTGCGGCACATTAGTCTCATGGGATGGTCTAGTGACACTGGTAGTGATGTTTCTGTCGTCTGGGGTCATCTGTTTAAGGTCAGTTGACCTTGACACATTTATCAGAATATCTATAGCCAAATGTCCTGCCAGAATGATTTGTAACCTTTTGTTGGAGGAACAGATCATGATGACTTCGATCCCCAGACTTTTGCATCATTGATTATTATCAGACAAGGAGTTTGATGTTGCAATGTGTGTGAAACAGGTACCTGTATATTAGTGCATAAAGATATAAATAAATAAAAAAACACAGTTCATGTTCACAGTACTTACCCGAAAGGTATAGTCACATAACATGTTAACATGAGACTAAGATGAAAAAATAGCTATGCAATATTGTCTGTGTAAAGTTGTGTCCAAATATATGTAAAAAAATGAAATTAAATAAAATAGAACAAAAAAAAAGTAAAAAAAAAAAAATGAAATTAACAATATAAAATTAAGTTTAATTAAAGGTTGCCAGAAAAAGTGGTTGAATGTACAATAAATACTCACAAAATGTATTTTACTGTATAAAACAATAATAAAACAAATAACAACCAAAATGAATATAAGTGCTTTAACAAATGTGAGCTGCGCATCTATAAACCATCTGGAATGTCTTTCCCCATAGACTTTCATTGTAAATGCAGGTCAAAATTGTTTTTGTGATAACTGTTGGCATGTCACAAAGACTATCTTTAGAGCTTGGTTGTGACCTGGACTATTTATTTAACCTAAACTTTGGTTCCAAGTAGACAAACTAGACCTTGAACCGATGCTTTTTAAACTTTAATATGTCAGTTATCTACAGTACGGTACATCAGGCTATGGTATGTGAACTTGGTGTACAATTACATTTATGCATTAGGCAGACGCTTTTATCCAAAGCGACTTACATTGCATTATACTACACATTTGTTTCTAAGTATGTGCAATCCCTGGGATCGAACCCATGACATTGGCATTGCAAGCGCCATGCTCGAACCACTGAGCTGCAGGAAAGCATGTAGGGTGCAATGATAGCATACCACGTCACACAATAACCTATAGTTGAAATCGATAATGATGTCAGTTTTTGTTTCTCTTATACTGTAGTTTGAACCTAGGCTGTTAGTCGTTTTTTGTCTCTAAGGAAAAAGTGCCAACAATAATCAATTGTATAAGACATCTGATCAGACGTTCTGCAGGAGTCTTGTGTAATGATATATACAGTGTTCCTGCAGTGAGCAGTCTGCGTTTAGAATACAGCGCTTTTGAACAAACCTTCAGAGACTCAAGGAGCTGATCACTGTGTAATGAAGTCACACCACGCTCCACTGCTCGTGGAGATGAGAGCGGAGAGCAAAGGATGATGGGAAACCGAAAAACAAATATTTGTATGTGTATGTGAGCCATGGTTTGGAGAGCAAATATTTTTTTGCGAGTCTCACACACAGAAACAAGAAAAATTCATTCATTCTACATGAACCTATTTATTTAGTTAGTTAGACTGTTACTGCTAGACTGCTAGTTATCTGATATAGTCGTGATATAGATATAAAGATATAGATAAAATGAGATATAAATAGATATAAATCCAATCTACTCTTCAGTATTCAAAATAATTTGACATTTTTGCAGTTTATTACTACATAACATCAATACACATAAACAGTGCATCCATGAATAGTTTTTGGCACTTAGCCGAATCTGGATTTTTGTGTATTTGGTCACGTCCAATAAAATGTGGTCTCAACAGAATGAAGTAACTTTATACACTTTCAATTTGATTGCACACAATGAATTTTTAATTGCGACAAAATGTTTTAGGATTATGTGGCTTTAACTCATTTAATTAATTACATGCTGCAAAAATCCTTTTTTGTTTGAGTGTACTGAACCATTTAGGCACCTTGTCATTATGTCAGGTACTACCATAAAAATCTGCTGAGCTGATAATGCAAACGCATAATTTGACAAAAACTGTAAGAGTTTAATGGGTCTGTTGGGAGAGAATGTGAGATGATTACATTTTTGTGCCATATGTGAACCGTATGTTAAAGGATAAAGCACTAAATCTCTCATTCTCTCTCTCTCTCTTAAAGTTATCCAAAAATGATGTTATTTTTCTATGTAACTATGTTGTTCCAAACCAAACTTTTTTCTGCTTAACTCAAAATGAGAACATTTTAAATAGAATAGAAAAGAAAAAGCACAACTGGGCCTTAAAGGGATAGTTCACCCAAAATATCATTTCTGTCATCATTTATCATGTCATGTAAATCTATATACGACTCTTATTTTTCTGTGGAGCACAAAAGAAAATATTTTAAGAAATGTCTTATTGATTTTGTGTACATATAATGGAAGCCAATTGGGGCTGTTCATATTTGGTTACCAGCATTCTTCAAAATATCTTCTATTGTGTTCTCCAGAAGAAAGAAGGTCATTCAAGGTCTTGAACCACACAAGGGTGTGTAAATGATGACAGAATTTTCATTTTTGGTAGAACCATCCATTTAAAGGATGGTACAGTCCAAGTCTTTTGCTGACACTAACACAGTTTCACAGCAAGCAAGATTAAATACCAAGTGTCAGATGTTTGTACAGAGGTCCTCCTCTCATGACCTGAAATCACTCAACAATATTTATTGAATCATTTTTGGTTGAATTACATCAACAGTAGCTCAACAATAACTGTGCTGCTTATTATTTCTGCTCCGGGAGTTGTCGGGTTTTAAAGAAAGAATGTCCTCTAAGGCCTTATTCTGTCGCACAATGGTGCAAAGTTTCATTAAAACCGACACCTTTATGATGGGATTTATTGCTTTAATATGTTTCCACTCAGGCATGTGAGGAAAAGGTTTATGGCGCAGATGATAACCACTAACCTCTGCGTCTCACCTTTATAAATTACCATCTCGGGACTGTGTTGTTGGCCAACGAAAATAGAGCCAATCAGAGGAAAGTGTGAAAGAGAGCCGCATCATGGTTCGCTGGAGCTCTTGTCTTTATTAGAGGTGAACAGTGTACTGTAAATGTTCATGGGTTTATCTCAATCTCCTTCTGAAGTCGAGGATCGTGTACAGGAATTTGGAAACATATTTGTTTAGTTTGCTTTTCACTATTTAAAGTACAGTTCTTTTAGATATCCGAGTAACATTTCATCTGAATATTGTTAAAGGTCCAGTGTGTGAAATTTAGCGGCATCTAGCGGTGAGGTTACGAATAGCAACCAACGGCTCACTCCACCCCTACCCCCTCCCCTTCGGAGCACTATGGTGGCTGACACAGGACTAAGATGTTGTCACGTTTTCCCTTCTTTGCCGAAGGAGGCTACTGTATAAACAACATGCCGATTCCATGTGGGGAGCTGCGGTGTATGTAGATAGAAATGGCTCATTCAAAGGTAATACAAACGTAACGCTTCATTATGTGAGGTCTTTATACACCTCTGAACACATAGTTATGTATATTATATTGCATTTTTGTCAACAGATCCTCCAAAAAAAACACACTGGACCTTTAAGATCCGAAAATGTCCTTAAATTTAAAATCTGGTGAAATCTTCACAGGATGTCTTTGGTGTTCAGTGTTAACTTGGGGTTCTCTTTTCTGACACTTAATCTGAGCTCCATGAGAATACAGGCTGGAGCTGAGAAGTCAGTGTGTGACTGTGATAAGGATTTGTGTGCGCACATCACATTTTTGGCCCAGGTTTAGATGTTCCGTGCTGTTTATATAATCACTGGGATCTGCTCACTATATTTGTTTTTGGTTTGTTGCTGTGGTTGCCTTGTTCACTTGATAACTATTATTGGTAAAGCTCACATGGGAAACATTCTGTGTGACGCTTACTGTAAATAAGGCTCAAATAACTACATCATCATGTGTCATTCTTACCCTGTGATTTGTTAACTTAATGTCTGTTAACATCCTGCCTAGTATGGTTTTGCAAGATTTAAAGGGGACATGCTCTGTATTTTTGTAGCATTTTTTAAAAATCAATTTGTGAATCTTTTACACATAAAATGTAGTGGTTCTTGTTATTGTGTTTGTTGGAAAGCTTTATTAAAGCGTTTCTTGTCAGAGGGTTTTCAAGCCTTTTGCTTTGCATACTATGTGGGTTTGCTCAATTGGGACATTAATAGCATGAAGAAAGAGATCCTTGAAAGGAATAGTTCACCCAAAAATGAAAATTCTGTCATAATTTACTCAACCGAACAACAGCTGTACTCATTCACTTGCACTGGTTTTGTGTCCATACAATAAAAGTGAATGGGTACTGCCATTGTTTGGTTACCAACATTCTTCAAAATATCTTAAACAATTTTGTGTTCTGCAGAAAAAAGAAAGTCAAACAGGTTTGAAATGACAAAAGGGTGAGTAAATGATGCCAGATTTTTCATTTTTGAGTGAACTATCACTTTAATTTACAAACTGTTGTGTATGAAGTGACATGGTGTGCCAGTTTAACTTAATTTAGGTTCATGGCCCGGTTGCACGAAACCTCTTAAGATAAGAAAACCCTTAGTGACAATACTGTTACAATTAGAATTAAGGGTTTTCGTAACTTAAGGGGTTTCTTGCAACTGGACCCATATCTATATAACTAGGTAGCTGCAACAACAATGCGGTATGTGAGCTATACTTGAGTTTATGGACCTTTTAGCCATAAAGTGTTTTTAAAACCTGGGGCCGGTAGACTAGTCTTACAAGTTATTCATCCAATTATTTTCTTCAAAACTGGTCATAACTTCTTAAAGTCATTCACATAAAAATGTAGATGGGTCTAATTAAAATCTAAAAACGTATTAGTCCTAACTAATTGCTAGTCAGTGAGACTAGTTGTTAAGAGACAGTCTTAACTTAGTGGCTTTGTTTATGCAACTGGCCCCTGCTTTGGAAGCTTAACATTCCTTGTCGATTCCTTGTCAGAAGAATAGACAATTAAGTTGTTCATGTTCCTGTATATCCCCTTCCTATATGTCCACCCCTGTTCTACAGAAAAATTCAGAGTCCAGTTTCCAACTGTACCATCTCTGTGCATCCAGGCGACAACCCTTGCACAATCTTCCCACAGAATCTATGAACAGAAAAAGGTCTTTGATAGCACACACAGTGATGCTCAGAGCTCTGATAAAGAGCATCAGTGTGTAAGCCGAGCAGTCACTGCCTCTAACAAAGCTGATTTAACATATCTACAGTCCCACTCGCAGCATTGAGAGGCAAAGACAGAATCCACAATGCTAAGGGCTTGCAGACTTTGCACAGTTTGTCAGTGGCTGAAAATGTTCTGTTGGTTTTTACCTCAACTGAAGCCCTGCTCAACATCATTTGAGTCTTTGATAACTTTGATAGCTTTCAGTCCTGTTATCTTTAGTTTTGAAGAAGCATCTTAATCGCATTGCGGAAAGTTAATAAGCCGATCAAATATGGTTTGATAATGTTCTGATCTCTCGCTTCAGACAACGATAAAATAAAACACCCTCTCTCACTCTTTACCCCACGTGAATCTGTTTTTGTAGGATGCAAATTATACACTGAACAAAATTATAAACGCAATACTTTTGTTTTTGCCCCCATTTTTCATGAGCTGAACTCAAAGATCTAAGACTTTTTCTATGTACACAAAAGGCCTATTTCTCTCAAAAATTGTTCACAAATCTGTCTAAATCTGTGTTAGTGAGCACTTCTCCTTTGCCGAGATAACCCATCCACCTCACAGGTGTGCCATATCAAGATGCTGATTAGACAGCATGATTATTGCACAGGTGTGCCTTAGGCTGGCCACAATAAAAGTCCACTCTAAAATGTGCAGTTTTATCACACAGCACAATGCCACAGATGTCGCAAGTTTTGAGGAGTGTGCAATTGGCATGCTGACTGCAGGAATGTCCACCAGAGCTGTTGCCCGTGAATTGAATGTTCATTTCTCTACCATAAGCCGTCTCCAAAGGCGTTTCAGAGAATTTGGCAGTACATCCAACCGGCCTCACAACCACAGACCACGTGTAACCACACCAGCCCAGGACCTCCACATCCAGCATCTTCACCTCCAAGATCGTCTGAGACCAGCCACCTGGACAGCTGCTGCAACAATCAGTTTGCATAACCAAAGAATTTCTGCACAAACTGTCAGAAACCGTCTCAGGGAAGCTCATCTGCATGCTTGTCGTCCTCATCGGGGTCTCGACCTGACTGCAGTTCGTCGTTGTAACTGACTTAAGTGGGCAAATGCTCACTTTCGATAGTGTCTGGCACTTTGGAGAGGTGTTCTCTTCACGGATGAATCCCTGTTTTCACTGTACAGGGCAGATGGCAGTCGAGTGGGTGAGCCATAACCCTAACCCTAACCCAGCCATTGAAGAGGAGTGGAACATCATTCCACAGGCCACAATCAACAACCTTATCAACTCTATGCGAAGGAGATGTGTTGCACTGCGTGAGGAAAATGGTGGTCACAACAGATACTGACTGGTTTTCGGATCCCCGGACCCCCCCAATACAGTAAAACTGCACATTTTAGGGTGGCCTTTTATTGTGGCCAGCCTAAGGCACACCTGTGCAATAATCATGTTGTCTAATCAGCATCTTGATGTGCCACCCCTGTGAGGTGGATGGATTATCTCGGCAAAGGAGAAGTGCTCACTAACACAGATTTACATTTACATCTATGCATTTGGCAGTCGCTTTTATCCAAAGCGATAATACATTGTATTATACACTTTGTTTCTGACTATGTGCAATCCCCTGGGATCGAACCCATGACCTTGGCATTGCTAGTGCATGCTCTAACCACTGAGCTATAGGAAAGCTCAAAATTAGACAGATTTGTGAACAATTATTTTGTGTACATAGAAAAAGTCTTAGATCTTTGAGTTCAGCTCATGAAAAATGGGGACAAAGACAAAAGTGTTGTGTTTATAATTTTGTTCAGTGTATATTTATACTATATTATATTTTTGCAGTTAGAACATGTTTGGTAACACTAGCGGCACAACTAAACCTGACACCGTCTCTACATGGCTTGTTCTAATGGGATTGTCCCGTTGCGCCGCATCCAGTGTGGACAAAATGTTTAATTATTATGGGTTCTAATGCGGTCTATTGTCTTTTGTCGCATCGTGCCGGGTCCAGTGTAGACATGATGTAACGTTGCCTTTTGAAAACCTGTTTGTGCCTTTCTATGAAAATGGTTGTTCAGACATTTTAATGTAGTACATCTGCAGAATTCCCAGTATTTTATTTCAAGCAATGTTTTTTTCAAGTGTGCTGCCTATTTTTTCTTCATAGGTACTGCTTTGTGGTTACCCTGGGATACCTCAGTTTCTGCCAGATCACCAGAGTATATGTGTTTGACTATGGCATGTACTCAGCAGACTTCACAGGGTAGGTTTTTTACAATAAAGCTTATTAAAATACAGCTATGACCTCATCCTACTTCTAATTATGTGTTTGCAAATATCTCACCACCCACAAACTGAAAATAAAGAGAAAATATGGTACATTAGGGCTTTATTGATATCAGGTTTTCACTACACTTTTATCATGTCCAAAGATTCACAATCTAACATTATTGCGATATCTGTTGAATTTTGTATAAATGATGCTATCAATCAAATTGACCTCTAATTTGGTTTATTTTGTGTTTTCTCGCTTTTTGGTCAATGATTACACTCAATACCACTCAATATCAAACAGTATATAGTATGATATTGATAACATGATATCAATAATCATGGTATTGTAACACCCCTATTGTACATATTCTATTATTTAATGTCCCTGAGTATGATCTGGTTCAAGTACGCTGGTATTCAGTTATGAAAAAACAGTTATGAGCTTAGCAGCAGGTTTATTCCAGGATCAAAGTTGTCCAGAATCGCAGCTCTTGAACCTTGAAGCAGTTTCAATAGGGATGGGAGCTGGGTTACGGTGAACTCCACCTTTAAGAGTGCATGGAGACATGGTCAGTGAGGATGTTTAAATAATAAATGATAGCAATGAGGGGATGAACAGCTTGAGCTGATAGATCTGAGAATTATCAGAGAACTGTTAAACTTACATATCTGAAGCCTGGGATGTCCAAATTCGCTGTTTTGGAGGAAATGGAAAAAACACTGTACTTTTCCAATGGTTACTGTGTTGTCAAGGTTGGCAAGCACTTTTTAATATTTGCAAAACCCAGCAACAAATATATTGTAAAGGGTGACTATTGATATTGATGTATGGCAAAAAACAACACAAAATATGGAGATACAAGGTTTCAGAAGGAAAGCAGCAATATACATCCTATAGATTTCTAACATACACTTACAAATAGACGAATGCATCCTGTATATAAGATCTCTGAATATCTGAGTGTCTCTCACCGTCAGTCCTCTCACTATTCAGTCAGTCCTCACAGAGAAAGAAAGCTTGTGTATTATGCATAATAACTGGAACATGATTCACAGCGGGTGATCCGACAGTAATCGTCCTGAATGTGTTGTTAAAGGCGGCAGATAGTGATGCTTTGAAGGAGATGAATTTAGAAATGCAGCTTTGTCATGCTGACAGTTATCGTTAGCATGCTGACAGCTATGGAGGACCGGAAGAGTCATATGTAAAGTAATAAAGCATTTCATTGTTTAATAACTAATTCTACAATAAAAATAGGCATTAATACATTTGTTTACAACTTTATTTATTTTTTCAAATACAAATAGGTGAAATGAAAAAGTCATTCATTAGTTATTGTTTCAATGGGCAATAAAAAGCGTGATTATAAAAATAATTAATAGATGAAATATGAATCCATCAATAAATACTTCAAATTAAAAAGGGACTTAAAAAACAACATTAAACAGTCAATAAGTACATCATTTTAAAGTGCATTAATGAATTCCTTTATAAATAGTGGAATTTTAAAATGTATTTGAAAATGCGATTTAAAAAGAGGAATAAATAATTGGATTTACAAATTAAACTACGAATACAAGTTTTAATCAGTCATTTAAAAGACTATTTCTTTTACTGTTTGCATTTCCATTTCCTCGCTGCCTTTCTTTTTCCGATTTGCTATTCGATTAGCTCAGTCCTTTAGCTTTACATTTTAGCCTCTCTGTTTAGCATTTCCCTGACATTTTGGGGCCTTGCATTGCTAAAACGAGGTTAAACAATACAAATTAGCTATGGCAAGAGAGATGTAACAAGCTCTCTGATTGGCTAGTTCCTTGTACGTCATGTTCAGAGGTATGTTAGATGAGCAATGGAGAAGAGGATAGAACTGTTCACTGCACGTGTTACCAGCGCTGGCTTTTACTCTAACAGAAATCATAGAAAAGGAAACTTATTGTTAGAACAGGTTAGAACATTCACACTGCACGTGGAAGCAGCAGTGCTGCGGTCATTTTGGAAGCGAGTCTATTTTTGCTGCGCTGCTTACGCGCAGTTAAAGTGACATACGTTACAGTGCTTATGGCCAAAATGCTTATGGATTCACGCGAAAAGTAACATCTTTACCATTAAAGCATGTAACTGATGTCTGTTGTGTTTTAAACCGCCATTATGACTTCCTAAAATAATGATTATTTTTTATGAAACCGCAAACATACACCATACAGTAGATGCTACTGTGTACTGTCTATGTGTGAGGGCAGAGCTGGGACTATAGAGTGACCCTGGACATTTTCTCCAAGAGCAGCACACCACACACACCCTCGCGTTCCGGTTCCACCGGTCTGCTCATGAGCAGTGGCCCACCGGTGCTGAGGGAAACGACTGCATCATGCTGACAATCGAAACTGAGCAAATCCTTCTCTTTCATTGCAACAGATAAAATGTGATGATGACTATAATTCACAGTACACGGATAAAATCTGTTGTATTATCTATATAATCCGGAAAAGCTTTAATTCATGTGTTTTAAACAACATCCGAGCACACTGTTCTAGTGGTACAAGCAGTAAACAACAAACAGGTCTACTTCTACTCGCATCATTTCGCACTCAAGTTTTTTTTATGCAGATGCGCGGCCAGGGCATTCAAATATAGAGTAGTAGACGCACCTGAAGAAAAGAAAACTCACAGCGAGTGCGAGCAATGGATGGTGAGTGCTTTGGCAAGTAGAGAAAGCGGCGCATCCTGCATTTTCCACGAGTTTTAGACGTTAATGGCCTGTAAAAAAGACACACCTTCCGCAAAAATTTGTTTTCTAAAAGTTGGTGGGGACATGTACATTTACGTCCCACCTATCCCACTGGCAAAATACGACTATGCTCATCTGACATACCTCAGCACACGACATACAGTACATGGGAATGTTAGTAAAACACATGAGGATAAAGACCGAAGACGAGGATTTGCTCAGCAGAAGAAAATTATTGACAGCGTGATGACAGCCGTTTTATTTGTTTCTCTGAATGTTATATTGAGATGGAGAGTTCACTTAGATTATTGATAGTGTGATGCAATCGTTTTCACCTCACTCATAGTATGAGTCTCATACAATAACATAAATACAAATACAGCAAAAATAGACTCGGTGCCAAAATGACCGCAGCACTGCTGCTTCCACGTGCAGTGTGAATGTTCTAACCTGTTCTAACAATAAGTTTCCTTTTCTATGATTTCTGTTAGAGTAAAAGCCAGCGCTGGTAACACGTGCAGTGAACAGGTCTATCCTCTTCTCCATTGCTCATCTAACATACCTCTGAACATGACGTACAAGGAACTAGCCAATCAGAGAGCTTGTTACATCTCTCTCGCCATAGCTAATTTGTATTGTTTAACCTCGTTTTAGCAATGCAAGGCCCCAAAATGTCAGGGAAATGCTAAACAGAGAGGCTAAAACGAAAAGCTAAAGGACTGAGCTAATCGAATAGCAAATCAGAAAAGGAAAAGCAGCGGGGAAATGGAAATGCAAACGGTAAACGGCATCGCCTTTTCAATGGCCGATTAAAACCCGTATTCGTAGTTGAGTTTGTAAATCCAATTATTTATTCCTCTTTTTAAGATTTTTTTTTTAGATTTTTTTTTTTTTTAAATTGCATTTTCAAATACATTTTGAAATTCCACTATTTATTTGGGGATTCATTAATGCACTTTAAAATGATGTACTTATTGACTGTTTTATATTGTTTTTTTAAATTCCCTTTTTAATTTGAAGTATTTATTGATGGATTAATATTTCATGTATTAATTATTTTATAATCACGTTTTTATTGCCCATTAAAACATTAAATAATGAATGACTTTGTCATTTCACCTATTTATTTTTGGATAAATAAACGAAGTTGTAAACAAATGAATTAATGCCTATTTTTATTGAAGAATTAGTTATTAAACAATGAAATGCTTTATTACTTTACACACGACTCTTCCGGTCCTCCATAGACAGCATCAGCGAATCATCTTCGTTGCATCTTCCAAGTTGCATTTCTAAATTAATTTCTTTTCAATCACCACAGCTAAAAATAGCTAAAGCTAAAACGGATAAACTATTCGACCTCCCAAATTGACTAGTCAGTTGGAGGATGTCTAGTTCAGTGGTTCTCAAACTTTTCCATTAGACGGCCCACTTGTGTAGAGTGTCTCGCTTTGCGGCCCCCCGTATAAATACGTACTTATAATCTTAAACTTAGAATTTTAATAAAACCAAAAACAAATTCTGTTGTACAATGCTGGAACATCAATACTTTTGGTTGGTGATCTAATTTTTCTGATGATGATTGCAAATAATTCATGATAAATTTCTATATTTCATATAATGCCACAAAATCGTCTCGGTTACGACTGTAACCTTTGTTCCCTGATGGAGGGAACGAGATGTTGTGTTGAGAGACAGACTGGGGTTTGATCTTGAGAACCTATCATCTCCGAGAGGAATTTAAAAATGCCAATGAACTTGGTGAATGGCACGCGCACGCCAGTCTCCGCCCGGTGCATACGGGTATAAAAGGAGATGGCGGCACCCATTCATTCATCTTTTGGGCTGAGGAAACTGAGAGACATCTCCTGGTCGCTGCAGTGGGCCGGCGAAGCGTCGTGGCAGGAAGAAACAACATTTCCCTTTCAGTCGGTCTCTCGACGTTGTGGTCCTATACGACATGCCACGGTGCTGAGCCGTATCACGAGCTCAAGCAGAGCGACACTGACTGGACTAGCGAGTCACAAGTGAGCGCTACTGTGAGACGTAATCCTCCAGTGGGATCGGTAACTAGTAAGATACTTTGAGAGGCTCGTACCGACGGCCGTCACGGGTGGTGGCGTTGTTCACTATTTTAGCGAGATAGCCGCCCGGTACTGTAAGGAAACACTGGGAAGCACTGCTCTCTCTACTGAAAGAGTGTGCTACGGAGACCACATCCTACCGCAAGGGGAGGTTACATGTGGAGACACCAGCATGGTCTCACCAGCGGGGAGATCTACATGGGATATGATGCGCGAGCTCGAGTAGGGACCACACGACCCAGGTGGGTTGACCCACTGGGAGGGAGGTCACCGATAGGGGAACCGAGAGTGAGGAAGTCAACATACGGGACGACCCTGCAGGGGAGTCACTACGTATGGGGCAATAGTCCAAGTATAGGGGTCCACCTGAATAGGGGTGACTCTTCCACTACCAGACTCGGTATAACAGACCGCTCCGCCCGGTCTGCTACCAATATTGCCAATGCTTCGTGATGGATGGAACACCAGGACGAGAAGAGGCACCATTTAAAGGCGTATAAACGCCTAGTGGCAGGGGCTCTAGCCTGCAGGACAGTCTCAACGACCACCGGCGGAAAGCCGCTCAGACTCTCCTCGTCCCGTCCAGGGGCCAGACATGGAGGTTCCAGAGGTCTGGCCTGGGGTGCTACACCGTGCCCTTCCCCTGCGACAGAAGGTCCTCCAACAGGGGAATTGGCCAGGGGGGGATTGTCATCAGAGCCACCAGGTCTGAGAACCAAGTCTGGTTGGGCCAGTAAGGCGCAACTAACAGCACTTGATGTCCCTCTTCCCTGACCTTGCACAGGAGCTGTGCAAGGAGGCTCACTGGAGCGAAGGCATACTTCCGCTTGTCCCGCGGCCAGCTGTAGGCTAAGGCATCCATGTCGAGGGAACCCTCATACAGGGAATACCAAAGCGGGCAATGGGTTGAGTCCGGGGAGACAACAGGTCCACCTGCACCTGGCCGAACCACCCCCATATAAGCCGGACTGCGCGGGGATGGAGTCGCCACTCTCAAAGGAGCGTCCCCTGATGAGAAAGTGCAGCGGCTGTCTGGTTCAGGTTGCCCGGGATAATGGTAGCTCGCAGGGACTTCATCACCTGCTGACTCCAGAGAAGGAGGCAACGGGCGAATTGCTACCTCTGCCGTGAGCATATGCCGCTTGATGATTGATGTACGCCACGGCAGTCATGATGTCCGACCGGACCAGCACGTGTTTGTCCTGGACAAGAGGTTGAAACCTCCTCAGTGCCAAGGACAGCCAGCAACTCTAGGCAGTTGATTTGCCACCCCGAGTCCAGTGCCCCGACACTGCGTGTCCGTTGCACACAGCACCTCACCCGTGCAGGGAGAAGTCTGACCAATTCCTCTCGGAGATGATAGGTTCTCAAGATCAAACCCCAGTCTGTCTCAACACAACGTCGAGAGAGTGACTGAAAGGGAACTGTGGCCCCCCTGGATCCATTTTGGGGCCCCCAGTTTGAGAACCACTGGACTAGTTAACCTCCTAGTAAAGAAAAAACTCCTACTACAAAATCTAATTTTCTCTTTCTTTCAAGGCCCATGATGGTCATCACACAGAAGATCACAAGTTTGGCCTTTGAGATTCATGACGGTATGTAACAATTTTACACATTTACATTTTTTCCATTCAGAATCGTCAATAGTCAAAGACTTTCCTAAACTCGAACCCCAAATTTTCAGACTTCATTCAGACTTTGGTTTGTAGATGTATGTAAACTTTATAAATATTTCATTTATAAGCCATAGGGTTTAATCTCTCTCTTTGCTACAACATCAGCTTCTACTCTCGTGAGAATTCTTTACACTGTAAGGATTTTTTTTATTTATATAGCACAGTTTAATACAACACCAGGTTGCCCAAAGTGCTTCACAAGATCTCAATAAGATTACATACAAAAACAGAAAAAATTCACAAATAAACAACAACAGAACACATAACAGCATGTGCACAATTTGAGTAAGCTAACCTGCATCACAACAACTCTTCATTTGTTTTTAAAAGATGTGCTTTCAACATAGATTTGAAGACTGGTAATGAGTTGACAAATCTAATAATGAGAGGGAGATCATTCCACAGTTTTGGACCTGCTTCTGAAAAGGCTCTATCTCCCTGTGTTTGTATTTTGTCCTAGGAACACACAGGAGGTGTTGATTTTCAGACCTCAGAGATCTCGTGGGAGTATAAACTGATACCAAATTAGACAAATACGCAGGGGCAAGATTATGAAGAGCCATATAAACGAAAGTGAGAGTCCTATAAATAATTTTGCGTCGTACCGGCAACCAATTTAATGAGACAAGCAGTGGGGTAACAGAGTCATGCTTTTCTGCTGACTTAATCATTCTCGCTGCTGCATTCTGGATTCTTTGTAGGCGCCCCAATGCACCACAGTCAACTCCAAAGTAAAGGGAGTTACAGTAATCCATTCGAGAGAAAATGATAGCGATGGTTTAGTCTTCGCCAATAAACATAAATGAAAAAAACAAGATCTCACTACTGTGTTCATTTGCTTGTCCATCTTTAGTTCACTATACAGGACAAAGCCTAAATCTTTCACATGGGGTCTCATAAAACCTCCCAGGTGCGTTGAACTTATACATTGAATCACCTATTGCTTCTTAGGGCCAAAGACAATAATCTCAGTCTTATTTTCATTGAGCATCAAAAAATTAGCGGCCATCCCGGCCATCCATTTGCTTCTATTCAGAGCATTAGTGAGGCCAAATGATCCCAAAGGTGTTCAATGGACTATGTGTATGCCAGTCAGGTTCTTCTATATCAGTGTCTTTGTGGGCCTCGTCATTGTCATGCTGAGACCGAGAAAGGCCTCCCCAAACTTACCGCAAAGTTAGAAGGACAAAATTCTCTGCATGTGGTAGCAATGAAGACTCCATAAAACCAAATCCAACCAATAACTATAACTCCATTCTTTTGCTGCCCTGCAAGCACTGGTATTTCCTGCAGGAAATGCAAATCTACTGTTTGTTACCATACCAGTGTTAAAGGCTCTGTCTATTACATAACAGTATTTGAACCCTCTCGATGCACTGTGTCCTCGTATGTCATTGATTTACGCTGCTGGCTCTGCGCTCTGGTGAGTGGGCCAGAGCTCTTTGGGTTGCCAACTGAATGTTTCACATCATAAAGCACGTTCACCTCATTCTTCTCACTATGGCCTCTTATGTAACTTGCCGAGATGTGTTTACAGCGATTCTCATTATGACGGCATAATTCAGATGATCTGGCTCATTGATAAAGGACCGTGGAGACTGGACGGCTTCAGGATTAGCAGACTTTCCTTCCTCTGAGTGTGCGAAAGAGATACTACAGCTAAAAATGAAAACTGTCATATCTGTCATATCTGTCATAATAACAATATACAATGCCCGTCCAAAAAAAAGTCACCACCTGGATTTAACTAAGCAAATAGGTAAGAGCCTCCCATAGGATTGGAGGTCTAGGTTCAGCAACGTTATGTGCCCAAAGAATGAGGTCAGCTGACTACCTGAATATACTGAATGACCAGGTTATTCCAGGCTCAAATTGTGAAAGAGTGGTTCAGGGAGCATGACATAATTTTCACACATGGATTGGCCACCACAGAGTCCAGACCTTAACCCCATTGAGAATCTTTGGGATGTGCTGGAGAAGACTTTGCGCAGCGGTCGGACTTTACCATCATCAATACAAGATCTTGGCGAAAAATGAATGCAACTCTGGATGGGAAAAAATGGACATTCTGAAAATTGCAGAAGCTTATCGATGCCACAGCAAATGCGGGCCGTAATCAAAGCTAAAGGCAGTCCAAATATTAGAATGTGTGACTTTTTTTTGGACGGGCAGTGTATATGTGACCCTGGACCACAAAACCAGTCACAAATCACACGGGTATATTTGTAGCAAAAGCCAACAATACATTGCATGGGTCAAATTTATGGATTTTGCTTTTATGCCAAAATCATATTACGATATTAAATAAAGATCATGTTCCATGAAGATATTTTGTAAATTTCTTACCATAAATATATTAAAATCACGAATAAAAATGGCCAGAAACATGCCTACACACATGGAAATTACTGGACTCAAGTTTGGTATCTATGTAAAGCTTAGAATTTGTGCTTTTGGGTTCATCTACTCTCCATAACGTCATTAAATCGGTAAGCCCATATAGCGTTAAAACAAACCTGTTTCTTCTTAGCAACGGCCTGCTACAGCTCCTCTGATAGACTTTAAAGATGATTTTGTCCTATAGAAAGATGTCCTGTCCTAACAAACCATAGATCAACGGTAAGCTCATTTATTCAGCTTTTAGATGCTGTATAAATCTCAATTTCAAAAAATGTATCCTTATGAGTGGTTTTGTTGTCCAGGGTCACATATAATATAATATATGTAAGGAATAATTGACAACAGGCTGTTCAATTATTCAAAAGTTAATGCACACCCCAAGGTGGTAATGCGGCCACGGCACGAAGCGGAGTTACACCTCGGGTGTGCATTAACTTTAGAATAATTGAACAGACCGGAGTCAATTATTCCCCTTATACCACGGTTACCACACCACAGGACATTGTTCAAATGTTTAACTTCAACGTTTGTCATGTTATCGTCTTTAAAATGCTGTTGATGGTTGGACTATTTTCTTGCGCATCTCATTTCAAGCATCCTTTAGAGCGAACGGACTCGGAAGCTTGAGCCACGTGGTGGGTGTGTGTTTGCAGCAATGTGACAGAAAAGCCAGTGATAATAATATTATTTATTCCTCATATTGTTTGTATCACAGCAGTAAAAAATCACGCAAACTTTTGAAAGAGTAGGTTTATCAAAATATATATATGTTATCAGTTGAAGAGGAAAACGAACCAGTAGGCTATCAGTGTTTATTAATTAATTTTGTTTTTCTATTTAGTTATTTTATCTATTCGATTTCAGTGTATGTATTTCTATATTGTTTTTGAAATGCTTTGTTTATTGAAACGAAACTGTGCACGCGTTTACATTAACAGTAAAGTTTGACATTATAAACGTCAGATCAAGAGCAGGGTGCTGTTTGAGGTGATGGCCTGTACGCTACACCATAACCTTTCTGTCATGGCTCTGCTTCCTTAGTCATGTTTTTCTTGGTCCTGTAGCAGAGCCATGGCAAAGCCTTAGGTTATTTGTGAGAAAGCCATGAGATGTTGTTTTTTGACATCTCATGTGTTTTCTCATGTCTTGTCATCAGCCCCGCCCCTCTCGTTTCTTGTATTGCTTTCCTCTCATGTCTGATTACCCACACCTGCCCTGTGTCGTTATCCCTCGTTTGTGTTCCCTATATATACCCTCTTGTTTCTTTGTCCTGTGCTCGTGTATTACATACGTTGTGGTCATTGTGTTTTGCTGCGTCCTGTGTAAGTGTACTTATGTGCTTACATGGTTGTTTAGTGTCTGTGTTTGCCCGTGTTCCTGTTGCTTTGCCCTGTCTGTGGATTTTAATTTTATTTAGATACTGTCTGTACGTTTTGCCCCCTCGTGGGAAGTTTTTATTTTGTATTTATCCTTAGTTGATTTTCCCCCATCGTGGGTTTTTGTTTTGTCTTGTTATTTGTATTAAAGTCATTTGTTAACCCCTTCACTGCCTGCCTGCATTTGGGTTCTTCACCACGCACCGTCCTTGACACTTTCTGTTATTTAAACTTGGCGAAGTGATACGGAACTGTAATGCGGTCAGCAGACCTGGAACACCTTCATAGGTGTGCATTTACCGAAAGTTAATGCATACCCAAAGAATGTTTGTCAACTAATCAGATTGAAGCATTCAACAGCCCCATGGTATAAACATTGTATAATGAAAATGAGCACCGAAATTATGACAAAAGCTAATTCTGTTTGGTCTATTTTACTTAATGTTCTGTGGGTAGCGGATATAAATTTGAAGACATTTGAAGAAACGCATTTGTTAACAAATTGTTTTTTGAGTCAGTTCATTGAACTAGTTTGAATCATTTGTTTGCAACAATTCGTTTTATTCACTAACACTAGGACCACTTTTTTTTTATTCTCATTTTAGATCTTAACACCCCCAGTCCTCCTTCACTTACATTATATATAAAAGCATGACCAGTATAAGCTTAAAAACATGTCATACGTGTTAAGCCCATTGCACATAGAATCTGAAATTTCAGGGCTCGACATTAACGCTTGTCCGGGACAAGTGAATGTTTTGTATGGGCAAGTGAGAGAGAATTTTACTTGACCGACCGGACAAGTAACTTGGAAAAAAAAAACAGTGCGACATATATGTAGAATAATAAGAATATGTGCATTAGACAGAGCTGCGTGTTTGTCGTGGTTGTGCTTGTTTGTGTGTGACAATAATCACGCGAGTCCATGCGGACGCGGAATCCTGTTATTTAAATGTCATCTGGCTGTTCTGCGTGTCTGAGTGAATTATGTGCACAGTTTAACATACAACACGAGTGATGGTCGAGGATTTATCTGCGTCTGCACTGTATGAGGATATGAACACATGAACTTCATCTCCAGAGTTGCTATGAGAGTTTATTTTACGAACGTTTTACTGTTTGAGTGAAGCTATCTGCAAACAAGCGTCTTACCGAAGACCCGTCAAAATAAAAGTCCCGTTAAATTAAACATTCAGACAAAAAATACTGTAGTGTACTATAGTATTTGCTATTGAAAATTGAAGTGCCCTTGTAGTAAATTGATAAACACTGTATACTAAATTAAAGTTCAAAAACAATAAAGTAAGAATTTTACTGCAGTTTACTATAGTAAACACTATAGTATCCTACAATAATTTATGTGGACTAATATACCACTATTGTATAGTAAAGGAAAAACACAGAACTTAGAAATATTAAAACAAATTTAGGTAATCTAAAAATGATATGGCCCTAATTTATCCATCTGTATGTAACATTAATGTCTTTTGTCAGTTATCTGCCTATTCATAATGAACTACACTTGCACATTTCTGCCTGTGCTACCAAACTTTAAACCACTCTAGCACCAGTGCTATGTGCAAAAAAAGTTAACTTACAGCCTTAAAACTAATAATAATTACTGCTTGCCTTTGGTTTATAGCAGTCACGGAGAGTAACGGCCTATAAACAAATTCAGGCGGCCAAAGCAGACACTAGTTAAAATGCTTAGAAGCAAACTTGACCAATCTAAATCCGAAACAATTATATTGATTATATTATATTATAATTCAAATGAAATATCTTTTTTTTATCTTTGGACAAGTAATTTTTGTAGTCGGACAAGTGAATGACAAATGTACTTGTCCGAAGGACAACCACATGACAATACTTAATGTCAAGCCCTGAATTTGCATCCGAAATTTTCACACGTTAAAAAATAAATACGACCTCACGTTGTGTCAACCACATTTACACACTGCCTCCGATATTTTCGTCCGTCATAAAAAAATTCGGACTGGGTTCGATTTTCGCATCCGTAGCAAAGATTTTGAAAGGTGTTTTGACAATTCAGAGACACCATACAAACAAGCTCCAAATACGAAAATACGCATATGAAAATTTCGGACTATATGTGCAAAGACCTTTAGGGTAAATAATGACTGGCTTGAAACATTTGAGTAAACCGCTATCGTTTTATCTGCGATTGGCCGAGTGCCCAGTTAAACAGTGCGACTGCAGTGTGACTGCAAATAAGATCACTGACTGGCCCAGCATAGTTTTCAGATGTGTAATAAAGTCATTTTTACAGTCAAACAGAAATTTCCACTTTAAGGAAGAAGAACATGATTGTGTGTGCGTACATTACACTGCGAGTTATGCACAATTTCCCAGCAGCCAGTGGGGCTACAGGAGTTGATAGAGGAACTAATCTAGCTGTCAGTACAATAGGTGTAATGAATGAATAATGCCTTGATTCGTTTACTTCAATAGCTCAGCACAAATCACACCCCGGACTGAAGCAGAACGGCTCAGCGTTCAGAACACATCACAGCAGACAGACTCTTAATTAACATCTACAGTCAGCTAATAAAAACATGTTTCACTGTCATTTAACTAGTGTTTGGAAAGCTAGTCTGAAACGGTGTCAAGATTTAAGCTTGCAAGCACTACAAGCTTACTATATCTGATTACATTAAAGCTACAATGGTCGCACTATCTTTTTTAAGTCATACTTTTAACATTTTTAAATGAAATAATAAATTATTGAACGTGTCAAATTAGGATGAATGCTACATGTGCATACACAAACAAACAAATGTAACATTTTGGGCTAAGCTATTAACTCGATAGAAAAACGTCAAAACATGGTATAAAAAAAGAAGAAATCTTCACATAACGGATGTTGCGGTGGTGTTTTCTTTTGAATTATTACATACATCTAAGTGAAATGGCTTCTGGAATGAGTAAAAATGAAGGGCGGAGCTGGATTTTGTTTCTCCAGAATTGATTGGATGGATGTTGGAAGTCCCACTCCCAGGCCAAAATATACATAATGCAGAAAAAAGATGGCGTTTGGAGGGGGGACATTAATATTTTTGATGTAAGATTAGGAGGGCACAACAAGGACCTGCATGGATAAACCATTTATAATAAATATAAATAAACACTGCAATACTCTTAAGTAGCTACTTTTAGTCAGGGGTTTTCGTTTTAGTTACAGGGGTTTTCAAACTTTATAATGCCAAGGACCCCCATACAGTATACTGTATGATAAACCTTTTGTGAGGGACCCCCTTCCTAAAATACACCCATCCATATATTTTTATGTACAAAGAAACATTTATATTACGTTAGATAAATAGTAAGTGTGATTTTATAAAGATAGCATATTGTTTCCAAACTTAATTAATTGGCTACACTTATTATGTTTCCAACGTTTACAAAAAATCTTGTTTCACGACAGCTTTACAAAGAAGCCTTTCAAACCCCAGTAAAGGGGTTTCCTGGAAAACTTTCTAGGGACCCCTTTGAACTTTCTGGAGGCCCCCCGGGGGTCGCCCAGAACGCAGTTTGAAAACCCCTGGACACTACACTACTTTGAAAAAATCTAAACTGATTTGACTAAATTTTAACTGTGTGAGTACTAGACATTACACAGTTGCCAGCTTTGTGACTGGCTACAGACAAGACTGGACATCACACAATAAGCAACTGAGGATCACACATTACCCCAAAAGCAAAAGTTGTTCTGTTCTAAACAAACTCGTGAGGAAATATGCACCCACCAGTTGCTATGAGAAGCGTGTAAACAAACATGAATGTACAGAAGCTTCAGTCTCTATTTACTTCCAAAACAATGAAACGTGTGACTTGTGCCCTCTAACAATTGTAAGTTCAAGCAAACTTGAATGTGTTGCCACATATGTGTGATTATAGCTTCTGTTTGTTCTTTCTGCGTGAGTGTGATTTTTGTGCATCACATCGGCGTCATTCACATACATTTGCTGTATCTGAATTCACATTACCCTTACTTCTATCTCTCAAAACACATTCCTGATTTGCAATGTATTGTGGAAATGTGTCTGATATGTTTGCCTGTGTTTTATTTTTTTTCACAGGTTTGACCAAAAGGGAGGAGCATCTTAAGCCCAGTCAGAAGTATCTTGCTGTCAGGTATGTGTGTAAGGTATGTTTGTGTGGGTTTAGATCACTTATTTACTGTCTGCCTGATTCGAAGAACAAAACACATTTGTGCCCGCTGTTATAATAATGTAAATTTATAGACTGTATATTCAGGGCGTCTCGCTCAAAAGTCCTATTGGGTCAGAATCTCCAAAAATATTTCAGGTGATTCACGTGTACAGACTGGCTGGGACAATTTATTGTAATATTAAAAAAATCCCTTTTAAAAACTTCTCTAACAGAGGGAGACAAATTGAAACACATAAGGAATACAAAACACAACGCAACATTCTTTCACAACTGTCTTGAGCATAATATTGCTGCTTTTAAAACCTCCAAATCACTGGCAGACTCGACTCAGAACATTGCGATGAGCCAGTGTCCACACAGGAAGTTGTCAGGATTCTGAGTGGGGTGGGGGTTAGGAAGCCTCGCAAATCACACCCTAGAACTAAAGTGTAAAGTTTGGAACAGTGTTGACACTAAGGCCACAAATTCCTTGTGACTCAGAATATTGTGAAACCCATAGACATAATAAATACCTACACTGTAAAAAATGTATCTGTAAATAACGGTAAACTACTGGCACCACAGACGCCAGTAATCTACTGTTATTCTACGGTTTGAATACTGTGAAGTTGCTTTACAGCTTTCTACTGTAAATATATAAAACATAATTTTCCAGTATTTTTTAATTTACAGTAAAACACTGGCAGCAGAGACGACAGTAATTTTCTGTAATTCTACTGTATGAATACTGTGAAACTGATTTACAGCTTATTACTTAATACAATGACAAACTTTATTTTGCCAGCAGAGATGCCAGCAATATACTGTAATTCAATGAATACTTTTAAATTACTTTATAGCCATATTCGGTTAAAAAATATATGAAGTTTTTCTGTCATTATTTCCATTTACAATACACTCTAAAATATGGTGAGGTAAAAACAATCCAATTTGAGTAATTTTGGCAACACTCTTATTCAAAAAGGGTACCCCAAAATAGGTTAGAAAATAAAATCACACAGTAAATTACTGCAGTAAAAACACAGGCAACAGAAATAGGCAAATAATATGAACATTTATTTATAAGCAAGATCATCCAATATATAAGTATAAGCAAAGTATAAGCAATGTAAACATTTGTATGCGAGTAAGAAAAAGTGCAGAAAAGAATACAAACTCAAACTCGGTTACATATGGTTAAAGGAAATTGCGTTGTCAAAGTTTAATTATCAAGTCCAGTTTTAAAAGAACAGATTTCTTAAGGGATGTGAAATTTCATAAGTGCCACGAACAAGTTTGTGTCAGGTGCTGCTCACCCCGTCACCGGTCCAGTTTTAAAACAACATGCTCCTCGCTGCAGTCAGTTTCAAATACCTCTCTTTTCCTCTTAAAAGAGTTTTTTCTGTTTTCCACTTTTCAGTCATTACAATTTTCCACATATATTCCAATCATGAGAGCCACGAACACCGATCATACTCAAACTCGGTCCAGATTTAAAACAGCATGCTCCTCACTGCAGTCAGATTGAAATATCTCTCTTCTCTTAAATTTGTGTTTTTCTATTTTCCACATATATTCCAGTCATGAGAACCACAAACACAGACAGGCAAACTCGTACTGAAACTCACATTAAACATCAGCGCCATTTTACTTCTTCAAAAACAAAGCCCACAATGCATTGCGTAAAACAGTAAAAACCCGTAATGCATAAATACTGCAGATTACTGTTGAAAATGGCTTGTAAATTAACAGCAGTTGCTTATCATGCAAAATATTGCCCAGAATGCATTGCTTTCTACAGTACATTACCGCTTTTTACAGAAAACAGTATATTACTGTCAGAATTTGGCTGTTTTTAACAGCATTTTTTTACAGTGTAGACGCGGCATTGGCCGCTCTGCTCCGCTGCTGTGATACGTCAACAGCACCGCCTTATTAAATAGGGCAAAAGCCCACTAAACTCATAGAAGTGAATGGGAGAGCTGAGCTTTTTCGGCATTAAAAGCACAATCACATTTACATTTCTCAACCCAATTTCTCAATTTTAATGGTTTACGATATACGTAGAGTACAAATTTATCATGTCCCTAGGTACTTAATATCTCTATAGTTATACTTTCGAATTAATCGTTGTCATAAGGAAATGTGAAATATACATTAATTGAGTTTGTTATTCAGGAGAATCCACTAGATGGCACCACGTTCAGTGATATTTTAGGGATATATGCAGGACAAGCAACAGAATAAAATAACCACACGTGGACGTATTAATCGAGAATAAAACACATCATGTTGAGATTGTTTCTGAGTTTTATTTGAATCATTGAACAAAACACCCAAGATAAAATTACTTAATGTACATATTATCTAAAAAGTAAAGAATTTTAACTGGGGAAATGGCTTTATCTGTCATTCTTGGTCTTGTGGCAGAGCCATGGCAGAACCCCATGTTTCATGTGGAGGGAGTTTTGGCCCTGTTGGCCTTCCATACTCTCTCTCTCCGGTCTCTGTCTATTCCCACCCTTTCCTTGCCTCATTATTGCTCATAATGATTTCATGCCCCACACCTGTCCCCTCTTGATTTGATTGCTTATTTAATGCCCCTTTGTTCTCTGTCCTGTGCTGGTTCATTGTGCGTGTATGTGTCACTTGTATGGTGAGTGCCTGTTCCGTGGCAGTCTAGTCTAGTCTAGTGTAGTTCATGTTTATGTTAATCTTAGTCTTGTTAGGTGTAATTAGTCTTAGTCCTGTCCTGTCCTGTTGTAGATTCCCCTGTTTTGTTTTGTTTTGTTTTGTTACCCCCACGTGGGTCTTTGTTTTGTATTTTTGTTAATAAATGTCTTGTTAATACCCCTTACCCGCTGTCTGCGTTTGGGTCCTCTCTTCTTGTCTCACCACCCGTTCATGACATTATCTGTTATAATTTTATACAATTTCAAAAATAAAATATGTTCTTTTATAAATCCGGTAAAACAATTACAGCAGTAAAACATGTATGTGAGATAGTAAAACAAATAACACTGTTGTGCATTATAAATATTATGAAATATGGTAATAAGACCCAAGATTAATATGTAACCGGTTTTTCCCAATATTTAAAGTGAATGAGCTGTGTTCTAATCATGTGCATTTCATCTACCTTAAATTACGTCACATTAGCGATGTGTATACACAATTATTAAGCCTAAATGAATGCTAGACAAGCTGGAGTTTTAACAGTTCCGTTACTGACAGTTTGTTTTTATCAAGATCACAATTTACTCATCCTCAAGTTGTTCCAAATCTGTGTAAATTGCTTTGTTCCGTTGAACTCAGAGAAAGATATTTGGAAGAATGCTTGTAACCAAACAGTTCTTGGCCGCCATTGACTACCATACATTGGATACCATACAAAAATTACATTGGAATTACAAATCTTCAAAATATCTTTTAGAAATTTATAAAGCAATTGTTCCTACTATGGTAATACAGATTTGGAACAACTTGAGGTTCAGTAAATAAACACAGAATTTAAATTTTGGGTGAACTGGTCCTTTAGCACTGGAAAACTTTGGTTCAGTTCCTTACAGTGTTGGCGAGTCCCTAACTGAAAAAACACATATTTTGTTTATTTAGCCAGTAAAAAGGTGTAGGGTGACAAAATACTACATAACATGTTTTTTTATTATTTTGTGATTATTAAGTGATTCCTATTAAACATCTTGAAATGTTTAGTTAAATACTGTTGTTTATCACTGTTTTTAATACATTAATTGAAATTAAAGCTGCAGTAACTTTAGCCTCTGTATTGTCAACCCTGAAACTTAAAGTTGCAGTTTACTTTGTTCTTTTAATTCTGTGAGTTGAATCATATGATGTCAAACGGACATTTCCTGTTAAATTGTACCTGACGGCTCAAGTTATATCTCAATATTAAAAGCTTACTAAACTAAACCAATGACACAATGTTATTAGTTGTTTCTTAATCCCACCTTAACCCCCCCAGAAATGAAAATTACAGTATATCATCATTTACTCACCCTCATGTTGTTCGAAACCTGTATGAATTTCAATATGTTAAACAAAAAAATATATTTTGAAGAATGTGAGATACCAAAGAGTTTTGGTGTGACCATTGACTACCATAATAGTTTTTATTCCTACTATAATAGTCAATAGTGCCCCAGAAATGTTTGGTTACAAACATTCTTCCAAATGTTTTGTTTGGAACAACTAAAGTAAAAGATGACAGAATTAAAAATTTGGGGTGAACGTTCCCTTTAATTCCAAACCATATTTTGTTGCTTGACATTGTGCGTGTTTTTATTACATGTACAGTATGTTTACATGATGAGTTATCATATGTCTTTTATGTTTCCTGTGCAGAAAGATGCCCAGCCTGCTGGAGTATCTGAGCTATAACTGTAATTTCATGGGGATTCTGGCTGGTCCCACCTGCTCCTACAATGATTACATCGCCTTTATAGAAGGCACATGCTATGAGTCCAAACCTCTGGAGTCAAATGGCAAAGAGAATGGCAAACTGAAGCAGAGCGACCCCTCACCTAAGGTACAGCGACCCCTTTCGGTTAAATGTGAAACCTTGCGTAAAGATCAGGTATCACACGCAGTTTCTGCCAATCTCATATTAATCTTGAGTACCTATACAGTAGTATTGCACACGTCGTATTTTCAAAGAGTATTTAGTTTGATCACATTTATAAAAGATAGATACAGCTGTACGATTATTTCCGGTAAAACATGAGCTGCTAGAGGCTGGCAGTGGGACGGAACTACAGCACGAGCACACAATTACGTACGCGCCGATTGCCAACAAAAAACAGACATATGACTTAGTCTCACTTACGGTGTGCAGTTCATGTCCGGCATCTTTTAACCGTTTATATAACATCCATCACTGAAATGCCGTGAACAAACAGACACACCTAAACTTCACTATCGCAAGAGTAACGTGCCAATCTTGACGCAGCTCAGACAATGTTGATGGCAAGCGGGTCTCGCTCGTCGGTTGGCTCGTGGACGGGCTCTTTCTTTCGCCTTGCCGTGCTTTTCTGGGAGAATTGCCCAATAAAAGAAATAGGATCCCCTTTACGACAGACTTATAAAAAACTTTCAGAAACAAGTTGGAGTGCTGGGGGAGTGTATCAAGCACAAAAATACTAAATCAAACATCCAACTCGTTTTTTAACAAGTTGACCATGTTAAGCATGAGAAGCCAGCACGTTCAACAGTGTAAAGAAGTCACGTTACCTCTACTTTAAGGGAAAACCAGTTCTGTCATTTTTTGACAAGAAAACTTGATTTGTGAGAGACTTGAATAATGCTGCTGTTGTGTGGAATTTCCGTCACACGCTTGCAGTATTTGACCAATCACTACGCACTGGTTAACTGGCCAATCATAGCACACCTCGCTTTTCAGAGCGATGAGCTTTGTTAAAAATCAGCGCGTTTCAGAGAGGCGGGGCAAACATGCACGGTATGTGGAAAATACAGCGTTTTTGAACCTTAAATCGTGTATACACATTGAATTACATCTAAAACAAACGATAATATTCGTTTTAGCCGTATCATATGACCCCTTTAAATGATACATTTACGTTTTATTTAGCATTTTACTACCTTCGTAATCTAATGAATGGATGAAGGAGTAAATGAATGAAACCCTTTACAGGGTCATATTTCCGAGGTTTGCTGACTGGAGAGTTTGTTTTGCGTACAGCTCTGGTGATAATACAAGCGATCTTGAACATTTCCTTCTCAGGAACTTGTCAATGCTGCTCTCTGCGCATAATGGCCTTTAGCATCAGTTTAACTCCCATCTCTCCTGTAAACGCCTCAGAGCTCATTAAATATTGTCAGTGATTTATGGGTTTTATCCCCAATGGACAAACAACAACAAAAACATTTGTCGAATCAGCTCAGCAGCGAGCGTGCGGAATATGCACTCGGAAATTAATTTCCTATTACACAATGATGGACTCATTACTGATTTGCTGATAGCGAGGCAATCTGAGCTCTTAGATATTAAAAGGGTTACGAAACACAGGAGAACACGACTAGTTTAGTAATCGATGTTGATACCTTAAGTCTTAGCTACAAAAAACACTGCATTTTGAAAATGTAGGTTTTTAACACACGTCTTTTTTTGGGTATATTGTCACACTATGTGGGGTAAGTTGTCACAATAGCAACCTGATGGTCATTGACCACGAGAACTTTTTTTCTGAAAAGTGACAGATCTACATTTTAATGCCATGTTACATAATATACATACTGTATATCTGCATTTACAAAGTAATAAAGACTATTCATAGCTTTACAGCAAAATGTAAAAAGCAGCATAGAGTAGATGTAGAAGGTAACATGCGAATACATAAAACCCTTGTACTTGAGAATTTGTGACAACTTCCCCACAAAAAAAGTGTTGTTATGCCCATTGTACCACAGCTTCGATACCATTTAGTGACTTTTTGACCAAATCTTCTAGATTACAACTTATTGATCTTCATGATATTTATGTTGTTCCTGCAGAGAGATGTGATTCAGAAGCTATGCACGTGCGCTCTGTCCCTGATGGTTTATCTGGTGATATACACCGCCTGTCCCACTGAGCGTGTCATCAATGACTCCTTCATGGCCTCTAACCCCTTCTACATCCAGGTCCTGTACCTCTACATCTCCATGCTGTCATTACGCCCCAAGTACTACTTTGTGTGGACGTTAGGTGAGTAGAACAGATGGCTGACATGTTTAGCGAGTATATAAATTATACATACAGTATATACTGTAACTGAAATGATTTATTTTGATATATACTTAAATGTAAGCTGTGTCTTTCAACATCAGAAATTCTTAAGTTCTTGCATATTCAGACACTGCCCTCTTGTGTAAAAGTAGGGCATTACATTTATCTGCTAGGTCCTATGATGATTGGTTTGATAAAGGTTTGTAAAGGTTGTAATGCCAAAAATCCCCAAATATGACGAATCTCTCGAGAAACCCTATGCTATAGTTTAAAGCACATTGTCATATTTAAAGATCCATTTCCCTTTGTAATAAATTGCTTAAACCTACATTTGCATAAACATTTTGTAGGTTCCACAGTTTTTTCTTGTCATTCGCAAAATGGCATGCATTGTTTTTGGTAAAATATTTTTTACTGTCATATTTTGGTGTTTTTAGACGTTCCCTTTGTGTCAGTAATAAAAAAAAACACGTATCTTATTTCACAGCTGATGCCATCCATAATGCAGCTGGTTTTGGGTTTAATGGCTATAACACAGACGGCACCCCAAAATGGGACAGAATATCAAACTTAAGAATACTGGACATTGAGGTAAATGATCTGCTTCATCCACCAGTTTACCTTCTCCAAGGACCCAAACCCTAACATATCGTCTTTTCCCCAATGTTCTTTACAGTTTGCCACCAGTTTCAAGATGTTCCTGGATAACTGGAACATTCAGACAGCCCTTTGGTTAAAAAGGTGAGCGCCCTTAAATCTAAATCTTGAGCATTTGCATTTTTTCTGAAGTCTCTGAAATATTACGAGCTTTGATGTGGCTGTCGCCTGCAGGGTGTGTTACGAGCGCTGCCCGTACAATCCGACAGCGGCCACGTTCCTGCTTTCTGCCGTATGGCACGGGGTGTACCCGGGGTATTACCTGACTTTCATCACGGGTATTGTCATGACAATGGCAACACGAGCAGTGAGTATTCTTTACATAGGGTGGGCTACCAAAACAAAGTTTAACTCAGAATAATTAAAAGCAAAATATTACTGCACACTTAAGCGTTTGTCAAAGTACAGTGCAACTCATTCAAAATGAAGAACATCATAAATAGAAGCAATAATTACTTACAGTTCAGGGTCATGACATCACAATCAATGTTCAATAATTAATTAACAATTAAAATTCTGTTTCCTAAGGACAAGGAACAAGAAAAATGAGACGAGAAACAAACAATAAATCACACAATCACAAGCAGATTCAAATACATGTCTGGGAATGATTATAAAAGTCTTATAAAAAAGAGTCTAAATTCAAACTATATGGTACTACGTTCTTAAATTTGTGTCTCCAAAAGGCTTACCCCTTCAAATAAAGTTGGTAATGACACTTTCTCAATTTCTATTTAATGCAATAAGGAGATTGGATGGTTAACAAAGTGTTAAGTCAGAGTTGTCACAGAAAGCCTAAAAAGATTCTTTGTTTTTATTCTGTTAAAGTTGTAAAAGTGAATCGGATGGGAGTGGTTTTGCTAGAAAATATTATTACAATAAAAGCGGACAACACGTTATCTTGTCATTTCTCATGCACATACGAGGAAAGAAAATAATCAAAAACGTGGAGGAAAATGTATATCCAGTGAAGCTTGAATAGTAGGTGGACAAAAAGCCCACAACAAAAAAATGTTCAAGTAAACAAAGTAAAAGTAATTTAACAAGTAAAATTACAGTAACACATGGCCACGACAATGTTCCAGCTCTGTTCTGGGTTTTCAATTTCCCTATGACACCGGTCATAGAAACTCTGAAGTCACTCCAGCAAAATTTGCAGCTGCACTGTAAAACTTTGCTGTAATTTCGCAGTAGGTTTGCCAGTAACTTACTGTAGATTTGATGTACAATTTAGTTTGAAGCATAAACTTACCTAGTTTACATATTTTTCTTTCATAAAACAAGACTAAATATCTTGGGTCACTTTTCTTGTTATGTAAATGTATCGTAATTGAAGAAGTTTTAAACATTTTTACAGAAAACAAGAGAAAAATGCTTAGGAAGAATGTCATTTTTTGCAGTGTTGCTGTGCTAATGCCAGTCTCTTCTTGCTCATTTTGCATCTCAAAAGTCAAAGTGTTTTAATTTTGATTAAAGTAATTGAAAACAGTACTAATTGGAAAGTATTTTAAGTAATAATTAAATCTACAGTAAGTTACTGGCAAACCTGCTGCAAAAACTACAGCAAAGTTTTACAGTGTAGTTAATAATCCATCGTACAGTTCTTTCAAATATTTACATTTTCACATCACAAGCGTCAGTGCTCAAGATACATTAGATGAAAAATTCAACATTAAGCCATTACCTAAATGTTTGTTTCTTGTGAAGGAGAGAGAGGTGTCGGTGTGATTTTAAAGTGAGTCTCAGTGTCTCAGAAAAAGAAACACAATCTCTCTGCTCTGTTGTCACTCCACATAACTCTGCGTGTAACATATTTCTTTTTCTCAGACCTGCCCTGAGTGGGGTCAGTCTCTTTTTCAGTGATATTAATGCAACCAAAACATTGACTTTTCTTGAGACTTGGATACAGTCGTCATTATTCATGCAGTCACATGCTTTGCGTTATATCAATGCTTCTGTCATGCAGTAATGACCAAAGTTTCTCTAACTAAAGGAAAAAGTGGGTCAGTTTATAGCAGCGCTCCATCTCTGAATATAAATGATCCGTTCTGTTGTTGTGTCCCCAGCAAACTGCTGTAGCAATCCTCAAGCTTATAATCAAACCTATTGATTTTTGGCCTCATAATCTTATGAATATCTTCGGAACCGTATAACCTTATACTATTTCTTGTTTTTCAGGTCAGGCACAATGTAAGGCAGCACTTCCTGAACTCAGCCACACTTAAGCTCATCTACGATGTGATCACGTGGTTCAGCACTCAGATCGCCATTTGCTACACTGTCGTGCCATTTGTACTCCTGGCAGTGGGGCCTTCTGTCAAGTTTTATAGGTTAGTAACAACCAATATGTGAAGCTTCCTGTTTAAATAGCATACCAGGATAGGTTCTGAGACCCTGGCCGTTAGGGGCCGCACCTCATTTGACTGTGGATCGACATGCAACATGCCATTTTAGTTTATGTATGAGCTCGGGTGATAAACGTTTTTAGGAAACCCACCCGCATCATCGAGCCATTGCTGAAAAGTTATTAGCGAACGACGTAAAGCTGGCAGGTCGTGATTTTATCTCTGCCTGCCGCAGTCTCCATTCATTTATTGCATGGTTTTACAGGCCGGAGTCTGTGATGCTTTATGATCTGGGAGTGGATCATTCGGCCGAACCATTCGGTGGTTTGAGATAGTTTAACAAGTTTCCAAACCAAAAATAAACCACATATAATCTACAAAATAATGTCTGTGGATTTGTGTTAATATGCATCGCTTACCATAAACAATCTGCTTTCTGTTTTCCTCTCTGTATCTTCAGATCGTGGTACTGCTGCATTCACCTGATCTGTTTTTTGCTGGTGCTGGTTTTACCCGTCAAGTCCAGACGCTCGTGCACAAAACAAGAGGAGCATCAGAGCAGCATCCAGGCCAGCGAACACAACTGCCTCTCCTCTCCAGACAACAACTTCAACCAGAAACAGAAAGCCACGTGAGGACAGGGAAAGCCGCTCGCACGTGCACTGTGTTGCGGGGAACTTTTACATCCATACTGAGAGACACAGAGCGGCTGTGACAATAACTGAACTAAACTCTGGCAACAACACCAGAAGAAGAATAGAGACACCAAACCCAATCACCTCGTCCAGACGGTCATGCTTCGGTTTTAAACAGGAACAGGATCTTTGTAGGATTTTATGAAATTGAAGGTTGAAATTTTGGGATTTGGATGACTTAAGCAGTGAATAATTGACTTACACGTAGGTTAATCTGAAGTTGCCTTAAACTCTTTATATATTTGTGTTACACGGGAATGGACCAGGGGTTGTTGGTTTATAGTTTGGCTGTGTTAGTTTAGCAAGTGTAGCACTGGAATCAGCCTTCACGGTACCTAGAAGGTTCCTGCCATTATCAGTTAAACAAAGTAACCTCTTTTTCAGTTCCTCTAAAAGAAAATATCTGGTAAGAGAGGGGAAAAGTCAAATTGTATGTTGCCAAACTCACAGGCCTTCATATCCTATCTGTTGCCATAGATTGAGTTTTATTGTTTTTTCTCCCTGGTTTTCGTTTTGCTTTTTAATCAGCTGGTTTCTCAGGCCTGCCAGCCTTGGTTAATCTTAAAGGGAGTGTGTTCATTTAAAAATCCTTTCTATAATATTTTTTTATAATAATTTGTATTAAGGGCTTTAGGTTTGATAAATGGTTGTATTTATGACATTTTTTTATGGATTGTGGGTTTCATCAGGGCTTCACAGGATATTTCTCTGTGATCTAGAGAAGACAATAGACCATTCAATGTTACTTAATATCACAGCTTGTTTGTTATTATAACCTGTATTTTTATGTTACACACATGTATGGTAAGTGAAAAAAAACCGTATTACATCGTTTCATAAGTGCATGTTAAGATCACATTATTTTTTTACAAACAGTGCTTTTTTCACATGAACACAAGTCATCTTTTTGTGTTTTGTACATTCAGTATGCATAGACTTTTATTTAATATCGACACATCTCTTGGGCCCTAATGAAACCTGCAAAAGTCTTTGTAAACAAAGTTGATTTACATTTAGTACAGTATCATGATGTTTCTTGAAATTTGATCCTCTAAAAGTTGTCAAAACGTTTTGGTCATACGATTCAAGCTTTGGGAATGTCAGACTTCATATCATTTTATTTATCAAGTTTTACCCCCTTTAAAAGGTAACTCAGCACATCGGGTGAGGAAAAAGTAGGTGTTAGCATTTACCAAAGTGAGTTATTATTTATGAATTTAGGAATAAAAAAGAAATTCCTTTAAGAGAATTTAAGGGATAGGTTAAAGGAATACCCAAAAATGAAAATTCTGTCATCATTTACTCACCCTCTTGTAATTTCAAACCTGTATGACTTTCTTCTTCTGCAGAACACAGATATTTTGAAGAATGTTGGTAACCAAAAACCGTTGGCCCCCATTGATATTGGTTTGTGTCCATACAATAGAAGTCAAGGGGGACCAACATTTTTGGTTACCAACATTCTTCAAAATATCTTCTTTGGTGTTCTGCAAAAGAAAGTCATACAGGTTTAAAATGACAAGAGGGTGAGTAAAAGATGAAAGAATTTCCATTTTTATTTGAACAATCTCTTTAAGTAAAAACACATGAGCAGGTCCATAAACAAAGTCAGGTTGAGGATAATATTCTTTGGCGATAGAGAACCAGTCCCCTGTGGTTTCATAAGCACACTTCTTTAAAATTTTTGGATTAACAAAACACAAAGCACCAGAGTATTACAGCCCGAAACTATTTCAGCGATTGCGAAACCAATAGAAAGCCAATGGAAAACTGTTTTTGACATTCTACTGTACAGTATGGTTTTACATAGCTGAAAAGGATTGTGCTAAATGAAGAGTCCTGCTTAATAGCCCAATAATTTACAGTTTGTCTTGATTGATTTAACTGCCCGAACGGAAAATGTTCCTCTGTACCCAATGTACTAACATAACCAGCACCTCAATGCAAAACTTAAAAAGTGCCAAATCGCTTGAGGTGCACAAGCTGTACTATGTACAGGCTTACAATAGGACGAGAGGTTTCTACTCAAGATCTTTCTGGATTTATTTGGTCTCAAAAGAATAATTTCAGCTCTCTCCCATTTTGCACTTTTAGTAGGAATGAGTCGGGATAGAAAAACTGTAGTAGAAAAACTGCCAGAGCAATGCAAGAAACTTCTGAGACCAGTGATTACTAGAAATGAAATGCTTGAATTTTCACACTATTTTGCTTTCAGTGTAGTAGCTTTTTTCCTAAAGGCAAGAAAAATCAAGACGACCTCCAGTGTTATCGGTTTATTTGGTAAACATGCTTTATTCAAAATAGATACATGCTGAGATCAGCTGCATACAGCATATCCTCCATTTGACAAAGCCCACATAATAATAATAAACATAAATCTGCTTCATTAATCTGTTAAAATTCTGTTACATGTTGCTCATCGATTTTCGCACCACCTCCAACTACTGATACTGCAAAGAATGACCCAAAGCTATGTGAAAATGCTACTGTAATTCCTCTTTATTGTGACTGTTATCTATCGGACGCTTGAGCTGATTTGTCTTTTGCATTGTATTGTTGGTCTTTAAAATGCTGCTGAAAGTGATTTGTGACCCACATAACATTCAAACCCGCCCCAACTGACTGCTAAAGATTTGCAGTTATTGCACAGAATCTTTTTTACTTTAATTCCGACTTTTTGTGACATTGCTTTACCTGGCAGTGCACAGGAAAACATGGATATTTATAAAATGTAATAAGGCTCTTGAGATATACCGGAAAGTAATATCTATTGAACCTGTTTCGACGTAAATCAATTTACCAGTAAAAAATCCACTATTTTCCAAAACTTGTAAGACGTTTACTGTTAAATGCATTTGCATTGAAAACTGTTCAGAGGGGAACAAACACTGTCTGTCAAATGTTTCATTTTCTGTTTTTCTTTATAATTAGTGTAATAATGATTAATTGAGATGTGTTTGATAAAAATTGTTTTGATAAACTGATGCTCTGAGGCCTTTTGCACAAAGCTAGATGAACAAACTCCGGGTTGCAGAGTAAGTTTCGGGTTGACAAAACAGACAAACCCAACCTGGTTTAGATCAGGTTCCTCTGTTGAACAATGCTTGGTATAAACGTTCTCGGTCAACTCAGGTTTGATCCAGAGTTTGTGAGGCGCGTGCTCCTGAAAATGTGATGCGTGCGGAAAACAGCCAATCACACGGAATACAGAAAGCATGCATCATCAGTTTTGATTGACTTCTCGCGAGTATCAGCGCAATTCACTTTTCCGTTGAAGATCGAAAATTATGAAAGAAATCTCTTGAATTAAAACACATTTACCAGGCAGGAATAAACACTGCTGCAGTGAAAGTTTGAGAAGTCAACTACTGGCTGTATCAATGCAAGTGAATCAACTGAATTAAAAATTTTATATATGGTTTACAAAAAAATGAAAACGTGTGCTTCATTACTTTCAAAAGCTTTAAATACTGAAGCTTGTATTTATACATACAGTATATTGTAGGGCTGTAACAATATTATCGATATCGTGTTTTCGCAATAGCAACATTGTCTCAATATTATCGCGTGGTCACATGACTGTATGAAACGATCGGTCTTCCGGGCCTAACATAGAGAACGTTAGAAAAAATAATAGATGTTACCTTTGTCAAGGTCCATCTGGTGCAATTATTTTATTTTATAAAAGGGATTTTTAGGTCATTTGACCCATCTCATACTGTAACTCATACCTCTAAGCAACAGTTATGATTAGAAGATAAAGAAAAGAGGATGCTTATGGCACGTACAGTGAGATTTTGATATTGTTACATCCCTAGTATATAGTTATATTAATTTAAATGCTTCGTTTATTATTAATTGATTAATTTTTATCATCTCGTAATAATTATGAGTTAATTATATATAATTATCATCAATAAAATATAAAAACGGCTATCAGCAAAAGATTTCCCTCTAACATCTTATTACTTTAAACTTAGAGGGTATGACGTCACTTTCCCACGTGAACACGCCGGGACACGCCCCATTGAGAGCAGGACAATTCCCTTAAGTGGTAAAATACGCAGCAAAATGGGTCCTTTCAATAGGAGAAACAAAGAAACCGGGACTAAAACACGCTATTATTTGCTGAAATTAAAGGCAGTGGGACTCGACGGTGATCCTTGCGACTTACAAATGGAACCAGGTGTCCTTGGACACTGATATGTTGCGTTTCCTGATATTGTAAGTAGCCATTTTGCTAAGTGTTTTGCCACTCAAGGGGGCGGTGTTTTGCCGCGTTCACATGGGAAAGTGACGTCACATGCATACCCTATTTTGGGTGAGAAACAAGGGTAGTGGCTTCTCTGCCTCAGATGTCACCTTGCTCAGAGCTGATTGGTCCAGTTTTGGTTTGGTTTGCGATCTTTCACCCAGAATAAAACCTGCTCCGGAGCAGGTTAGCCATGTAGCGTAAGTTACCATGGCGCCGAAACCCGCTCCAAACCAATCCACCTTCTTGAGCCTGAAAACTCTAGAGTATGCTCAAATTAAACGTGAACTTTGGTATAAACTGAAACTGGCTTTGTGCAATAGGCCGGTGATGGTTGACAAAACCAAACAACTTTTATTTGACAATAGGAGAATAATATAATTCCACTACCATGATAGTCACAAAACAAATAAAACCACATATCTTTACCTGGATTGGATGAAGTGTTGAATTTTTATTATTAACGCAGAAACAAAAGTGCCACAGATGTATCACACTGACTGGAAGAGAAATATAGAAACACCACGCTGCAAAAATAGTCTGATAAAATATCATTAATACAAGAATTGCTCCACACCGTTTTATTATAACAACAATATAAAAAATATAAATATATTGTGGTTATAATAAAACTGTGTAAAGAAATATGGTAATAGTTTCTTTAATGTGTTTTTTGTAACCTTTTAAAAAACAACAAATATTGTACAATTATACTTTGTTAACCTGTATCCTACTTTTTAAAATGTATTTCCATTTCTTGAGTGTGTCTGTTGAAAAACAAAACGGCGTGGTTTTACACAGTGGGCGTGGTTACGTCAAATAGATTTTAATTTCACCCACACCTCTGCCCTAACAAAATGGCAGTGCTGTAGTACATGAAGCTGCCTCACGTGAAGAGGGTTATGGAAAGCAAAGCTACGTGATGTGATTTCTGTTGGATTACTTTGGACCTTATTTTTTATCTAGGACGGAGATGTAAGTTGCCAGTAAACCGTTATACATTACAATGACGTAAACAAACTCACCCAAGTGCGCTGTTCAAACGTGGGCTCGTAACTTACCAAAGTTATATCCACGTAAATTAATGTCAATTCATAATTCTATTACTTGTAACATGGTAAGTTTGCAACACTGCTTGTATGTCTTTGATAAGAAAGAAAGCGCACGTACACAGTTTACTTAGGTGCTCCTCTGCAACTGCAGAACATTTTGCATGCCTGGTGAGGTTACACTATCTTTTATTTGCTAATAATTTTAACGTTTGTCTAGTTGCACTCGTTGAAATATCCAATCAAGATTTTAGTTCAGTTTCTGCGGTCATCTTTAAAATACACACGGTTATGTTTTTGCTCATTCACGATGATAGTGTGAACTTGTTTACCTCAGTGCCGCTGTGTCACACCATGGAAACATCTGAGTATCATATCTATTATAAGAGCTCAGTTATATATTTAGGGTTGTCGTGGCGCTGTTTACCTTAGTTTGATGTAAAATCCGCATGTGCTTCCTGCCAGCCCACTGACACTTTACAAACATTTATACAGCGCTTGAAAAAGAAACAATATGGGGAAATGACGTTAGTTTACTGAAATATTGTAAAATAAATCGCATTTCATAGATAAGTGTGTCATGACACGCGCGACGGCAGCGGAATATTTATTACCTACTCTTGAGGAAGTTTGTGAAACGTCACAACAGCCTTATTAATATTCATGACTGACCGCGTGCATTGGGCGTCGCTCTAAAGACAGGCGGGGCGTCGCCCTCATGCATTATTCACGAGCTTCTAGAGTGACAGACAGAGCCCCGGCTTGTTACTACACACAGTGTGAGTGACAGCGTGAGTGGAGTATCAACTGCACGCACAAAGACAGGCTCTTAAAAACCAAGTCACAGGAAACAGTGGCACGAGGTGAGTCAGCCTCTTCTGTTACTTCTTACTGTGATAAAGTTGCTGTACATAAATGCATTGTTGCAGGTTATATGTTGACACGGTTTATCTTCATTCTTTATTGTGCATCTTGGGGTTGGAGAGAGGGGGTGAACCTTGCACAGACAATATTTGACTGAGGAGATCTCGGCATGCTCTTGCGTGATTGGCTGTCTCCAGGCATTGTCTGATCTCTCACAGGAGAGCAGCTGGGATGCTTTGAAAGCACCGAAGGGTGTGTCAGCAGTTCATATGAACAACGGCTGGAACCGAATGTCTTAGATCGTCAGATTTGTCACCATTATTTCTGCTTCTTACATTTACGCTATATAGTTGATAAGACTTGGATATTCTGTAGTTGATCTGACTTTTGAAGCTAAGGCCATGCTTGATGTTTTAACTTCTTCTGATGCTCTGCACATGGTCAGATGGAAGCAGGTTTAGATGGTGACCGGCGTTCATCTGTGTTGGACCGGCATGCTGGGCAGGTCGAGCAATCTGCTGAGTTACCAAAATAGCAGTCGAACGATGTCCAGCAACATTGGTTTCTTTCTACTTCTGCTTTTTTTAATTATTATCATATGTGCCTTTTAACACACAGATCTCAATAAAATGATTATGATTTATTATGTACAGTGGGCCACAAAAGGTCTTTGTATGAATGTTTTAAATGTCATGGCATTAGAAAAGCAAGTGGCTTATTAGCACAAGCAAAATATTTATAATAAAGCAAAATATTTATAATAAATGTATAATAACATATGTTGCGTAGATTTTAAATATGTTAAACAGGCAAAATTATTTTCAGTTTTTCTAAATGTACTATTTATATTTGAACACACCCTGACTGTCAGACATGGTTGAAAGTGTTTATATTAATGTGATGACCCAAATCTGTGGTGACTCGGTGTGAACTTAAGGGTGACCTGATACTGGACATACTGCTATAAAACGTCAAGTCGGTTAAACAGTTTTCCTAAAGGGCTAAGATACGTTTTGGAAACAACAATGTATTGCCTGTGGTGACCTTTGTATTCTCTGTAATATGCATTAATAAAATGTTCTATATATGAGTGCTCTTTCTTTTAACGGAAGGTCTTGGACTAGGCCATGGATAAGCCTTATGAACTATTTTCCCGTCGAAGGAACATTAAAAAGAACATTAGGAGGATTAAACTACTGCCTCTGTGCTTCATTAAAACAGCCTAATGTGAACTGTTGTGGCTGAATATTTCTAAAACAAAATGCTTCAATCTTTGGCTTGATTTTCAATTTCAGGCTACCCAAAGAATATCAGCGTGGTCCCTATTGCACAGACAGCAAAGAGGCTTTTATCTTAACATCATGTGGGCTTTATCCTAATCAATATTGATATGGTGGTCTCCTACTGGCTGTTATGTTAACATGCGGTTCATCATTAACTTGAATGATTTCTGCAATTCAGCAAGACAGGGCTTGTCTGTCTTGTTATTCCAAATCTGTGTGGAATGTAGGTCTGTTGTAGGAGTTGTGCCCAGTTTTTGAACAGTTACTTGAGTTTTATAATGAGCGAACAGAGGAGAGTTTTGTTTAATGATGTATCGTTCCTGCTGTCTTAAACGTTCTCCAGTGGAGCTCCTAACACAGCCATGGATGTGACCACCTCCCTGAAGATGAGCTCCATGACCACCCAGAGTCTCTTCAGCTATGTGGAGGAGGAGAATCTGTCGGCCCTTAAAGCTCATCTGGACAAATACAGAGATGTGGACACCAGAAGTGACGTGAGTGTGCAGAAATCCATGTGTAGCATTTTTTACTCCAGTTTATGGAAATATTCTGAATCATTTTATGTATCTGTGGCATGCATTCGGTTGTCACAGACAGACTTTTTTCAATTCTATGTAAAATGGAGGGGTGAGTTTCAATTATTATCTGTGGTGGTAATTGACAACGTGCAGTACAGTCAACATGTTAGGTTAAAACTAATCATTTATGGGTGTACTGTATACTAAAGCTCTGTAATCTACTTCAGAGTGGCCAGACGCCTCTGATGTTGGCGTCAGAACAAGGCAGTCTAGAGATCGTGCAGGAGCTCATCAGGAGGGGCGCAAATGTCAACTTGGATGATGTTGTGAGTTGCTCTTCACATTTACACTCAAAACAGTCACAGCGGAAAGACACAATATGAGATAACACAGGCTGAAACGTTATCATTGAGCAAAACAAACATTAGCCCTAGTTACAAAAAAATGTGGCTAGTTGATGTTTGTAACAACTTGGTTTGACCTCTATTTTGTAAAAAATAATATTTTCTCACGTTGCCATACTTTTTATGCAATTTACAACTTATTCTGGCTAAGAACCATCCAATTAGTCAGGAAGATAATGATTGAATGCCAAAAGAAAAAAATGATTGCCGAAAGAATGGCTCCTTTAAATGTTGTAACAATACTTTGCTTATACTTTGCTCTTTTAATGTCCAATCGTTCTAGTCATACTTTGTTATTTTAACATTTAATCATACTTTATTTGAACGGTCAGCCATACTTTGCTATTTTACTGTCCGAGCATACATTGAATTTTACCATACTATGCAATCATACTTCGCTATTTTAAAGGAGCTGTGTGTAGTTTTTTTGGAGGATCTATTGACAGAAATGCAATAACTATGTCTTCAGAGGTGTATGAAGACCTTACATAACGAGGCGTTATGTTTTTATTACCCTAGAATGAGCTATTTCTATCTACAGGCACCGCTGGTCATCTTGCATGGAATTCACCATGTTGTTTCTACAGTAGCCCTAAACGAACAAACTGCTCTACAGAGCGTGTTTCATAAATGCATCATCTCCTTCGGCTAAAAAGGGAAAACGTGATGACATCTTAGTCCTGTGTCAGCCACCGTAGTGCTTTGAAAGGGAGGGGCGGAGTGAGCTGTTGGTTGCGGTGCGCATCCTCACTGCTAGATGCGGCTAAATTTCATACACTGGATCTTTATGTCCAGATACATGATGTTATGTTAACGTAGTCATACTTCGTTATTTTGATGTCCAGTCATACTTTGTTATTTTATGTCCAATCATATTTCTTTATTTTAACACCCAATCATACTTTGCTGTTTTAACATCCAATCGTACTTTAAATGGCCAATTAATCTTTGTTATTATAATGACCAATCATTTTTCGCTATTTTAACGACTGGGCATTCTTTGGTATTTTAATGCTTCACCATTTTAATGTGAACAGGTTCATAACACTATTTTACCCGGCCAGTGATTTTGCCTCACCCCCGAAACAAAGCTGTATACTTTGCTATTATCTTTTTAAAGGGGTCATATGACAGGGCTAAAACGAATATTATCGTTTGTTTTATATGTAATGCAATGTGTATACACGATTTAAGGTTAAAACGCTGTATTTTCCACACAGCGTCCATGTTTGTATCTTCTCTGTATCGCTCTGAAAAGCGAGGTGTGCTATGATTGGCCAGTTAACCAGTGCGTAGTGATTGGTCAAATACTGCAAGCGTGTGACGGAAATGTAACGCCTCTTACCATATTTGGAACATCAGGTTCCAAAGCAGTTGTACTGACAGGTACGCCCACCTTACTTGCGTGTACATTTTGGCGGTCTTAGTCAACTCATACCACGAACACGATTTGTGGGGGTGTGGTTTCACGAGGCGTTTCAGGCAGGTCTGGGTGAGCATTCGCTTTTAGATAGAATGCATCTTTTGTTCCCACACTTTAATTTTTGCAATTTTACGTGTCTAATACATGCATGGGCAGCTTATGACACACCAAAGACACAGAAAAACACGTGTTCGCACCATATGACCCCTTTAATACATACTGTATATTTAACATTTACAATTATGATTCTTCGAGGTCAAGGTTGTACCAGTGAGGTGCCCTTTTCTAACTGTCTGCATGTTTTCATAGGTATGGGTGGACCATGTAGACTATATAATTGGCACCCTGTACTGTCATTTTGTAAATTACTAGATGACTACATTTACATGCACATACACACACCTTTAGCTCCTCAAACTAACAGACGGTGCAGAGCATATTATAAAACCTCTCAGATAAACTGAAGAATCTTCATTATGACCACCTGGTATGACCAGCTGGTATGTTTTAAAGTTCCTCTGAAGACAAAACTTTCATGGAATTTTATCTGTCCTGTATAGAAATAAACATTTTTCTTATCTCAGGATTGCTGGACAGCGTTGATTTCCGCTGCTAAGGAAGGACATACTGAGGTGGTGAAGGAGTTGTTGGAGAACAATGCCAATGTGGAGCACAGAGATATGGTAAGAGCCAAATATATAATTTTTCCCTTTTTATTTTATTTTTTACCTCCTTGAAAACATAATATTGTGAATTTAACCAGTTTTTCTTTAATGTGTGGAATTGAAACTGTTTGTTCGTTACCTTCCCAGCCCTTTTGTTACTTTAATCCCTGCTCTACTGGAACATGTGATACATTATATTTAAGTTCTGCTTTCCTGGCAGCTCCTGGATATATTTTTCCAAATTGTGGTAATGTCTGTCATGTCACGTGATGATGTATTCTCTAAAGCTGCATATCAAAATGTATTTAACCAACCTAGACAGCATTTTTTGGGGCACCATGCACACATTCAGACATTCAAGACATTCAAAATGGATGCCCATACTGTCTAGGCAGCTGCATATTATAATAATATACACGACGAGAGACCTCTCCACATGTAGTCCTCCCCTGACTCAGGGGAAAATGTGTTTATCCTCAATCTTGTGCCTGTGAGATTATGACGAACAGCACATGGAAATATACAAACCTTGGAATGTGTTTTGCGTAGGGGGGATGGAGCGCGCTCACGTGGGCTGCTTATAAGGGTCGTGTGGAGGTGGCACGTCTACTGCTGGAGAAAGGAGCCAACCCAAACATCACCGGACAGGTCCGCAGATTTAATCCTCTTCCTGCGTCAGAGATTTGTTCTACTTGATAGAAAATGATGTTTGCCATGTGGCCCCAGCTGTCCATTCAGAAACATGGGCAGAAAAGCGGCCCTGCGGTGTTTGGGAGTGTTGTCTGTGGTGTGTAATTGATCTGCGTATGTCCCAGCAGTACAGCGTCTACCCCATCATCTGGGCAGCTGGAAGAGGTCATGCAGAGATAGTTCAGCAGCTGCTTCTGCACGGAGCCAAAGTCAACTGTTCCGACAAGGTGCCTTATCATTCTCATCTGAAAAAAATGCTGACTTGAGCTGCTACCTGATTCATAAACAAAGACAGAGAACTGAAAAGCCAAATCAACATTTTCCACATAAAACCGATGAATAGTCAAAACACTAAGGGGCGGTTTCCTGCACTTAAGCCTTGTCCCAGGCTAAGTTAAATGTCCAGTATGTAATTTTGTGGAGGCTGTATTGACAGAAATGCAATAAAATATACATAACTATGTCTTCAGAGGTGTATAAAGACCTTACATAATGAAGCGTTATGTTTTTATTACCTTAGAATGAGCAATTTCTATCTATATGCGCCGCGGGTCCACTTGCATGAAATTCACTTGTTTCTACAGTAGCCCTAAACGGACAAAGTGCTCTACAGAGCGCGAATCGTAAATACGTAATCTCCTTCGGCAAAGAAGCAAAAGGTGACAACATCTTTGTCCTGTGTCAGCCACCATAGTAGTGAGGGGTGGAGTGAGCCGTTGGTTGCAATTCGCAACTTCACCACTAGATGCCACTAAATCCTCTACATTGCTCCTTTATATGTTAGAGGCGTCTTGATCAACTTAAACTGACATAGTTTTAATTATCATCACAGTGATTTTGTCGCTTATCGCTAAATACCAACAACAGCAATATGATTTACTATGAATATACATACATTACAGTGTTTACCCTAATTATAGGGTTAACTACATATTGTTAAGTGTTGTAAAATCACTCTAGCTCAGGCTTTCATGGCATTTGTTTTGATTTGATTAAATTATATTGCTGCGTCCCAATTCGCCTACTTATACTATGCACTAAAAGTATGTACTGTTTTTGTTATGGAAAAGTATATACAATTTAGTGTGTAGCAAAACAATATGCACGCACTGGGAGTGGGATATACTAACAGGAAACGGAAGTGGCCGATGTTGCCTAGATGACAATGTGACCATTAACTGTAACACACATCAAAATACAGCTTTTCTTTCCATTTAATTATTTATTCATTTATTGTTTCATATGTAATGTTAACTCTATAGTTATATTTATGAATTTAGTGACGCATCAGTTATTTAATTTATTAATGCTGTGGAGCTTCACTAAACTCCGCCTACTTATTAGCCATTAGAGTGTGCATCATTCTGCACTTGGAATTTCTACCAGAAGTAGTAGACCATCCGGGAATCTTTGGAATACTCTTTTCAACATACTACGATTTGAGACATACTAATTCTATTTTCGAATACTATTTAGGACAGATAATATGCGAATTGGGACGCAGCATATGACTTATAATATTCACAAATTACATGAACAATTATGTCATGGTAAAATAGAAAATTTGCTAATTTGTAGGCTGTTAACATTTGCCAAGAACGAAGTTGTTCTATGAAATATTTATTGTTGCACATGGGTGTGTTTACAGAATACATATTTTACATAGTATAAGCCTTTATACATCAACTTCCAATCAGATTTAGAGCTGTAACTATTCATTTTATTCCAGAAAAATAATTTTCATAATCTTTCATCATGTTTGATTTCTTCATTGTCAGTACGGCACCACACCTCTGATCTGGGCAGCCAGGAAAGGCCATTATGACTGTGTGATGCATCTGCTGGAGAACGGGGCCAATGTGGATCAGGAGGGAGCGGTATGCACTTTTAATTTCATGTGATGTTTAGGATATTTGTTAAATTGTAAAGAAATGTTTCATGTGTGGAATAAAATGTATTATCCTCTGGAAAACTATTCATGAAAAATTACATTTATGCAATAGGCCCTTTTCACAATGACGTAACTTAACTTCCACCTTTTCGCAAAGCAGTGTATCATATGCGGTGGCCTACTAGTGCACATGACAACGAAATTTAAAAAGCAAATACTGTATAAGTTCACAACACAACGCAATCAAGCTACAACACAACGGAATCGAGTCACAACACAACGGAATAAAGCCACAACACAACGGAATAAAGCTACAACACAACGGAAATGCTCCCGACCACTAGGGGGCACCAAAGTTCTTATTATTGTTCTATATTTTAATGGACACATTCGGCACTTCCGTGCTTGGTTCAGTGCAGTCCGCAGCGGGAGAGAGATCCGGGAGAGAATTAAGGATTTTCACGCTGAATATTAAAGCCGAGGACAAATGTTCTAAGACTTTTTCTTTCAACTGGAGCGGATTCTAGTCAGAAAAGAGCACACGACTGCTTCAGACCACTATACAAATTAACACATTAAATTACTGATGACGACTGGACTTTCTGCTAAACCAACAAATCTATTGATCTATTTACTGATATAGATGAGCAAGCTTGCATTATATTCCCGTTTCGTTAGTCATAAAACCGCAATGCTCACGTTTTTTTACACTTGGTTGTGCGTTAATTGTTTTAGAGGTTATGCATGCGTAATAAAGGTTAAATAAATTGGTAATGAAAACAATATTTAATAGAGTAATCAATTATTCGTAACAGTAAAAAAACGAATGCAGACTTAAGTACAGAGCTTGCTCACTGAAACTGAGATAGGAGACTGTGGCATTGTCTGTATCTAAATGCAGACTTAAGCCCATTGCACATTGAGTCCGAAATTTGCGTCCGAAATTTCCGCGCGTTAAAAAATAAATACAACCTCACGTTGTGTCAATCACATTTACACACTGCCTCCGATATTTTCGTCAGTCATAAAAAAATTCGGACCGGGTTCGATTTTCTGCCTTTTTCGCAACCGTCAAGCATTTTGAGTGGCCTTTTTTAACCATTCAGAGACACAGTACAAACGAGAGCCAAATACGAAAAAACGCATACGACAATTTCGGACTGTATGTGCAAAGACCTTTAAAGTTGAAAAGTACTTTAATCAAAATAATATAAAAAATACAACGTGTTTTGATTGCTGGATCGAAATTTGATTGCTTAGCCATGTTTAAAACAAGACTGTATTTTCTTCTGTACCCTTACACACACACACACACACACAGCGTAAACTATAGCTTTTATTTTCGATTGACAATATTTATCTTAAGATGGCTATCCTTTTTCTTGAAGGAAAACGTTTCGTTGTAATTGCACCTGCTGCTGTGTGTTTTTTGTAAATAATTTGCATTTGTAAATAAAAAAACGTGTATTTTCCTTGAAAACAGCCGTGTTTGTCATTTAAAAACATCTGTATAATAATAACCCAATAATAGCTTATTCATTTGTATTTTGTCAGATTTTCTCAAATTTTTCCTGTCTTGTTCCTCATCGTTTCAAGTAAATTAATAATGTCAGTCGCAGGTGGCCATGGTAAATATAAATTAAGGCAAATATAAATGGCATGGTAAATATAAATTATTTAACCAAAGGTTAAACCAAAGGTTAAATAATGCATACAATCATAAATAAATGTGAACACAGCCATTTATTTCCGTATTCCGTTTGACAATATTTAGCTAAAGATGGTGTAATCAAGGAAAAAACGTTGTTTTTAATGCACATCATTGCTGTTTGTTGTTCTGCATTTACCAAAGAAAATAAGTAATAAAATAAAATAAAAAAACAAAATATTTTCCTTTCAATGCTCATCGTTTAATTTTTGATTAAATCGTTTTTGGCCGTAGTCATTTAAAGTCTTGATTATTTCAATTCATATACACACAATAGAAGCAAAGCATGAAAAACATATTTTCATTTAATTGTTTAATTTCAACGCTAAAGAAATCATTTCATTTAAACGCTTAGCCTATTGTAAATACGACCAATGTATAGCTCACAATACAGTTTCTAGCATTTAAAATCATTTAAACACATATGCACAGTTAAAAAAAACTCCACGAGTCTACGATACCCGGGTATGTCAGTGGAGGTTTTGGAATTCATTCTTTCAATCCAAATTATGTAGGCTAGCTATATTGAAGCAGCGGAGGTTAACTCATATGCTGGTTGTTAAGGCAGAATGTCAATGCAAATAGGCGACAATGCAATGCAAATATATAATCTTATGGTGTATTTACAGTATATATGATGTTTGTGTAACGGTGATTCGAAGCACCGGGATTATCCTCTGTTATTAGTTTTGAGCGGCAGTCGTGAATGTCTATAGCTCAATTTCAGTGGGAGACATGCGGTAAGCTGCAAAACGCGAGGGTTTCGTTGGCGGCACGGAGGTGGTGCGCAAGCGGTGCCGAAAATCCTTCCACTGGCCCGGCTCTTCGCAAGCGCTCTTTTTGTGAACGGCATCCATGCTAGCTTTAACCTATCAACATTTTAGTGAGCTCAAAACACGGAGAACATAGTTTTAATAATGGAATTCCCGAAGTTATATGACCTAACAAAAAGAAGACAAATACAGAGATTTAAATAAAGAGTGGGTTGATTTGCAAGTTAAAATACACGATACGCGCAAAATGTCATAATAAACTGTGCCTAAAATGAGCGTCATTAGTATTAGTCATTACCGCAAAAATGAATATACATCAACTTCAGGCTGGTTAGTGACCTTAAACGTCTGCCCAGAGACATTTTCACTATGAGAGACAGCAGCAAAGCAGCAACTCTGTCCAACTGCCAAGTCTGGTGAAAGGGCCATAACATACATTAGAATGTCATGACTAGCCAATCAAAATCAAGCATTCAAAAGCGCTGTGCAAATTTGTTCATATGAGATTGTTTGCCATTGACATTCAGTTGTTCCACAGTAGACCACACTTTCCTTTTAAATGCTTTACACAAGCAAAACAGGCTACCAAAACCACTAAAACAACCCCCAGAAAAACGCGCACCTCCTACCCGGCATGACCTAATTTGTCATGCCGAAAGTGCCCCCTAGTGGTCGGGAGCATTTCCGTTGTGTTGTGACTCGATTCCGTTGTGTTGTGACTCGATTCCGTTGTGTTGTGACTCGATTCCGTTGTGTTGTGACTCGATTCCGTTGTGTTGTGGCTTGATTGCGTTGTGTTGTGAACTTATATTTGCTTTTTATATATTTTATATTTTATTTCGTTGTCATGTGCACTAGTGGTCCACCATAATCATAACATCCGTCTTGCAACAAACAAGAAGAAGAAGAACTTCCGTTTTGCCGTCGCGCTGGAATTTAAAAACAGTGAAAAAAAACTGACAGAACACGTATTCAAGTACTTATCCTAGCACATTCGCTAACACAAAAAGAAAACAAAACGCTTACCTTCATAATCTAACAGGTACTGTTCAACGAAGAATTTGTATCCTTTCTCTAGCTTTGATCTTGTCGTAAGCGAAAATGTGTCTGCAAGATGTTGTACATCATCTAGATGTATTTGCGGCAGCTGTGCCCAAGGGACTTGGTAAACTCCATTCTGAGGGGCTAGCGGAAGTAACAATACACTGCTTCGCGGCAGAACGGAAGATGCGTGACGTCATGTGAAAAGGGCCTATAAGCATTTTAAATGTTTCTCCCATTTTGTTACAGTACAGTACAGTTTGTTACCATACAAATACCACAATCTCACAAAATTATAACCATATGTTAGACGAAAATTGAATTAGTTTATTTGATCTTTCATGTCATTTCTCTTTGCCTGGATGAGAAGTAAAGGTGGCACAGAACACATTCCCCTATATACTTGAGTTTTTTTTAGTTTGTCTATAGACCCACATGCTAGTAGGTGAAGTGAAAAACAGACACATGCTTATAAAGGTTATACGTCTTTGTTAGATTTCACACCCTTTTGATGTCACAACAACATTTCTCAAGTGTGTTAAACATAGCATAACCACAAAATAACGAAATTTCCTCTTGTCAGAACTCAATGACGGTGCTAATAGTGGCTGTTCGTGGTGGCTTCACCGAGGTGGTGAAGGAGATTCTGAAGAGGAATCCTAACATGAATATGACTGATAAAGACGGCAACACAGCGCTCATGAATGCTGCCATTGAGGGCTACACTGAGATTGTGCAAGACCTACTGGACGCAGGCACATATGTTAACATCCCTGATCGGGTAAATGCACAGCTTGACTGTTCAAGTTAGTTTTAAGTAGTATTCCTGGATTTTTTTTATTCTGATGTGTGTCTCAGAGCGGTGATACCGTGCTGATAGGAGCTGTCAGAGGAGGCCACGTGGAGATCGTCCGAGCTTTGCTTAATAAATACGCTGATATTGATGTCAAAGGCCAGGTAAAAACATCTCCTTCGCTCTTTATTTCAATCTCCTGTATCCATCAACACACCATCCCAGTTCCAGTATATACAGAACAGCCTCTTTGTTTAATGTCCCTTTTAACCTCATATTAAAAAGGCATTATTAATCCTCATTTGATTAAGGAAGTAGATGTCATGATGACCCAGACTCATCTTAATCACTGGCTTTTCATTATAGGACGGTAAAACCGCCCTGTACTGGGCAGTGGAGAAAGGCAACGCAACGATGGTACGAGACATTCTGCAGTGCAACCCGGACACAGAGGCCTACACTAAGGTAACATTTAAACACATGACCTTGAAAATGTACAGTGACTTTGTGGAAAACTCGCTGTGTATGTTCACATAATAAAGCTGTTTTGAGCGTAACCCTTACATGTATAGAAGGTGCTGCATTGGACAGCTATTGACAACAGCATTTCTTGCATATACAGCTGCTGAAAAAATAAAGAGACTAGTCTAGTTTTGCCTTTAATCCGCTTATTTTCATGTATTATGGCAATTTCAACAGAAATCGCAAGAATGACATAAAGTCACCCAATAGCAATGTGAATGAGAGTGAGATCGCAAAGATGCATGAAAGTTGCTATAGAAATCAGGCTTGTTTCATCATATATTTACAGTTGATCCTAAGACACGTAAAAGCTTTGGCATTGTGTCGTTTAAATACTGTATAAATACGAACTTGTTTTCTTTGCAGTATTCAAGATCTGGAAACATTGCATCGTGATTCATGCATGGAAGGGTTAAAATGCACTTAGTATGAAATTTAGACGGTTGTAATAATCAGTAATCAAAGCCTCAGGACCTTCGGCTCGTTTATGTATTTGTGTTGTATCTGTTTGTGTTAGGATGCAGAGACTCCTCTCATCAAAGCCACCAAGATGAGAAATATTGAAATTGTGGAGGTTCTTTTAGACAAAGGTGCCAAGGTGTCGGCAGTGGACAAGGTAAATGATTCAACATTCAAGATCCTTATTGTCATGTGTACTAGGTCCAAAGAAATGACTTGATTTACTTCTCACGAGAACAGGATGGAAGGGCAACAAACATTTTGCATATATAGTAAAATACAATAAAATAATGTAAAGAATACATTACACAGTAAGGTAAAACTAGCAGGGAAAATGCTAATTAATAGAAAAAAACGTGTAATGAAATATAAGGGGCCTGAATGAAATTATGAAATAATTTGCAATAAAAAAATAACATTTAACATTTTCACACTATAGTAGGTAGTGCAAGTAGAAATAAAGTGACATGTTCAAGTGGAAATAAAGTTTCTAGTGTTGAATTGTCCGTGATTGTCACACTGATAGAGTGTGGGGTGTGAATAAAGTCCTTCACTTTTCACGTATTCACTTTTTAGTTATATTTTGACCATTATAGCTTTATTTGATAGAAAAGTGTAGATATGCTAAAGAAATGATATGGGATGAGAAAGGGGGAACAGTAGTCGAGATAGGACCATAAGCCAGGTTGCCCAAAGTCCTAGTGTGCAATATGTGCAAACACGCATTTTTTTCTGATAAGCATGTAGGTCATTTATAAAGTGATTTTAAAGGGATCATATGACAGGGCTAAAACAAATATTACCATTTGTTTTAGATGTAATGCAATGTGTATACACGATTTAAGGTTCAAAAACGCTGTATCTTCCACATACAGTGCATGTTTGTAACTCCTCTTTGCCCCGCCTCTCTGAAACGCGCGGATTTCAAAGCTCATCGCTCTGAAAAGCGAGGTGTGCTATGATTGGCCAGTTAACCAGTGCATAGTGATTGGTCGATTACTGCAAACATGTGACGGAAATGCAACACCTCTTACCATATTTGGAACATCAGGTTCCAAAACAGTTGTACTGACAGTACTGACTTGCGTATACATTTGGGCGGTCTTAGTCAACTCATACCACGAACTGATGTAGATTTGTGGGGGTGTGGTTACACGAGGCGTTTCAGGCAGGTCTGGGTGAGCATTCGCTTTTAGATAGAATGCATCTTTTTTCCGACACTTTAATTTTTGCAATTTTACGTGTCTTATAATACATGCATGGGAAACTTATAACACACCAAAGACACAGAAAAACACGTGTTCGGGCCATATGACCCCTTTAAAAGTCACATACTATATTGTCTTTTCAGAAAGGAGACACAGCTTTGCATATTGCCATTCGTGGGAGAAGCCGTAAGCTTGCCGAGCTCCTTCTGAGGAACCCTAAAGATGGCCGCCTACTCTACCGGCCCAACAAAGAGGGCGAGACCCCCTACAACATTGACTGCACCCATCAGAAGAGCATCCTCACTCAAATATTCGGAGCCAGTGAGTGTTCTTTTAAACAAACAGAGTAAAACAAATACTTAAAACATCTCTGAGGTATCTGTAACTGTCGTCCTCTACAGAGCACCTGTCTCCCTCTGAGTGTGATGGGGACATGTTGGGCTACGACCTGTACAGCAGCGCTCTGGCGGACATCTTGAGCGAGCCCACCATGCAGCCCCCCATCTGCGTGGGACTCTACGCCCAGTGGGGCAGCGGAAAGTCCTTCCTGCTAAAGAAACTGGAGGGTACGGGACACATATAAAGACCTGAAGGTCCATTGTGACATTCCAAATGTGATCTGATTGTACGGTATGTGCCTTCTCTTCTTCAGATGAGATGAAAACATTTGCAGGGCAGCAGGTGGAGCCATTGTTCCAGTTTTCGTGGTTGGTGGTGGTGTTGACTCTGCTGATGTGTGGATCTGTGGCTCTGGTTCTGGGTTTCACTGTTGATCTGAAGCTGGCCATCGCTGTTGCATTTAGCCTGCTCACTCTACTGTACATCTTCTTCGGTAAGGTTCTCTCGTCCTTTTTATCAAATCATACAGGCATTCTTCTCATTACAGGCCAAGCATAACACATAATAACAGCCTTGGAGATGTGATTTAACAGTGTTCCTATTGCTCAGTTGGTACAGCATTGCATTAGTAGTGCCAAGGGCATGAGTTTCAGTTCCCATTGAGCGTATACAGATATCAATATGTAAATGTAAAGACAATCAACTAAAAATGTTCTATATAAAAAAAGTACAAAATAAATACGAAGCTGTATCCTAAACATACAAATCTGTAAGGAATATATCTACGTGAAACAATAAATCACAAATGCAAATTAGAAAGCAAAACATGGAAACGGACTATATACAAACAGTAAATTAAATGTAGAGGTGGAAAAATGTGAGGTTTACTCGGGTGTTTGAGATGCAAGAATGTCAAATAAAGAACATGGATTAATCTGATAAAGATGTTTTATGATATGCTGTTTTACTTTGATATTCTATAACCTTTATCTACATTATTCAGGTATAATAAGGTCATTAGACAGGTTAAAGGAATATTTAATGATGTCGTGAAACCTTGAAATACAGTGAAATTGGATGTGATAACTGTACACATCAAAGGACTCATACAATCACATTATGCTGATTTTGACATAAATCTTTGTAAAGTTTTCACAATTTACATATTTATATGTACATAACAGGTTAATACTAACAAACATTGTTACAGCATAAGTTGTGCAACTGTATGGTACAAAATGGACAAAACACTTAACTTTAAGAGAATTTATTGGACAAAATTACTTTATTTTAATATACGAAAATGCATAGAAAAAGACAAGTTCATACAAAATAAAGCATACATTGATTACAATTGTATCTGTTATTAATATTTGTTGAACCTTTCTGGTGTACAATTTTATAGTCATTTTCCTGGGCCGTCTTTATAAACTTTTCACATGTGTTGTACTTTTTTTGCCATGCCTTCTTAAATTCTTCTCCAAGCTGAGCTTCAGTTTATATTCCAAACACACCAATGCAACACAGATACAACATTTTTAATACATCTTAAATAAAATATCTGAATAAAGAGGTTGGAAGTTGGATATAACTTTTGGCCACTACTGTATATTATCGCTGTGGTAATTATTATGTACATATGATAACAATAAATTGTTGATGGGCTGTTGATATAATTTTGCCCACCAGAGTGCAGCATTGTACTTCAGAATCTAGTGTGTCTTCTATGGCTTATCATACATTTGTTTGTTGTATATAGTGTTGGTGTACTTTGGTGGGAGAAAAGCAGGGGAGAGTTGGAGCTGGGCCTGGGGGCTTAGCACCAGGTTGGCCCGTCACATCGGTTACCTAGAGCTGCTGTTGAAACTCATGTTCGTCAATCCCCCCGAGCTTCCGGAACAGACCACCAAGGCTCTGCCCGTCAGGTACAGAGCCTGAGTGCTGTTAGAGATTTTAGCAAGACACTAACGTAGACACATGCCCTGACCCTAAAAGATGCTTGGAGACTGTTTTAAAGTGAGAAGCACAAACACATCATTCCTATGTCACATAAGAAAAATCTATTAAACTACAAGAATCTGTCTGTTTTCTTCTGCTTTATTTTATAAAGTTTTAAAGGCCTAGTAATGTCACAGAGACGAGAGTAAAATTTCACAACAACCGTTAAACCCAAGTTTAGCAATCTGTCTGGTAATAGAGACATTTTTCACCTGTCGTTCCATAAAAAAGTCTGTTACGGCGTCTTTAATTTGTCCATTATAAGAGAAAAAACATTAAATAATAGTTTAGAGGAATGATAGAGAGCTGTTGGGAATATTGTTTTCACATCTTTGATTACCTACGCATTGTGTTGAAACACGCACATGTGTGAGGATCACTCGGTCAGTCTTTTTTTGTTCTCCATCTGCACAGGTTTCTGTTCACGGACTATAACCGTCTGTCGAGTGTGGGAGGGGAGACGTCTATGGCTGAGATGATAGCCACGCTGTCCGACGCATGCGAGAGAGAGTTTGGCTTCCTGGCCACCAGACTTTTCAGGGTCTTTAAGAACGATGAAACTCAAGGTATGTCTGTAATAAATGCAGTATGACTTTTTTCAGAAAAATAAAAGTTATCCAGTTGAAATAATATTTTTAGTTGTTATTATTGTATATTAATAATATTGTTTTTGTATTATTAATATTATTATTTTATTTTTGTTTAAGGGTATTTTAAATTGCTGTTTTGAACATCAACATTCAACTTATTTACAAGAAACAAAGTTTCGGTAAAGTGCATAAAGCAGCGGGGGCAGAATTAATTACAGAAAATGGAGAATATGAGGAATAATAAAAAAGTTTAAACGGAATCGTGCTCACCTTGCGAGACCTAAAATTAAATTTAATACTCTGAAAAACGGTTTAATGTGATAATCATTATAAAAAAGTTCATTAACCAAACTGTAAGCCGATTACGGTTGCTAGGCAACGTGGTGCATTAATATAAAATCCCGTTGACGTGCGGTCACAGGTGCATGTTTATCGGCTGATTGTTTTACAGCTGCTTTAAACACGTCTCATGCCATTTAAGAGCCTCTGAGCCTTTCATAAACATCGTTTTAGCATCACACTTATTTACCATCACATAAACATCATTTTCTTCAGCATCTACGCAATTCACTTTTTTGTAAAATGTATTAAATTAAACTTGATCTTAATTTAATTAATTTGTTTTTTAAACATTTATTTCACAGGAAAGAAGTGGAAGAAAACATGCTGCGTGCCTTCCTTCGTGCTGTTTGTGTTGACGTTGGGCTGTTTGATCACTGGCATGACCCTGCTGGCCATCTTTAAGGTGGATGCGGAGAACCTCACGGTAAACGCGGCTCTGATCGCCATGGCCAGTGTGGTGGGTCTGGCTGTGCTTCTGAACTGTCGGACCTGGTGGCAGGTGACTGACTCTGTGCTTCACTCCCAAAGGAGAAGACTGCACAATGCTGCCAATAGCATGCACAAACTGAAGAGCGAGGGATTTATGAAGGTGAGATGATAGGGGCATTCATACATACAACGTTTTCGGTTTTTCTGTAGAATGTAACACAATCTTCAGGTTTAGGTTTAGTCAGTTGTGTAAATGGCAGTGTGCCAGCCTCGAAAGATATTCAATCTGTTGTGTAATATTTATTTATGGTGTGTCATGCACAGGCCCCGCCCCCCAGTGAAATCTTAGTAGTCCAATTGTACCATGCAAAGCTAGATATTATACATTGTTTTTTTCAATGTGGACAAAAATGACTTTTCACTTGAATAATAAACGCGTAATACTGACAGTGTTATTTTGTTGATTCAATTGTTTTCTTTGTTGTGTCAGGTTCTGAAGTGTGAAGTGGAGCTCATGGCTAAAATGGCCAAAACTATTGACGGCTTCACTCAGAATCAGACTCGACTTGTTGTCATAATCGACGGACTGGATTCCTGCGAGCAAGACAAAGTGCTACAGATGCTTGACACGGTATGTGTGTGTGGATTACGGTACCATGCATGGCCCAACGTTAAGCCTCCAAAAACTAAATGGAAAGTTCATCCAAAAAAAAAAGTCATTATTTACATCATGTAAAACCTGTATGCGTCTTTCTTCTCTGGAACACAAAAGAGGATATTTTGAGAAATGTCTCTGTGGTTTTGTGTCCATACAATGGAAGTCAATGGGGGTCAATGTTGTTTGGCTACCAGCATTCTTCAAAATATCTTCTTTTGTGTTCTTTAAAAACAGGTTTGGAATGAAATGAAAGAAATGAGAAATTTATGAGGTTGCTGCCTTAGAAGGTTGCAGCCTATGTAGGACCAGCACAGAATGTTGAGATTCTTCTCTCCCAGCTGGACTAATGGAATTTCCTTTAGCTAAATGTCATTATTTGGGTCTAATCCTCTTGCGTTGGCAGCCTGCTCACCGCTAATGAAATCTGCCATTTACCAGAGAGCCCGCAAAGTCCCTCAAAGGCTCCTTTGTGGCGCAATTAGCCACATCTCTTTTCAATTCTGATCTTTTTGTCTCTCATTTTGATAGGAATTACCAAATTGAATTTTTCCTTCAAGCTAAATATTGTTTCAATTGGTAAGGCTGATGTTCCATAAGATAAATGACGGATGCGAACGTAGTTGTGTATTTTGTTGCCATCAAGAGTCAATTGAGTTGCTGTGGCGAAATGCAATGTAAGCACATAATTCACAGCAGACACTGAACCAGACATGCGTGCGATTCTGAAGTTTTTAAACGGTGTACAAATCAGTATCCTGTGACACTTGGACATGTTACAATCTCTCCAATTAGTTTGGAAAGTCCCGTTCGCATTACTGTGTTTGTGTGTATTTACTGTTAAGTATACAGAGTGGATTGTGTATGGAGACACACATGATACTCTACATATCATTTTAACTATAGGCAGAAGACTGTAATATATTTAATTTAATAGAATTAACCTTGTATAAAGTCATTAAAATTAATTTTAAAGTGGCCTAAAATTGAAAAAAGCTTGTTGTTTATTGTGAGTCTGTGTGTTCGATTAAGATAAAACAGATTCATTTTACTTTCCTATAGATTTTCAAAAAATGAAAATTCTGTCATCTTTTATTCACCCTCATGTCATTCCAAACCTGTACGACTTTCAGAACACAAAAGATATTCTGGGGAATGTTGGTAGCCAAACAATATTGCCCCCCCCCTTTGACTTCCATTGTATGGACACAAAACCACTTAGGCTACGTTCATACAGCACCAGAATTCGGTTGTCAGTCCTGTATTTGAGTTCTTAATACGGTTGTGTTCACACGCAGTTCGGTTATTTACGAGTTTGACAACCGTATTCTATAACCGAACTCACACCATTAAATTTTTGCGACTCACAACCGCATTTGCGGAGAAGCCCTGCTGTGTGAACGGAATCGTACTGGACAACTAGCCCAGCGTTCCATTCCGAAGTGATTATCCCTATGCCCTACTCCCTTCGAAGAGTAAATCTCTTTGTGTAAACTCTAGAGGGAAAAACGCAATTGTATCTCCTAATTTGTCCATTTAAAATTCACTTGGCAAAAGGAGCGATAAAAACAACATCATTTTCTATTTATTTGGAGTGACGTTTTGTATGGTGTGCCCTTTTCGGAAGGGCCCTTCGGAGGGCGATATATCCCGTTTGGAACGCACCGCTTGTCTGTCACGTCATGTGACGTATTCGCGTGCAGAAGTTTCACGCCGTTAATGACTGGTTGTAGTGAGTGAATCAGTGCAGAACTCTTTAGCAATGTTGTGGACTGTTGATCTTCCAACGCCGAACAGGTGTGCAATGGTGTGGTATTCCACAAGCGTCCCTAGACGCCAGAGGGCGATTGCGATTATTTTCTGCACACATATTGCTCGTCGCATCTGGGTGTTGCTGCATTTCGCAATGTGAGCTCTAGCAATTCACAGAGACAAAGATAGGAATTGTGCGTCATGCATAAATTTTCAATCCAGTCACTCTCCTCCACCGGAGTTGCTCCCACCAGTTTTGCGGTCTGGGAGCAACCCACATTGTGCGCTCAGCCGTTAGTGCTATGTTTTAAAACAAAAGGGTTTAAAGTATAAAAAATAGTCTCAGCCACCGTCCGTGCCTGTTTATTACTTCTTTGCGAATAAAATCGCACCTAGTTTTGCTATATAGCACTAAATCCATTGCGATAATGTCTGTAGTATGCACCATCTTTCATGTGTACGTCCGTCACTATGGTTACAAGCGTCGCGTGCGAATACCATACAGGCTTGAGTTCGGTTTCTCGTTCAAACAGACAGTATACAAGCTGCAACTTTAAACGGTGTGTGAACAGGACATTTCGAGACTCGCACCCGTGAGTAAATACGGCTGTCAATCCTAAAAAGTGACTGTATGAACGTACCCTTAGACATTTCTCAAAATATTTATGTTCCACTGAAGAAAGACTCATATACAGGATTTGCAGGGTGAATAAATTATGACGAAAGTTTTATTTTTAAGCAAGCTCTTTATTAATTCCCACGTGTCGCATGTCTGCAGGTTCGAGTGCTCTTTTCCAAAGGCCCCTTTATCTCCGTCTTCGCCAGTGACCCTCATATCATCATCAAAGCTATAAATCAGAACCTCAACAGTGTGCTGCGCGACTCCAATATCAATGGTCACGACTACATGCGAAACATCATCCACCTGCCCGTCTTCCTCAACAGCCGTGGCCTCAGCACCGCTAAGAATCTCTGCGTTGCCACACCAGCCAATGTGGATCAACTCAATGCTGAAGGTCGGTCTAGAGATGTTTCTTATGACTGAATCCTAATTTGCATAGTTTTCCCAAAGTCCGTTTAGGGAAGTCGTGCCACTCGGCGGCCATGTTCTCAACACCTCCGGGCAGCTATTTCAGTCATAGCAAGACCACAGTCCTACCTACTTGAATGGGGAAGAAAGATATTTCTAATATTGCTGGCAAAGATGCCTCACATCAACTAAACCTAATGTGCATCCTTTGTTTTGGTAATCACACTTTAAGATATATAATATGTAAACTGGGATTCAGTTAGAATATTAAATAAAATCCGTAGATGTTAAACGCAATTTGTTCTTTGAGCATCTGTGGTGCTCCATGTTTAATATAGATTAACAGCACAGGTTTTCTTCTCTCATACCTCCTCTGAACATCTGACTCTCTCCATCTGTAGCGTGGCAAGAGGACATGGACAGGAAGTTATCTCAGAACAGTCTGGGGGAGCAGGGAAGACAGGGCAGTAAAACAGCGTTGAACCGCAGGGTAAGATTCAACCATCGCACCCACTGTTTCCCATCAACATAGTTTGGGCGGCTCGACAAAGTCCATATGGCTATGTTATTACCTCATTAATAACTCATTAATTACACATTTATAACTGCTTTACCAGGCGTATTGCTCCTAAAAGCCATCTAATTTGTGTTTCCACATATCAGACTATAAGAGAGTTAGAACATGTTTTGTGTATGTTTGTTATTATGTGTGTGTGTTTGGGGGGATTCATTGTCAGAGACCCTAGATGTCGCCGAGGAGTGTCTGTAATTGATTTAATGTCTGTTTACTCATCCTGCTGAGATGCCATTGCCTAATGACGGGGTGCAGCAGCAGTGGGTCTCGGTGACAAAGCACTGGCACGGTGGCACGGAGGCAGGAGGCTAAGTGGCTCCTCTGCTCACCCTGCGAAGGCTGTTTGTTTGCTTGCCTGATTTATCTGCCTCCTTTATTTGGCCCCTCTTTATTTCAGGGCCACACTCGGCTCGCTTTGCTTCTACTGTTTCTTGGCCGGAGATCCGGCTCGACTTTGCCCCCGATCTGCACGTTTTGTTGTGGGAAGTTGTTTAGCGGGTTTTACGAGCATCTCATCCTGGTCGTTAAAGAAGAAAAAAGGAGACGGCCCTGTTAACGGCTTGCCCTCTTTCTGGCTAATGGGAAATTACATCCCATTACATTCTGAGGTTAAGCAGAGGTTCTGTAGGGGTATGCTTTGGCATCCAGGAGCAAAGATGATGTCAGATTAAAGAAAATGGGTTGCGTCAGGGATGTTTGGAATGTCTTTCTTTAAGGCAGGTGTATAAAACGTTGCCCAAAGTGGAATTTGATACCCATCAATCAAAAACTGTAACATCATCCATACTCCTGTGCAGAGCTCGAATTGAATCATGTCTTATGGGGAGTCCCTTACAACATTTTTGGGGGGGCAGGACCCATTTTAGATTTGTTATTAATATTAATAACAAAAAATAGTTACCCCCTTCAATAAGTCTATTTTTACCTCTTATGGGGGTCCCAGATCCCCAGTCCCCCCCCCCCCTAAAATTTGGGCACTGCTCCTGCGTGTTTATTAAGTATTTGGCTAATTTGTTGTTTACAAAAACTACTAGTATGAGTGTACTGCTTTCATTTCTGTTTATTTAAATGAATTTCGTAGAATTTCATAGATGTTCACTCAATCTACATTTTTTGACAATATTCTGTCAATTATTCTTTATTATTGTTCCTTATAGTTGTGTTCTATTGCCTTTTGAATCCGTTTGAAACAGTTAGTTTACATACATATTTATTTAAGCAAATAAAAATTTAACAAAAAATAATCATTTAACTACATCCATTTTTATTTATTCAAATAATTAAAAATAATTTAAATTAAATAAATAATAATTAAATAATTAAATTTAAAAATGTAATGAAATAATTATAAAATTATAACATTGTTGTCAATTATATAAATTAACAAACAATAAATAAATAAATACATTAAAATAATTTAAAATTTATGTATTGTATTGTATTGTAAATGTTTAAGTTATTTAGAAAACCTATTAAGAAGACAATGTTTAACCTGCAACGATTCAATACTGCCATGTTAGGGAACATCAGAAAAATCTGACAATACAGTTTCAGACCGACTTATGATTTATTTAAATGTGTTATTACATAAGGCTCCTGCAAATACAGTACAGAATTTATGTTAGACTTTGTAAAACCCGTCAATGGCCCTGGTTTAAAAAGGGGTCGCACTATTGATAGCCATGTGGTTCAAGTAGCAGCAAAGTCACAAGTTCAGCATTAAAAACATCAAAGTGGACTTAAAGCTGTGACCCTCCAGAGCTCGTGACCAGCTTTGCACTGTGCTCATACTGGACCAGTTAACACTCATAGAGATGAACAGACGTCTGGGTCAGCCATACCTCCATATGACAGCATGGACAACAGTCAACCAGTCATGCACGATAAACTGTCCAGACACAACAGTGAATCAGCACAGAAGAACAGTCCACTACAAGTGCCATTTCACTGAATCTTGAGTTTTTCTTACTTTTTTGTTCAATTTGTTTATAACATGTATTATCATACAATAAATGCATATTTAATACAAATATGTTTATATTGATATTTTCATAGTAGTAAGTTAAGACCATGTCAGTGTTTCAAATGTAATTGTTAACTGTGACATCAGTGTCCAATAACAGTATGCCATTATACTGCAAATATGGGTGAAGCTGTGTGTGTTGATAAGTATATCAGCATTTGTGTGTGTGTAAGTGAGAAAGTAAGCTGTGAAGTCAAGGAATCGATCTTGTGACAGAATGTTCTTGTCATAACCCTATAAGGCAAGAGAGTTCACAGGTACATTCAGTCGAAACAAAATGAACCACAGGTATCGCAAGTGGGCCTTCTAAAGTTTATTTGTATCTTTTATCCTCTTGCTGTCTTGTAGGACACCTACCGCAGAAGACAGATGCAGCGCACGGTTACAGGGCAGATGTCCTTTGACCTGACCAAGCTGCTGGTCACTGAGGACTGGTTTAGTGACATCAGCCCTCAGACCATGCGGAGACTGCTCAACATCGTCTCGGTCACAGGTCTGCGCCACCTCATTATAGTCACATACATCCTTGATTGTTAAACGTCCGCACTGCATGTAAAAGACGAGTGTGATGATTTCACAAATATATAGAGATAACCTACTGTAGTATGTTTTGATAGGACGTCTTCTCAGAGCCAATCAGATCATCTTTAACTGGGACCGGCTGGCGTCCTGGATCAACCTGACGGAGGAGTGGCCGTACCGTACCTCATGGATCATTCTCTTCTTGGAGGAGGCGGATGGAGTCTCAGATCAGGTCACTCTGAAGACCATCTATGAGAGGTGAGCTGTGATGTTGAAAGTGCAATACACATGTAGCTCATATCAAACACTAATTATAACCAAAGTCCGTTTACGGAAGTTTTGCCACTCGGCGGCCATGTTTGCAACGCCTTTGGACAGCTATTTACATCTTAGCAAGTCAACAGTCCTATCTCCTTGAATGGTGGAAGGCAGGTATTTCTAAAATCGGCGGCAAAAATCACTATTAAACAGCATATTTCTGATCAATGATTAAACCTGATATGGACTGTACCATAACTTTGATTTGCTAGGCTTAAATTGTGCTAAAAATCACCTTTTCAGCTGGCAAGAGCCCAGCCCCAGAGAATCGTCAGTCTTTATTGATTGATGATTGGATCTTTTTATTGGAAGGCGGGACTTTCTCGCTAGAACGGCCATACTGAGCGTTGCATTCCTCCCCATTCGTTGTAATGGCAGTGGCGCATCTTGTATATACAGTACAGTATATACTGTATACTGTATATATATATTGATAATATATATAATATTTGATATTACATCTCGGCATGCCATTAAAATGCATTTTAACAACTATTAATAGTTCGAATTTGCTAAAACAAAAAAATATATAAATTGCATATTTTTGTCCACATTCAGTTTTTCAGGAAATGGAAAAAATCCTGTTAATAATGAAATACTGTGTTGTCAAAGTTGACAAGCACTTTTAAATACTTTTTATTGGTCAGTTATTTGCAAAACCCAGTGCCAAACATAAAGTATGATTAATAATAATGATCTAGTTTTTAAGTTTTTAAACCAACATCAGTAGTTTACTGTAATACCACCTCTGACCTGAAAGTGGCACTATGAAATCTCTGATCGTTGTTCCTCTGCACGTTTCCTAGAAATCATGATTTCTCATTATATATAATGTAGCATTCAAGCTTACAGCTATACATTCAGGCAGTTAGTCATGTGCAGTCGTAAAACAGCAGGACTTTCACAGCCTATATGTACAGATACACAACAGTATGATGCTCAGTCCCTGCCTCATTAACACACTGTCACTAGCTGAACACTTTAATAATTGTCTTGTTTACAGAGTGTCATCAAACATGCAACACACAGTTACTGCATCTGCTGCTGCATTTCTTCTAAATGTTCGCGTGTGTGTGCATGCGTGGATGCTGTGAGGGGAAAGTGGAGGCTGCTGATGCTCAGCGTTTGGCCTTTAAAGGTTGCTCTCTGTCACACTGCACTAACATGCTGTGACTCCCGGGGCTATAAATGTGTCAGAGCATCTCAGTGTCAGCATCTGCTACCCCCTCTATTTCTCTTTTTTATCGCTCTCTTTCTGTCTATCTCTCTCCATGATGCCCTTTAACGTTCGTCTTGCCCGTTTTCATCTTTTGTACCCCAATATCGTCTCTTCATTTCCTGCTCTCCACTATAGTTGTACCCACACCTCGGTGCAGGTGGGCAACATAGGGCTTTTATTTTTTGCTGTGGATGCTAAAATAAAGAGGCCTGTCATGTCGTTGTGTTATCTGTGACAGATGTTGCTTAGATAACAAACTGTCAGATCTGCTGGCGCTCTTTCTTCCTTCCGTTATGCCCTTGATGTCAGACGGCCACACGTTCGCTCAGTGTCCGTTGGGTTGGCTAAATGTTGATGGTTTTGACAGTTATAACAAGGCCCAGGTGGAGTTATTTTGCATCTTCTGCACTGGTGTTGTGGAAAACTTTAGAATTTTGTGGAATGGATTTAAAGACCGTAAAATACATACCAAAACATAAAATGGCCAATGTGAAAAGCTTTTAATGTAGCTCAAAAAGTTAATCCAAAAATCTAAATTCTTCTATCATTGACTCACCCTCATGCCATTCCAACCCTTTTTTTTTTACAGCAGAACACAAAAGATGTTTTGAAGAATGTTGGTAAACAAACAACATTGCGCACCATTGACTTCTATTGTATGGACTTAAAACCACTGAGACATTTCTCAAAATATCTTCTTTTATCTTCCACAGAAAAAAATCAAGTACTTATTTTGCACAACATGAGGGCTAATAAATAATGACAGGTTTAAATATGTCTTTAATGTGCTAAAACAACCAGTAAAAGAATAATTCTCTATTGTCAGTATCATCAACTGCCAGAACAAGATTCCTGTAAAAGAAGAAAGACAATATTTGTGCATTAAGAGAAAAAGATAAGACAGTGGCCTTGAAAGGCCAAGTATGTGTTGATTTCTTTTCGTTCATAACAGCTATTATAATTGTGTATAAATTTCATGTGTTTGTCATTATATCAAGGAGTCGAGGTTTTGTCACATTACAAACAAGATCTGGATTGTAGCTGGTTGTTTAAGACGGTTTTATTTAGTATATAGCGAACACACTGACATTAATAGGGACAATAGATGAGCGTGATGTTAGTGAGTCTGTTTCATAGGTCATCTGCCGTTCTCAATCTCCGTCATAAAGCCCAGGCTTGTATTCTCTGTGTGTGTGTGCGTGTGTGTGTGTGTGTGCGTGCGTGTGGACCAATAGACTGATATTATGTGCGTGAGTGTGTGGTTGTGCAGCCCTGTTTAGCTTGGTTTTCTACATCCTTCTCTTTTTCTCCTCGTACACACTCACACAAATTCCTAGAAGAGAGAAGTGGCGAAATCCCCTCTTTGTAACATTTCTCCACGGTAGGTCATTATATGGCTGAGCTCTCGCAGCGCTTTTGTGTGCGTGTTTATTTACACATTTCGTTCAGGCGGTTTGCACAAGGTGAGCCTTGCAACTCGCAGCACATTGCAAGTCAACTTGGTCTACTAGTTCTTCAAGAATTGAGTAGATCAGTCGAGACATTTTTTATCTATTCAGCGCGAGCTTTAACATGAGGAAAATAAACTGATAATAGTTTAAACATGTCTTGAGAGATCTATACAGTCTGTTCAGTTTTGTTGTATTTTGTTGTTGTTCACAAAAGTATTTGAGTGCTGAATGCTATGATAGACCCATCAAAATAAAAAATGACAAAATCACATCCACATCACATCTAGTGTTGACACATACTGTACAGTTTAGCTCTGTCGCCTGCTTTAGCATTCAAGATTTTTATCGTAGCACCAGCGACGCAAAAAAAACACATCATGTACGTCATTGGCCAAGCAGTCGCGACCTCACATACAGCACAAGTGTTACCTCTTATATTGCCTGTAGTATGGAAACAACTGTCCAGTCGCAAAGCGAGCCAGTCCTTTAATCTGCACCAGAATGTGAATAATCTGTTAATAACATCAGCTTGTTTTATGATTAACGCTGAGACTTGCAGGCTAATGTAATCCGTCTGAGCAAGCGTAACACAAAGATACTGTGTCCTCAAGGTACACTGGCTTGTTTCGCACTTCTATAAACCACCTAAACCAAACAAAGTGTGTGTGGTTTTATTTAGTTTTTACAAATTTGTGCAGTGTGTAGACAATAAATAACATGTCTTTCTGTTGTGTTGTTTCTGTTCAATCTGATCAGTGTAAGCTGGTTCTTTTAAAGTCAACATAAACTCAAAACTGACTATTCTGGTTTTAAATGAAGTCTATTATAAATTGTTTGTCTGAGGAGGACATTTATTTATGTATGTTTTAATTCAAGTGCTCTCGTAATCTTTAATCAAAAACAATTAACCTTTCCGCATGATGTATGTCATGGCCTGGGGGCGGGGCCATAGACGGTTTCATTTGATGTGTATAATTTTGGGAGGATCTATTGACGGAAATGCAATATAATATACATAACTATGTCTTCAGAGGTGCATAAAGGCCTTACATAATGAAGCGTTATGTTTTTATTACCTTAGAATGAGCTATTTCTATCTACATACACGTAGGTCCACTTACATTGAATTCACCATGTTGTTTCTACAGTAGTCCTAAATGGACAAACTGCTCTACAGAGTGCGTTTCATAAATACTTCATCCCCTTCGGCAAAGAAGCGCAAACTTGACGACATCTTAGTCCTGTGTCAGCCACCAGTGCTTCGAAAGGGGAGGGGGGAAGTGAGCCATTGGTTGCAATTCACAAACTCACCCCTAGATGTCGTTAAAATCTCCACATTGCTTCTTTAGGTTTTGGCCAGGCTTCCAACAATCCAATAAATTGCTAATGTGATTCTAATGATTTATAAGTGGGCTTTAGATAAAGGCGTCTGCCAAAAGGCATAAAAGGGCAAAAAACTAATTATGGCATAAAAGGGCAAAAAACTTAGTAAAAGAAGTTATACAAAAACTAAATTCTATAGAAATCACAGTGTATCTTTAAGGAAAACTACCTCTGGTAGACGGGTCAAATTGTAAGGAAAATGCCTTTCTGCCAAACCTTCTGCTCTCTTTCTTAGCCACACTCCTTTTTTTTGGACTTTTACTTAACTTTAGTTCAGTCTTCACAGTCTCCCCTCTGCATGTTTGTAGAACTATGAGTCACGGTTATTCTTTGGTCTTCGTGGCTGTAATTTCAGGCTGAGAATGTCTTGGTTACAGCAAGACTCATTTGCGCCATTTCGTCATCTAAAGCGAGTAGCCGGAAGTCCAAATGGAGAGAGAGAAAGAGACAAACGTTCCGGTGGCTGGTGGCCATGATCTGTAGTGGACTTTTGGAGCAGAGTCAGGTCCACCGAGAGTTTATTTATGGCTCTTTGCTCCGCTTTTCGCTTGTTACGAGGTGTGGCCCGCCGAGCCGGTTCTGCTCCGACATCTGGTGTCCGGCATGTGCCAGGACGGTATGACAGAACCCTAGCGGGCCGAGTAACGTGCCCAGTAGCCCCTTATCTGGCCCGGTAACATATGTCCCCCCCGCTCTGAGAGGGGGCCCTTGTTAATTAACCCACCAGGAGAGTTGGCGTGGCGCGCTCCTGCTCAGCCAATCGCTGGAGAGCGCGAATGTGAACGAAAGACACGCCCCCTCACCTTTTCTTCCACACTTTGCTCACCTCTCCCCGCGAGTCCTTCTCTCTTGCCATCTCCTCAGCACCGCAGCGGCGTGCCAACTCGGCGTGACATTCACCGGCGAAAAAGTGAGCGAAAACCCTTCCTCGTCCCTCTCACAATGCTTCCTGTCACAATGCTCAGCTTATTCATTGTGGGAACAATTGCCTCTCAGTGCTAGCTTCCAAATCTGGGATTTGCTACGATTTCACCAAAACTTTCTAACTAATGACACTCGAAGTGAATACGTGGAAGGCTATTGGAGCTAATTAGACCGGCTCTTCTCCCAAGTACTGAAACATTAAGATGACATACCGCATTCAGGATTACTTTAATTGGTACAATTATTGTAATTTTAGTCGCAATTACTCTGGGAGATAAAAGCGCCTTCTGAAGCGCATTTATGTGATTTCCTTTATGTGAAAAGCCTAATAAGCCTTTAAATAATTCTTCTCAAAAGCAGACGGCTTCCTTTATTCTGCTCTTTTGAACCTTTGAGTTGGGACTTCTGGCGTCGACAATTCGTATTTTTGTCACGCACCATTCTTGTCTCCAGCATCTCGATGTGCTGCTAACAACCCTGAGGTGTTTTCCCCTCCGCCTTGGGAGGAAAGCTATTGTCCATGAACCCGATCCTTCAAGAACTCTTTGGTGGAAGAGGTAAACTTAGTAATTTAAAAGTGCAGCCATTATTTGTCAAGATGCCCACAGGCCCTCTAAATCATTAGGCTGTTGAAAACCACATCTATTTCCCAAAGGAGAAAAGCCCTATCTAGGATAGGAAGTGCATTTATTGGGGGCACGCGGTGACCTTCAAATGGTTGAGATGAGTTTGAAACTAGGGAAGAGGCTCTGGGCTGCACAGAGAGATTTTAAGTTGCTCTGATGCTTTTTGGATTGCTGCTGTAATGGTCTGTTTGGCCATTTTCCTGCCCATTATTGTGAATAAAGGAAAAGCCATCATTGCCAGCTCACAAGTGTCAAGGCTATTAGTTTTCCTTTAACCATTTCAACAGATTGAAAGTAGTGACATGAGGAACTCCAAGGTGTTTTGTCAGCAAATCTGAGGTGCTGGAGAAAACGTGGGCGTAAAAGCAGAAGAATGTGCTCAATAACCTGTCGGACGTGTGAGGGAAAGGGATGGTCCACCCAAGAATGAAAATTCTGTCATCTTTACTCACGCTCTTGTCATTTCAAACTTGTATGACTTTCTTTCTTCCTCAGAACACAAAAGAAGATATTTTGAAGAATGTTGGTAACAGAACAATAGCGCTACCCATTGACTTCTATTGTATGGACACAAAACCACTGGGTCTATGTCAATGGGTCAATGGGTACCGCCGTTGTTTGGTTATCAACAAAATATCTTCTTTTGTGTTCTGCAGAAGAAAGTAAGTAATACAGGTTTGAAATAGGGATGTAACGATTAGTCTTACCGCGTCATATTTTAATTACGGTTAAACCGTACCAGTGTTACCGCTTGAAAAAACCCTGTTCAGCATCAAACAAAGTTATCAAGAGTACAACGTAGATGTAGATGTTCATTTATGTCAGGAGAGTAAGTCAGGAGGATTGACATTCGGAACAAAATAACGCGAGACATACTTGTTTATTCACGTCTGCTCCTGTGAGTTTGTGATGACAGTGCTTCACTAATTAGGACTTTAATCCAAAATGTGCACATTTGTGTAAATTTAGACATACTGACACACGTTTACTTTATATTTCTTTATACAGACCAATCATTTCTATTCATTTTTCATTAAATGATGTGATATGACAAGTTTGAAACCGCTTTCTCCTGGGTCCTAACGTACACCCAATTTCTCACAACACACACAGACAGATGATTTTCTGAATTGTGTTTATATGAAAATCTGACTTAAGGTTGTTTCATCTGAACTAGGAAACGTTTACCTCATGCCCCCAACGTGCCATGACTAATATGTTATTTATTTGATGTAAATCAAACAAAAGTACATTTACAGGTAAACTCAATATTCAATTCGGTTTACAAGTACTTTTTTGACATTTCCAGAACATGTTAATAAAATCGTGATAATATTGATAAGCGCGATAATGTTGTTCACTATAACCGTGATCTGAAATTTTCACACAGTTACATCTCTAGTTTGAAATGACAAGAGGTGAGTAAATGATGACAGAATTTTCATTTTTGGGTGAACTATCCCTTTAAGGCTGCAAGTTACGTGTGGCAAGATGGAGGCCCTTTATAAGACGTCAAAGGCCTGAAATGGTGTTTTTAAGTCTGAACAACCATCCTGGAATCGTAAGACCTCTTGGATAATCTATGTAAAGGACGAGAAAGAAAACACGAGATGAAAGATTCGGCATCGCCTGTAAAACAGGGAGTCATGGCTGATGAGCTGCCAAATTACCTTTGGTTAGGGATTTGATGACTAACGTGAAAGTAATCGCTTACACTAGTCATCACATAGCCAATTGAGATTGATCTTGGCTGAACAGTTCTGGATGGTTCTTTGCTGTTCTGTTGTGGTTTTTGGGATGTGAATGTATCCCAGTCCAGGGTGAGGACATCGGATAGTACAATAGGCTTAATTATAAAGTTATTATGAGGAAGATTGTGATTGATGATGCAAATCTGCCTGAGATGTTTGACATCTCAAGGGCTGTATGATGAATACAAAATACATTTTTCTTTTTGTTCACTTTAAAGCTTCCAGTAACCAACATCATTAGACATCTATCCATTGTGTTCCAGTATCATTTTCATCCCTGGTTTGGGACAGCACTCAGCTTTCATGAATGGGAAAACAAAATCCATTTTTGGGGGGGAAAGATGCTTTTATGTACACATGGGTTTACTTATTTCAGAAAAATGGCCTGCCAAGCATAGAAATGGATGTTAAACCCATCCCCAAGACCCAATCTAACCAGTTCAGAAGTGTACAGATAAAATCCATCATATAGAAGCACATCTGGGAAGGCACAACAGATGCAAACACGTTCGCTTTGTCTGCTTGATCAAGTGCCTGGCAGCTCTCAACCAAGAGTTTGTTGACGAATACCATCGCTTCACTTGCCAACCCTCCCAGTCCCGCCTATTTTCGCACCCTACCGGCCGCCACCACCCACCCATCATACGGAACTTGTCGACTTGGGCTGGTGACGGCAACTGTTGTTCTTTTCATGGTGGGAACGTCGACTTTATAGAGTTTAGAAGATAAACGTGTGTTGGCATTATGGATGGGCAGGGTGGCACCCATGTGTTTTGGCCTCAGTGAGAGTGTCCTTAAGCTGTCCACACAAGGGTGGCTGTATGCAAAGTCAAGTGCCACATTCAGTGGCCGGGCAGGGGGGAATAGTGGGAGAATTATGCTCTTTCCCGTCAGCTGCCATGTGTGGGAGTCCTTGAAAGAGAAAAGGAGGAGGAAGAAAACAAGAGCTAAGCCAGCTTTGGGATCGATTAGCATTTGGATAAACGCAGCGAGGAACTTCTCCAGAGCCTAATATTTAAGGCGGCCTCCCCGCAAGCCCAAACGACACAACATGGCTCAGATCAATAGAGCTATTGTTTGAAGTGACTTTGGTATTTTTTGATGTGCTTTTTCTTTGTGTGTACATTTAAAATGCTAGCTTTCTTGAATAGCACGGTTTAATTACCCTTGATCCCAGTGCTTCCGTGAAAGATGAATGATAGCACTTATTATCCTTCGCAATTTGCTCGGGCCTAGAATGTCAAAAGTAATTGCTAAACAAATCGCTTGATGTTCAAGCCAACTTTTTCTCGCCAACTTCAAAAGCTGGCTTTTTTTGGTGGAAGAGTTACATTGGCTTCAGTTGTTATAAATAGCACTTCTACTGTAGCGTTTAACAAAAGTGGATGCTGAGCCCATAAGCGGAGGTTGCGAAAAGCTTTGCTCTTTCTGTGGTGTCAGCATTTCACATTGAGACACATTGAGTTGTGAGGCTCGTGCGGGGGACGTGACTTTCAACCTGCCTTGTGTCTTTTTATTACCACGTGAAATCTTTTCCCCCATTATTTTGAGCCATTCTTTACTGTAACTCTGAATAAAAATGGCAAAAAGGCAAACCCCACAAATCAAGGAGAATAGACCAACACATTGATTTGTGTTGTGTCAGGAGATGGCTCGATCTATCTATGACTGTAAAATTCCCCTGAAGGCCTGCAGATGTTTCTCTTCCTCCTCGTCTGGTTAGTCTTGTTTTAGCCAGTCATTGGAATGACATCGTCATTCTGGTGTGTTTATGGACGCCTTGAATGTTTCAGTCTGGGTGTTGTGTTTGGACATGGGCTGCGTCGTGGTGTTTGCAATGTCTCATTGCACGCCAGTTTAAATACAGCAGTTTGCTCATCTACGGCCCCTTTGTATGGTTTCAAATGTATGCAGCGTTTATTTATATATTCCATAAACAAGTCGATGGCAAACAGCTCTGTTTAGAATTACATAATTACAAACCCCTCATTATGGTGTGTAGTAATTTAGAATTGCTGGTGTGAATAATTGCCATGATGCATGAGGAAAGTGAGTGGTGCTTACCTGTGCAGAATTAATTTAGGTTCCTTTGATTTCCATAAGTGTTCTTTACATGTTGTTGTGTGCTTGCAATAGTGTTTGGAGTGGTTGCTTCCTGGCACATTTAAAATAGCCCATTCCCAAGACCATGATATTTTGTTTCCTAGATGAGACATCATTCATCTAACTCGTTCAAAACATTTTTTCCAATCCAAGTCTATTATAGTGGTAGAAACTATTTCAGATTTACCCACACTTAAACTGCATGTACGACCAAAACAAGCTGCGTATTTCTGTGTTCGAATAAACTGCAGCATAGACCAGACTTAATGTTGCAAGATAAAAATCTTACTACCTTGGCTAGAACCGTATATTAAAAGATCGTTATCCAAATATGTCACACAGACACATTAACTGGCAATAAAGAATTCTTTATCGTTTCTGGATGATACGAGTTCACACAAATATGAATGTTCTTCTTTCTTTTGTCACATTCATGTCGTTCCAATCCTGTATGATTGTTTTTTTCAAAGAAAACGCAAGAATGACCTGTCTACTGTTTTCTGCATAATGAAAATGAAAGTGAATTACAAAATTATAACGTTGTGTAAGGAATTTTAGAAATGTTTCATTATTCACTTCTGTTCTAGCTCTCCTTATTCGTGAGAATAAATATTTGGAATAAATGGTTGAGCAAGTTCACAAAAATGGTCAAGATACATTAACCACTCAGTTACCAGCCCAGGGATGTACACTTTTAAAAATAAAGGTGCTTGAAAGGTTATTCACAACGATGCCATAAAAGAACCATTTTTGGTTCCACAAAGAACCATTTAGTCGAAGGTTCTTTAAAGAACAATCTCTTTCTTACCTTTTCATAATCTGAAGAACCTTTTTTTGCCACAAAGAACCTTTTGTGAAACAGAAAGGTGCATTGGATGTCAAAGATTCTTTATGGAACCATTTAGACAAAAAAGGTTCAAAGAACCTCTTGAAGCACCGTTATTTTTAAGAGTGTATGTAATGGTCTATTTTTTTACATAAGGTATTGTATGACATCATTCGATTTGCATTACAGTATATGGACAAGAGTAGCCAGAATGTTCTTCAAGATTGCCTCTTATGTTTTACGGATTTTCCATTCTTCTTGGACAAGTAATCGAATGATACACTGTAAAAATATGACACTGTACAGTATTGGCTGAGTTAAATTATTAAATTATGATTACAAGACACTTAACGCTATAGTTCATCCAAAAATGAAAAATCTGTCATCATTTACTCTTTGTCAGGTTGTTTCAAACATGTATAAATGTCTTTGTTCCACTGAACACAGAGAAAGATATTTGGAAGAATGTTCTGGGACATCATCCACTACCATAGTAGGAAAAAAAATGTTTTCTTTTTTTGTTCTGTTGAACACATAATGAGATATTTTGAGGAATTAAGAAAAACAAAGAGTTCTCGGGCGCCTTTGACTACCATTTCATTCTTCCTACTATGGTAGTCAATGATGTCCCGGAACTGAAAATGACTAACATTCTTCCAAATACCTTTCTCTGTGTTCATCGGAACCAAGGAATCTATAAAGGTATGAAATTACATAAGGGTGACTTAGAAACAATGATAGAATTTTCATTTTTGGGTGAACTATCCCTTTAATTTTATTGTGCAGTGCAGTGTGCAATGCGATGCAAAGCAAAAATGATTTATGTGGTCCCAACACAAAATAATGAAGTTAACTTAACCTTTTACGAACATAAGTGGGTAGACCGTGGTAAAATTCACTCAATAAACTGTACATTTAGAATGATCAAACAAAGTGATTCTTAAATGTTAACAACAAAAATAGATTTTATTTCAAAGATTTATTCCTTATTTCGTTCTGTTACATTATTTTTCTTTCATTTTGGTTAAAGGAAAAAAGGAGCGAAATAAAAAAGATCTCAATTATGTTAAATATAGTTCCCTTACTGTTAGTAATATGGTTTCTACTAATCTACTAATGCACCAGAATCATATGACACACTGTTGTTGTAAATGCTAATCATTTCACTGTAATTTCTCAGTAAGGCGGGTTTCCTCAAAACAAATGAGAGCCGTGGAATTGCTTTGGTGAGCGTGTGCATAACTGTCTTGTGACAGAGGAAGTTGGTTCTCTAGAGACGCTCTCTTGTCACTGGCTCCTGTTTGTCTGTGAGCATGCTCACAAACACACACACACACACACACACACACACACACACACACACACACACACACACACACACACACACACACACACACACACACACACACACACATCACACACACACACACACACACACACACACACACACACACACACACACACACACACACACACACACACACACACACACACACACACACACAAATAAACAAGCCCAGCTGTATTTCGGAAGAGACACACAATCTGCCCAGTTCTGCCTAATCCAGTGCGTGGGAAATGAACCAAACCCTTCTGACCAGCACACGGCGCTTCTCTCGCTCATTCCTTCTCCGAGCGAAGCCTGTGCATGTTAAAGTTTGTAAGCTTGATCTTTAGGTTTGCCATGTCCTTGAGCACCACCCTAAGTGTGAGACTTTTACCTAATGTCCATCATGTGGAAGGTCAGCTGACTGTTAGCACAGCATCCTGCCCTGGCCCGCTGACACACGGGCCTGCTGTAGCACAGTGTGGGCCTTTGTCCAATGACTTCAACATCTGCTCTCACACCCGGCCATTCACTCGCCCTCAAGCGCACACACTTCTAGACTGAAATTGTGAGTCGTTTGGTCACTGTCGGTATTTATGCGAGATACGGACGTCAGAGGATGATTAGATGAGCGCAATCGACTCAGATGGTCTTTGTGACCTTTTTGGAAATGACATCTTTAACATCCAGTCCTGGTCGAAATGACCTCGACAAAAACCTGTATGACTATATGACTTTCTTTCTTCTGTGGAACACAGTGGTTTTGTGTCCAAGTCAATGGCGGTCAATGTTGTTTGCTCACCAACGTTCTTCAAAATATCTTCTTTTGTGTTCTGCAGAAAAACGAAATATCTAATATCGAGGGGAATTATCCACATTGTTTTGTTATAGACCAGTTGATGTCCTGGATCTGGTTTTAAAGTCCCTAGTCCATCCTTGGCTAAAGGTCATCTGAGTGTCATGGTATCATGCAGAAAATTCGGATTACTTGCACCAGTGAAATGGGATGAGGCCAAGCGGTGACCTCACTGCGTTCATTCAATGCGCCTTGATCATTACAGAAAAAGAGAATCTATTGTGTCCCTTCTCCGACCAATAAGAAGATTGCCAATAACCGTTCCACTGGCGTTCCTATCAGAGAGACATAGACGTGGGCTGCAGGGCAGATGAGGAGATATGAAGAAATATGGTGTGCGCGAAACGTCTGCGTTCAGCAGAAGCGAATCTTCAGATTTATTTGATATAGATTCCCACGCTCAATAAGATACATTTTGAAAGGAAACCATTTATCTGAAAGGGCCTCACGTCGTGCTGCAGAAGGCACATATGTTTAGAGATATCAAGAGCTAAGCGTGTGAGCTTGTGACTTGTAAGCTAGCTTACCACAGCCTAGAGTAGATTTACATCTGCTTACTACTCAAGCAACGTGACCGCAATATAACAATATCAGACTTTCACTGCACGATTATCATGGCCAAAACAATTCATAATAAAATTCATGATATATATGAAATGTTGAAAATTAAATACATATTTTATTTTGTTTATGTTGTGTTCTTTTCTTTTGACCAATGAATCGCATTTAAAATATTGAGTTGGAGAAAGCGATTGTAACCTTTGTGGCTTGTAAGGTCAAATGCTGAATGGATCAAATAGCAGCACCTACTTTGTTGAAAAGTCAACCATATTAGTGCTGGATTATATATGATTTTATCATGTGTACTATTAACATAGTATTAACAGTAACCATGGTTATTAATATCACAGTTATTGCATCGAGGGGCATTTTATGGGCATTTTTGTCCGTTTCAGTGACTGTAGAGACTCTTGAATCATTTCTTAAACTGATTTAGATTTATTTTGTATGTAAATTACGTATCATTTTGTTGCAGAATCTCTAAAAACGTCCCCACCACTAAAGACGTGGAGCCCCTGCTGGAGATTGATGGTGATATTCGCAGTTTTGAGGTGTTTCTCTCCTCACACACACCTGTTCTCACTGCTCGGGATGTGGAGATGTTCCTGCCGTGCACCGTCAACCTGGATCCCAAACTAAGGGAGATCATTGCAGGTACATACATGGCTGTCTAAAGAAGAATGAACGGTAGACTTCAAAGCTAATTGTAATGGCTACCGACTAGAGATTTCACAATATTTTCACTCCAGGGTTATTACATGACATTACTGCGAAATCAAGTGGGGAATAGACATCATGATATATTGCCATTACCGTGATATTTATCTCAGTAAAATAAGTAATGCTATAAGTCAAATAAATTTTTTATTTTGTTCTCTAAATCAAACCCAATCTACTAGGGATGTAACGGTATCAAAATATCAGGGTACGATAATACCTCGGTGTAATGCCTGCGGTACAATATTTATTGCAATATTTAAAAAGACAAATGAAGACTTGGAAAAAAGTGCCATAAGTGTTTCATACAGTCATGTGACCACGATAATATTGAGACAATTTTGCTATTGCGATACCATGAAATTGGTAATATTGTTACATCCCTTCAAACTACCAGTCTGATCTCACGCAAATTCATAACTATTTTATAAGGTGACTAAATCGTATGTATTTGTACGATGTGAATCATACAAAAGAGCGATTATTACAAAAAATCCATACTGAAGGGCACTGACACGAAAGCAGATCATACTAAACCGTATGAATAAGATTGTCTTCATACGAATTAATTGAAACTACTCGCATAGAGATACTTCGTATCCATTGTGCCTCTTATACCGAAATGTTAAACGTGTACTATGTTGAAGTTCAGTGCCGCTGAATTATTTACAAAGTTATTATATGTGTATAACACAATATCACAGTTGTTGTCAATATAGGTATATTGCGATGCCTCTACCACAGTCTTAAGTTAACCCTTAACATAGCACGTACATTATAGCTCAAACAACAGAACAATGAGCTTTTAACACCAAGATCATGGGTTCATTCCTAGTCATTTCACCCAAACATTCTGTCATCATTTACTCGCCCTCTTGTCAAGTCAAACCTGTATGAGTTTCTTTCTTCCACAGAACAGAAAAGAAGATATTTTGAAAAATGTTGTTGACCGAACAGCGATGGCAGCCATTCACTTGTATCGGTTTTGTGTCCACACAATAGAAGTCAATCGCTGCCACTGCTGTTCGGTTATAAACATTCTTCAAAATATCTACTTTTGTGTTCTGCAGAAGAAAGAAAGTCATTCAGGTTTGAAAGGAAAAGAGGGTAAATGATGACAGAAGTTTCATTTTTGGGTGAACTATCACTTGAAAGTTTGTAGAACGCAGTATCATTTGCATAAATGTAAATTTAAAGTAAATACACAAGTCATATTTAATGATAAGTAATCCTTGATGTATAGCAAAGCAACAAGCCCTATGCATGTTCGGTTTATTGCTGTAGGTTTTATTGCAAGAGCATGAGCTGATATTATCAGATCACATGAACGGTCATCTGCACTGTGCTTTGAGACAGCAGACGCTGTTTGGTGCAATGTGACAATGGACTCAGCTTGACAAAGAAACCTTTATTTGCGCAGAGAGATGAGTAAGATCTCCATTGTGTTCTCCTCAGGAAATGAAACATCACCGAAGCTCGATGAGCAGCTTGTTTCTGAGTCACCCAGCCAGTCTTATTTTGGTCCGCCTGGCTGACTCAGAATAACGTTCCCTTCCAAATAAATCCTCACGTATGATTTTGCTCTCTCAAGATTTGAGGTCAAAGGTAACAGAGTTTTCACTGGAAGCCATTTTCCCAGTTGACATGCTTTGTAGTTCTCCTTTTATTGGGACAGCTCAACTTTATCATCAATGTTTTTCTCAGAGAATCAAACCACATAGGCCGTTCCTTTCTCGCATGTAACTTACTAAAAATGCCTCGTTTGGCTGAAGACGCCTTGAGTGGGAGGAACTGAACGCCTTTAAAGTGCTGGCCAAGATTCGGATCTTACTTTCATCTTTTATTTTTCTTTTTTGTCTTGCTCCTTTCCTCCTTCAATCTGTCAGATGTACGAGATGCGAGAGAGCAGATGCACCTTGGAGGAGTCAGCTATCCCACAATGCCCCTGCAAGATGTTTCGGCTCGGCCTCAGTCTGTGTTTGGGCAGCAGTCTTTGGCGTGTTCTCCTACAGGCTCCTTTCCTGGGTCTTTCCCCACTGGTGGTGTGTTGTCGCCCAGCCAGCCCCACAGCAGCTACTTCAGTGGGCTTACAGGTCCTCAACACCCCTTCTACAACCGGGTGAGACTCTGGTTACTGAGTAACTGAAACATACCTGTATTATTTTGGCACCAGAGTATAAGCATACAGTACAGTGCACAGTAAAGTCATACATTTACATTTTTAGAAAATATTCTAGAATTAGTATATAGAATATATATATAGTTGTATTTTTACTTTTTTAGTTCTATTAAAAAAAATAATTAATATTATATAGCAACATAAAAAATAAACCAATAAATTATAAAAGGACAAAAGCATATACTAAAATTGCTAAAACTTTAACTAAAATATCATAAAAATGAAAAATCTAAAAATGAAAGCTAATTTTAAATATTAATAAAACTAAAATCGAAACTATAATAACTCTGGTTTGTATGTTATTATTTTATTTATGTAAATATTTGTTATGTATACACATGTGTGTGCATTTATACATACACACCCCACACACATATGTTATATAAACAAACATTTAATTTGGAATCGATTATTCACTATTAATCTATTTGACACCACTAATAATTGTATAACAATTATAGACAAATTATAAATACATTATATACAAACATAATTAATAATTATATTTTTTTATTTATATGCATCAATGCATGTGCTAAAAAAGTATTGCAATATTTATCTACATCTTTATTTTTTCTTTCTTAAGTAATTAAAATGTCATCTAGGGTCAAATCAATATTTTAAATCGTTTTATTAAAACGGATCAAAAGAACCAAACCGTTCGAAAGAACTGATTCACTGAAATAACTTTCTAATTCTTTAGCATGTTTTAAAAAGAGTTGTCATGATAACCAGGGTTGGCGCTGGAATGAGATGTGAAACTGGCGTTCTGGCACGCTTTTCTAGAAAACCCTACAAGCAATTAAAATTCATTAAAAGATCATCAAAATATTCATGATATTGGCATATCTGACAGGTAGCCCCGTCTTTTCAAGCAGTCCATCTATTTATGTGCCGTCATGTGTGTTTTCGTTTTATACTTTGTGACACAAACCCTCCTCTGGTCTTCATTTATTTGACTCCTGATTATCATCTTTCTCTCCATCTCTATAGCCCTATTTCCCTCATCATGTGTATCACCTGCCCCGACATTACCCTGGCAACCCCCATCACGCCCCCTCACGTCCACCTACTAAACTTCATAAGGACCCCAACATGGGACTAGTAAGTACCCAGCTACTAGGTACTAGTAAGTACAAAACTTGTAAGGACTAGTAAGTACACAACTAACTGTGAAGCAGGCACATACTTTTTATGCTTGTTGCAAATGACACTATTGTCTTAGGATCTCAGTTGACATACTTTGTTTCAAATTCCTTATGACTTTATAAACAGCGATTGACTATTAGACCTTTACTTGAAACAAAGTTACAAGTAAAAAGGTTAAATCATTGCTACTGTACCTTTAAGGCATCACATGTAAACAACCTTTGTTATGATTGGCTGATGTTTTGCACAGGAAGTGTTAGAAATAGCAGCAGCGTTTGGAACATCATTCATGATTCACATCTATCACTTGTCAACCATCTCCCCTGCCCTCACTAAATGTCCATACTAAAGTTTGTGTGTGTGTGTGTGTGTGTGTGTGTGTGTGTGTGTGTGTTCTAAAACTCTTTTATCCTCTGGTTCTTCTGTCATCTGTCCCTTCATCAGGATGTAATCAGAGAAGAGGGTCTTCCCTCTCCTACATCCCCCTCTATGGTAACTTAAGAAGTGTGTTTGGTTATGTATATATGTGTGCATAAGAGATGCAGTAAAGCCTTTTGTTGACAAACTCAAACATATACACACATGATGCTAGCGGCATGTGGCACTTGAATCTCAAGTGGGGCTATAACAATAGCTTTCCTATAAGTGCCTGCGATGCTCGACGCGAGTGAATAAATCTCTACTTCTGGATCATTGCACCTCTTTTGCTTTTTGACTTTTTATGCATTTGACTTTGAAAGTGAGTTAAGTGCATTGAAAGTATCCACATAAATAATTGGCAGTGTGCCTGGGTAAAGAAGTCAATTAGTAAAAACTTTAGGGGTGAACGAAGCTCATTAAAGCAGTATAGCGTCTTTGCTGCAGCACATGTGAATATATCACGGTCATTCACACTTATGGGTAGCGATGCGTCGTTGTGGGAATTCTGGCTGATGCTGATTGTAAGATCATTATTTTAGTGTTGTAGGTGATAACAGATTTGATGGCCAATATTATAACTCTATTCTGTTTTGTTTGTTACAGCCAAAAACTAAAACCAGAGAGTTCAGAGTTTTACATGCAACACAGTTAATGAAGCATCAGAACATTTCTTTTAAAACTTTGAGTAGAAGAAAATATACTGTTTACTGTTTAAATTGAAATAAGCCATCATAAATGTAATTTACAGTCTTGCTAGTTATGGTTTATAATATTATCTTTAATGACCAGTTAAAAGTGTGTCTAAAACAGTATAAAGCAGGTTTAATTCAAAGTCCAAAGGTTTGAGATTGCTAGTGAAAATGCTTTTAATTTTGTATTCTATTTCAATGAATGCATATGTTATTATATGCATAAAAATGTAATTAAAAAGCTGACTTTTATATAAGTGAATAATTTATAATTATTTATAATATAATGTGTATAATATTCTTATGTGCCTTAGTGGTAGCAACGTTACAAAGTACTATGATGTTAGAATGACCAAGTGTTTTTTACAGTTAAAGTCACGTATTTAATGTAGTCTCAGATTTTGCATCATACAGCATCACACTTACTTGAGTAATGAACATTTGCTTTAAAATTTCTTTGTTCTGTTGAACACAAAAGAAGATATTTTGAAGAATGTAGGAAAGCAGTTCTGGGGCACTTTTGACTAACATTGTCATTTTTCCTACAATGGTAATCAATGGTGGCCAAGCATTACCAAGCATTCTTCAATGGTGGACAAGCATTACCAAGCATTCTTCAATGGTGGCCAAGCTTCTTCCAAACATTTTTCTCTGTGTTCATCAGAGCAAAGAAATGTATACAGATTTGGAACTACTAGACGGTGAGTAAATGATGACAGAATATTTAAATGGCTGTATACCTTCCCCTTAAGTATTACTGAATACCACTTTATGCATCCCTATCTAAACATCTACAGCCAGGTTTAGATGGAGTCCACAGACTTATTTGGTAAAAAAACCCATCATGGTGATGATTTAAAAGAAGCTTAAAAAAAACATAATCAAACACATGGGGTGGGGAACATGTAGTTTTGCTGAATGGGTGTTTTGTACACACATACTGTGTGTGCCTGCCTATATGCATATCTATTATCATTTCCTACACATTCTTCATTCCTGTACTTATTTCACGTCCACACAGTCTGAAGTTAATGTGATTTGTGTGCGTGTTTCCCACTGCATTCACTTTTCATATTCCACCCCCATTCATCTCTGTTGTTTTGTTCGTTCTGGACTCCGTCATTTGACTGGCCCTCTGGTCTGTCCTCCATCATTGCTTTGTTTTGTGTCGTGTGAAAGCCGCGGCCATCAGAGGTCGTATGGATTAGCATCAGCAGTGTAGAAATGGTGTGCTGAAGAAGGCAGCTCTTATCAGCACAGAGAGACGCTTCCTTCAGTGAACACGTCTGCTTCCTCGTTCCCGGCCCCTCGCGCTAATTACGCTCTTATCGCCCGCTTCTAACACTCGCCCATCAGGGTGGAGCCGCTTTGGTATGAATTCTCCCCCAACATGAAGTTGTTAAAGTCTGAGTTCTCTCTGTTTGACCTTTTTCCCTTTCTGTGTGTCTGTCATTTCCATTTTTATGTCGTTTCTCCAAAATGTGTTGATTTGGCTTGATCAAATAACTGTGAAATCTATGCAAGCGGGATACCATGAGATGGTTTTCAAACTATCGATAAATGACTAGTTGATGAGGTAGACTAGTCGAAGAAGCACGTTTGGTTCAGGGTGAACCAAAACCAGCTACATTTCACAGGGCTTCCTTAAGACTGACTAGTGCACATGGTAACCGAACAGCGGGGTTTTATATGGACACAAAACCAGGTCAATGCGGGTACCAATGGGTTACCAACATTCTTTAAAAGAAAGAAAGTCATAAAAGTTTGAAATGACAAGAAGGTGAATAAATAATGACAGAATCTTCATTTTTGGGTGAACTATACCTTAAAACCACGGTAATCACAAATTAACCGTGATTTTACTACAGTAACCATATATTTAATATGGTAACACTTTTACTGTAATAAAATGTGGTTCGTTTTCGTAAGTGTATTTCTGCACATTCTTAACCGTCAAAAATGATGTTATTTGCGTTATGTCAGTTTGATTGATTGAATGATTATCTATGATTTAAGCATGTGACCTAATCCTTCCCCCTCCTCTCGTCTCTCCTTTTTCACTTCCAGATAAAATCCCAACCCTACAGAATGAAACAGGTACAAACCTTTAAACCCTTGAGATTTCTCTTGTTCACTTTAGCTTACCTAACTTGAATTAATAGACCAAAATGAACAGCCAGTTCTTTTTATTGTGGTATTTAAATACACTGTGTGGCCAAAGCTATGAGGGTATTTGAACACTGCATCCACATGTGCTAGTGCTGTGAACATACTTTCAAAACTGACAAAACTATAATTTGGTGCTTCCTAAAATCTTCGCTAGATTTTGGCACGTGGATAAAATGATGTGCTTTCGTTCAGACACATGAACATCTGTAAGGTCAGGCACTGATGTTGGGTGATGGGGTCTCGCTCACAGCTTTTCAATTCAATTGGGAAAAAAGGTTCAGTAGGATTCACATCCGGGCTTTTTCAAACGCAAGACTCTGTAAAACAGTGTTGGTGCACATCATTTGGTGCATAAGGAATTAAAAATGGCCACCCCAAGCTGTTAGAATCACACAGTTTTTCTGAAGCGTCATTGTATGGAGTAGCATTAGCATTTGTTTTTACTGAAATTAAGAAGTATGGCAAACCTTAAAGGTGTTGTATGTGATATTTAGAAGGATATATTGACAGAAATGCAATATAATATACAAAACTATGTGTTTAGATGTATAGAAAAACCTTACATAATGAAGCGTTTGTTTTTATTACTTTAAAATGAGCAATTTCTCTCTACATACACCGCGGGTCCCCTTGCATGGAATTCACCATGTTGTTTCTACAGTAGCCCAAAACAGACAAACGTGACCACGTCTTTGTCCTGTGTTAGCCACCGTAGTGCTACAAAAGGGAGGGGGAGGGGTGGAGTGAGCCGGTGGTTGTAATTGACCTATCGCTAAGCCCCGCCCCCTTAGATACGTCGCTAACTCGGACAAACACATGGAGTTCGCTAATGTCTTGCAATGAGAGCTGACAGTGTGAAAGCCTTGTCCCAAGAGTTTTTTCACGTATTTTGCACAATCTCTCGTTGGGGAGCATTCTAGCGGGACTTAAATATATCATGGAGGGATATATAAAAGATTTGACAATAAATATGGTAGATAACAAGATTAATTTGGAAGCAAGGGTTTACGGATCACAATGCAAGTGGGAGAAGCTGGTCGACATGATTGTAAATGACAACACTGTTCATGTACCGCAGGGTAAGATTAAACTAATTTACATTTAACCAGTTTAATATGGAGAGGCACTGACATATAGACCTTCGTTTATGTGGTTTTGACCTGCAATGAACATGACGTGAGAACAGTTAGCTATTTAGGTTTGTACTGTATGTTAGCATGGACTCGCTAACTTGACCGTTTTTAGCCAGTGATACTCTGCTGAAGCACATGATGACATGAACATTCTGCTTGAGCACATGAAAATTGTAAATTAATGAGAGTATGACAACCGTTTTCTTTGGGATTGGGGTTGAACCAGGTTACTGCGCCCACATTTTGCTGTCTTGTTCAGGTTTAGCAAATGGAATCAAATCAATTTAATTCAATCAGTATTACAAGTACCCCAGGCACATCGTTTTACTATTTTTGTAGTATAAACGTCGTAAAAACGATGAGAGCTTCGGATTTTACAATGCTTCTCTATGGCGCTGAAACCTCTTGTTGTCCGAGTTCCGGTCCCTGTGCACCTGATACTCAGCTGCCATTGGCTCATCTGCGTTTGAGGGGAGGGGCTTAGCCATAGGTCAATTCATAACCTCACCGCTAGATGCCACTAAAATCTCTTCATTGCTCCTTTAACCTTTGACAAATTGTTAAATGCTCTTTTATTTATAAGTCACTTAAGGTTTGGCTAAATGAATAAATGTGAATGTAAACCTGCACCAGAAGGGTATGTCGGCATATCTTTGGCCATGTAGTGTACATTATGTCTTTACTACTTTAATTTCTTGGGCATAACTATGTCATAAAAGATTAAACACTATATTTTACATTGTGTAAATTGGGAAAATTATTCATCTGTTCCTGTAGCTCAACTGGTAGAACATGGTGCTCGAAACACCAAGGTTAAGGGTTCATTTTCCCAAAAATGCATTCCATATAGGGTCATAAATACAGTTTAGAACATATTAAAGTCCGAGTAAAGTGACATTAAAATATATGTTCCGAGTTTGTCACACACTGTTGGCGCTGAAGCCACGCCCACTCGCGTTGCTCAACCTGAGTCCCCAGTAGGCTATATGTGAAGATTTTTATGGGAGGATTTGAATTCAAACACGTGCGAGTCAATGCGCGCAATATTCATTAATAGATATTTCACCCAAAAAATCCTGAACAGAGAATTGGTGAAAAACTGTTTAACGGTTTAACTCCACAATTCAGTACTACATACTTCTGTGTCTTTGTAATGTGTTTCAGCAATACATTTCTAACATCTATAATGTGTTTAGAAACAATTCTCAGAATTCTCTTTACCCGGACTTTAAGTTAATTCGAATTGAATTATACGCCAAATGCATAAACGTAAATGCAGTGACTACAAATATACTCCATAAAGAAGCTTAAAGTGATAGTTCACCCAAAAATGAAAATTCTGTCATCATTTACTCATCATTTACATTCAATTCTATTGTATGGACACAAAACCAAGTCAATGGGGGCCAGTTAACAGCATTCTTCCAAAATATCTTCCTTTGTGTTCTGCTGAAAAAAAGAAAGTCATACAGGTTTGAAATGACAAGAGGGTGAGTAAATGATGACAGAATTTTTTATTTTGGGGTGAACTCATGGCTCTGTCAGACATTTGTCTTTTGTTTGGAAAGGCTAGTGAATGTTATTGGCGTTGTACTCAATATTCACAGTTTTGATAGTGAAGTTTAATAGAACACTGAAAGAATTAATCTTAACCCACATAGAGAATGTGTCAAATAATGTACACTTACCTGAGATGACTGTTTTATTTTACATAAAGGTCCCATCTTATGATGGCTGCCATTTTGAGATCCCATGATCAACTTAATACTGCTTACTTTTTTATTGTATTTTCCAAGTCAACAGGCCTGCCGATGATGAGTAGTAGCTGTTATTTTAGGTGAACCTGGTTGCTGTTAAAAGCTATGATGAGAATTCAACACCACTCATTTTGTGAACAAAGATCCATGCTCACATCATCTTACATCTCTCTGGCTACATGTCACAATAGATGTTTCCTAAACAGGCTGACCCACATACACTGCCCTGTCGTCTACATTGCATCCTATGTAGAACAACTTTGCAGGTCTAGGTCTAGAGAATTTCAGTTATAGTGTCACTTCTACAGGACCACATAGAGTATACATATGAATCGACTGAGCTGACCACAACAGGTCTACACCGACCAAAGATCCACCGTTACTCCGAAGCAAACTGGGTCACTTAACCACTGACTAACAGACCAGTTTAAACATCAACACAAAACTAGACAGCATCTATTGTTCTCAATGAAGTTGTCTACACTGGAAGTAACAAATGCCCTCGTTCTATTTTTGACGTGCTGCACGCCTACTTAAGCCTACCTTTATTTTCCATGTTGGTGAACGAGAAATAACAGTCTGTAGTTTAAAGAGATGGTTGCATTGAAAGAGAAGCATTCAAACAGCTTTATACATTAAACACACTTTTTTATGATGGATCAAATCCATAACATCCACATGCAACAGACCTCAATCATGTACTTCACTGTGATGATGCTTGCTTGTTTTGCTTCTGTATAAGGCGCATGCTGCTGACAAAGCATCACTGCCGTGCTTTTACACATTTGTTGCATGGCTTTGATAGTGCTCATGTCTCGCTATCCCAGAATGCATTGTTAATTAATGGAATTAGTAACTGTTATATGTGTGTAGGGCTCTGTTGCTGGGGTTTCTGGTGGGCCGGTGGTCCTCCTCGGTTCTCTGAGCATCAACGCAGTATGTGAGAAGCTCAGAAAGATCCAGGGTTTAGACCCATGTATGCTAGAAGAGTACATCAACACGGTCAAACAGGTAATTATAAAGTTCATGGAAGAGCATGGAATGTGTTTGAATTTGGTGAAGCATGTGGTTTTACTGTGCTCGACATTTCACTGAGTACTTGCCCCAAAAAGTGTTTGTTTGGGCTGTTGCAATGCTTTTTTTTTCTTATTTTACGCAGTACAACAACCTTCAGTGGGATGGTACCCCTAAGGTCTCCTTTATGTACTTCTACAGGTATTATATTAAATAAAAGGGTCTCAACCCAGAGACTGTAAAAGATACAGTTTTGTGTACACACTAACCTTTGGTTCCAAACTAGACCCCACTGAGCAAAATTAATTCAAATAAAATAAAAAAAGTTTAATTCTGATGTTGTTAAGGGTTATTGCTGTAAAATAATTTTTAGTATCTGAATTTACAATTTAATAAAATGCTTTATTAATAGTAAATAAGTTATTCATTATTTAATATTAATAATAGTAATATAATATATTATATAAAGTGATGTTATATATAATTTAACAATTTAATAATAATTTATAATGGTAATAACATTAGAGATGCACCGATACTAAACTTCTTCATCGATACAGATATCCGACCTTTCAAAGTGATATTCGCAGATACCGATTCTGAAGATTAAATGAATATTTCTGAACTGTTATTAATTCATATTATGACTATTAATATTAAATATAAAAGTAATGATGTTTCTTAACATTTTCTATATACAGAGCAAAACTTCACTGCATTTTAATGTTCGCTTTTGATTGACAGCCCTGATCGTCAGCTGTTTTTAAACTATCGACCGAAAGCCAACGGTGTGAAAAATAGCTTTTATCAACCAATACTGATTATTGGCCGATATATCGGTGCATCTCTAAATAATATCACAAATAATGGTTGAAATGCTTGTACTGACAATAAAAAAATCATTTTCAGATTTTTGTTGAACTATTTTAAACCCTATTAGTGAAACATGCCAATTCACAGTTGTGTAAACGGAGAGAGGAACCGAGACACAGGGTGTGTTAAATTCATCCATCTCTGTAAATAGCCTTTCATCTATTGGAAAAGACTTGCTTTATCAGCTCCATGTGGTGCACGCAGAGGTTTCACAAAAAGGGCTTTCTTTCCATTGGACAACATCTGAAGGATGCGGTGGCATTTCTGATGTCTCCATTAGACATCCATTAGTCAACCTGCCAGCTGTGCGGCATCGGCCTGCATACTTAAATATCTCCATTGTTGTAAAAGTTTGCTTGCGTTCACCCTCTAACATACCATCACGCACCAAGTTGTTTTCCTTAATATATGACAAGAAATGCTGAGATCAGTTTATTAGTGTTGTTGGTACTAAATTCTTTTTTTAAATCCTAAATCTAGGCCAACGTGAACGGTCGGGTTCTGGCTCAGTGCAACCTCGATGAGCTGAAGAAGGAGATGAACATGAACTTTGGAGACTGGCATCTTTTTAGGACCATGGTAAGATTTGCTTTTAATCGTACATACTTGGTTCTTATTATACGCGACATCCGTTAATGGTCTTAATGGAGTTAATGCTCTCTGTCTATAGTGAAGTAGGCTGGATGCGGATGAAATAAGGAACACATGTAGCCGTGTTGATTTCCATTTGCGCTTATACAAACGAATGTTGTGTTGCCAACAAGCAGGCAGCCATCTGGTCCAAGATGGCTGCTTTCTGGATGAAGGAGGGTTATTGTCAGTGGGAGCTCGGTGTCCACTTGAAGATCTGAATAGCTTGACGTTCACAAGAAAGTGGCATTCTTTAGGCTGGAAACAAGTCCAAATGGAACGACTTGGGGCTAGTCGTAATATTGGCATGCCTCAAAAGTTTCACAAAGTACTTTGGCTATTCTGTTTCTCACATGAAGGCCATAGTGAGGAACGTGATGTTTTTTTCCTTTTGAAATTGTGTCCATGTTGTTTAAATTTGTTGGTATCATTAGTCTAGTAAAGAAAATTGAGGGTTAAATATAAAAAGGCAAAAAAGTGTACTTAAATCCATTTGAAATGTAAATCTAAGGGGGAAGTACTTGGCCCATTGACTTCCATTCTAAGTGTATAACACACAGACTAAGGTTCCAAAATGACCAATTTATGTGCTAATAAAGCTTGAAAATAGAGTATGACTTGGAAAAATAAAGAATTTTACGGCAATACATTTACATTTGTGCAATATGTATAGAAACAATAACTACAGTATATGCTTCAATGATTTAATATAACTATCACCATATTTGCGCTGTGGTTGAGTGTCGTAGGTTCTAGAGCAGCGTCAAATTGAGAGCCAGCTGTTACGTGATGAATTGGTGGCGTGCAGCGAGCAGAGCGGCAGCGTGTTGACTCAACCCGAACCTCGGAGACCCACCGAAGCACCACGAGATGTTACCATAAACCCTGAAAACTTCTCGTACAGCCTCAACCTGAGCTTTGAAGAGCTCAGCAGCGTTGGACTCGAGGAGCCTCCCAGGCAACACGGCGCCCACTGGCTGGTGAGTGGTATTGCTGTGCGCACAAAATACATTCAGCTGGTCAACTGTGAAGTACGGTGTATAGATAAACACAGGTGCACACCAGGCGAAGACGGTAATTAAACACTGAGGCAAACACAAACATATGCGTGCTCGGAAACAAAGAAAATAAACGGGTCTTTTTTGTTGTTTACTCCACCGTTGCAGTTTTTTAAACTCGTAGCTTCTGCTTTCAGAAGTGTCTCATCAAAATAAAAATAGCATGTGGTTTGCTGGGTGAGAAACGAAGTGTTTTCTGACCTGGATGGGCAGAGGAAGTGAGGAGCTGACCACACACACAAACACTAGCTCTCTATCACACAGAGATAGGTATTTCTGCACTCATCTGTTAACACTTGGCAAGGTGTCACTGCATAGAGCAAGAGCTCATAATGGTTTAGATTAGCATCATTGATGTTAGCGGTAGAGATCGCTCTGTGTTGATTTCTCTAAATAGAGTTCACTCGAAAATGAAAATTCTTTCATTGTCTACTCATTTCTTATGCATAAATTCTGGCTTTAAAACACAAAAGGAGTCACAAATTCCAGCGGTTCTTAATTTGGTTCCTGGAGATCCACAGTACAGAACCACATGTTGGATGTCTTCTTATTTAACACGCTTCATTAAAATCTGCTTATTAGCAGCAGAGAGATTTTTAAAGTGAACTCACACCGTGTCCACACCAGACACGAGCGGCACGATGCAACAAAAGACAATATTTATCACGTCGCCCAGTGTGGACGGTGTAAAAAATGGAAAAAAGACAGATTATGTTGTATTGTCTCTTGTTGCATCGCTCTCGTCCAGTGTAGACGGTGTAAAAAATCTCTTCTTTTTTTTAAGATCTTCCCACCCGACGCTCATATCAGCTTCTTTGGATGTTCAAAAAAGAACAAAAAAAAATTCTTCTCTTCTATATCCGCGGTGTCTGTTTGCAGCGCTTTTGTATGCAAACAGAATTTCCCATGTGTATTACACACGTGCCAAGTTTTAACATGCAGAAGCGTAATTAAGATTTGAGGTTGAATATCAACCTACATTTTCGTCTATTTCCCACACAAAGCTATCAAATGGCTTCAGAAGGTTGCAGAACGTAATGCACGAGGCACATGAAATACTTTATACTGCTTTTTGTATATTCTGAGCTTGAATGCTATTCATCACCATCCACTTTTGCTATATGGCAAAGAACAGCCTGGACGTTCTGCTTAATAACTCCTTTTAAAATGTTCATGTTCTACAAAAAAAAATTAGATTTAAATGTGCTTTTATTAGGGATGTCAAACGATTAATCGCATCCAGAATAAAAGCTTGTGTTTCCATAATATATGTCTGTGTACTGTGCATATTCATTTTGTATTTATAAACACACATGCATACATGCATATATTCAGGAAATATTTTATATGTAGTTATTTGTATGTACCAATAACTTAAATTATATATAAATGTTTATTTATTTTTATATTTTTCTTCAATATATGCATGAATGTGTAGGTGTTAATAAATACAAAATTAATATGCACTGTATACAGACATATATTATGTATACAAACTTTTATTCTGAATGCGATTAATTGCGATTAATCGTTTGACAACCCTAATTTTTATGTATTTATTTATAGATTTTTATTTTTGGCTTACCTGTCCCTTAAATATCTAATTGCTTGCTACTAAACAATCAATCTCACCTAATTTTGTCATCTATAGACCATTTTGCAAGATGTAAACAACACTGGCCTCGAAGTGCGTCCTCGTTCAGTTTTTTATTTCACGTTTATTTATTTCAACTAAAATGATTTAGTTCTGTTGGTTGTATTTTGTTCTAACATTTGTGTAGCGTTACAAACTGAAACAGGAATTGCTTCTGGACCAGCGTCGTTTACGTCTTGCAAAACGCTCTACATTACTGACCTCATCTTTTCTTTTAGGCCAACAGTCACAGGACGTCCAGTATATCCAGTTTGAACTCTCAGGAATCTTCCAATGACATCTGTAGGCTCACCGACAAGCAGCAGGCAGAGTATCACAATGCCTACCAGGAGTACATCTCCCAAATGGCCCATCTGGAAATCTCCGCTGCTGGCCGAGAGAGTCCCGCTCATGCTCCGTCCAGCTCTGATGAGAACACAAAGGAAAGAGAGCAGGACGGGCGCAGACCCTTTATAAACAAGGTCTCCAAACCTGGAGAAAGTGTCATGGACTTTTCCTCTGGCCCTGATAACTTGCTAGATCCCATAACAGAGGAAGATGAGAAGTCAGACCATGGATCTGTCTCTAAAGTCCAAAGACGCAAAACCAAAGGTCGTGGACCGAGCTACCACAGTGTGCCCAGCGATGAAGAGGAGGAATCAGGGGATGAGGAAACCGACGCCACTCCGCTCCTAAAAGACGAAGCCTGGGCTGCAGAACAAGATTTAGGTATCGCTTCTAAAAGAAAAAGCTTTGACATCATGTTGGACAAGAAGTCATGTGATTCTGGAGTGAGGTCTAGCAGGAGCTCATCGGATCGCTCGCTACAAGATGAAGACAACGAAACGGCCCAGGAGAAGAACGAGGAGGACGCACATCTGATCGAGCTGGTTCTGGAGAGTCCGGTAAAGAAGCGACTCCTACCGCACAGGCTGAGTAACCTGCAAGATGAGGCCCGGATGTCTATCTGCTCCGACGCTCCATCTGAAAGCAGCCTTCTAGCCAGCAGCCCTGAGGAGAGCTGGCCTGCTTCAGCTGTGAGCAACTTTAACTGCTCACCTGATAATACTGCACACAACAATAACATCAATAACAGCAGCCAGCAGTCCATGCTGCCGCCGGAGACGCACAGCGCCACCGACTCCCCTTCTATCATCATATCTCCGGGTTCCAGCACCGAGACCACCCCGCTGACCAACCAGAACCTGCGTGGAATCCACCTGAAGAGAGCCACATCCGCCGGCCCTGCTACTGATGCCGCTGAAGAACGAGAAAGTGTCCTTTAAGAGTCTACTGGTGTAAGAATACAGTATGTGATCATCGTGGAAGCTGAAAGCACTAAACAAAACTGTGTATTTCTCATAACTTGATTTTCATTCTTTTCACAATTACCACGTAGATTCCAAATCATCTTAAAAGTGTTCCTAAATGTACTGGATTGGGAGTGATAAACACAACGTAGCGGTATTAAAAACGCAATAAACAGGAAGGTTGTGAAGCCGTTTAGTGGAAAAGCTGTTATTTCATGCTCTGTTGCTAACATTAAACATGTAGTCTGGATTGATCCGTTATATTAAAATCATCAAGTAGAGTGGGGATTTAACCACACGTAGATAATGTTTTTTGCTGTGATTGGTATTGTGAACGCTGTTATTTATTTGGGATTAAACACTCGTGGTTTATTCAGGTATTCTTGTTGTTTTATGATCATTTACTTGATTTGTAAACATTAGTGTCACATTGAAAGAAAAAAAAATGTAATAGCCTTTTGTGAGACATGATATGTGTGTGTGCTTAGTGTTGCCACGTTTTCTCACATTAAACATTTTCAACCAATTAAAACCGCTGGCGTCTGATTATTTTGAAATCATTTTATTTTAAATGATAAACATTGTGATTAAGCCTGCTGCTAAATTGAGATAGAGTTTGGTTGCATATTAATGACAGTGTTGTCACAAATATTTCACTGGTTGACAACAGGACCGTGACTTGAGCACGTTTTCAACCTCATGTTAATTGATAGCACTTGCAATAATTGTAAACCGTTATCAATGTTTTGACATTTTCCCTGGAAAAACGAAAGGTGTGAATCGGGTGTGCACGTTGTCTTTTCTGGGATGAGCTACAGATGCCAGCAGGTGGCGCACTCTTCATAGCAAGAACTGTAATAAAGGACTTTAGGTCGTATTTACTGAAGAAAAAGGTTGCTTTAATTTGAATACATTTATTAATAAAAACAACTGCTATTGTTATCAACATGCTAAGTGTTTTTGTTATCGTATTTTGAGAAATAAATTATCCTGAATGACATACAAAGCAATAAACTCTTAAACTTTCAAATAAGTGCATTGTTACAGCAAGCAGATCTAGCTTTCTTGAGAATAAACAATTGAACGTTACGTCATTTTAGTCAAGAAATCTGGCTGTGATAAATGATTTGCAGACGTTCACATTTTGTTGTATAAACGCTTTTAAAAGTAATACGTACATACGTAATGATGTCAATAATCAGGGTCTCGGATTTGCTCCCTCACAATACAGGCCTGATGTCAGTGTTACACAATTGAAAAAGATCAAAAAGATTAAGCTTTGATTTCATATAAACTTACAATTCATTCACACGTTGTGATTAAACGAATGAGAAAAGTGTGAATACAGTCTGCTAGTTATTTACAACCTGCTTTAAGACACCTTTACGACATTTAGCCATTTAAGGAGTGAAAGGTGGTAAAAAGGGTGGCAAATCAAAAAACTACCAGGCCATATGATCTGTGGACAGTTACATTAGGAAAGGAGCGTGTTTATAGGCCGGAATTAAATTTTCAACAGCCATATGGAGATGTTAAAGATTCATTCAAGTTCTTGTCAATAATGGACACATGTCCCATGGGTTACGAGTCAATGACAAATTAAAAGTCAATGATACTAAAAACAATCAATATATACAGTACAGCGTGGAATATGTTTTTTGCAACGATATTGCTGATCAACAATTTACACACAACTATAACAAACTGGTGTCAAATAAAGCATTTGATTTATTTTGTATGAAAAAAGGTACGATTTACAATATTACTTTTATAAAAAGTCTCGGCATACATTTTAACACTTTGCAGATACTGAAAGTCCAATTTCTGCAACTATACAAGATAAAACTCTTCGAGGGAGTTTTCACGTAGTCATCATCATATCATTTTCAAATGTCCAGTCCTTCATGTGCCAAAAGAATTGACAAAAAAAGAAACGGACTTAAACTTTGTACAGTAACTAACCACGTCTTCTCCTATTCACACTGTCTTCACAAAAAAGAAAAAAGTAAGACTTCTTCTCACTGAAGAGAAAAGGTTCCTTGTGGTCATTTTCATTTGTTTCCCCTCGTATTTTCGGGGAATATAGTGCTTCTTCCTCTTGAAGAAAGGACCAAATAAGTCTTTTTAGAAGATAAATAATCAACGTCCAAACGTATAACACATCAACTGGATTGTCCTTTTAGAAGCAAAAAAGTATCTTGATTCAATTACAGGAAAGAAAAAACGTCCAGACCGAGAACAGAAATTGGAGGAAAAGTCAGTTCCCAGGTCCTGTGTGTTCTTGTGTCTTAACCAAACACCTGCAAAAGATTGAGAAAGAGGCGCATTTAGAGAATGCAAACAGGGCAGAGATCCGGACAGCCTGGCGCCAGAGAGGAAGCCGCAGTTTGAACATTTAACCAAACACTCAGAGACTGAGCAAAACCCTGGGCTCCAGATGTACACGAGCACAACTTTTGCTTGCACTCAATGGGCGGATTTACAGCCTCTGTTAACGCTCGTTATATACTTCACAGAGTACGTGACACAACGATCATTAATCGATTTAATTAGACAGTTTAACAACTAAATAAGTTGACGATGTTAAAACAAGAAGGCGCTCACTGACAAAAATGTCTCACTTACGTACGGCTTTTTACATCAAATACTTAAGGTTTTATAAAAGTAGCCTATATCATACAGAAGTTAGTGAAAATATTAAAGAGCATTTACCTGATTAACGGTAAAGTGTCCTGCTGTCCTCTGTGACAAAGTCTGACTGAAACTCCGGTGTCTACAGAAAAAAAAACAAATTATTTATACAAGCAAATTTAAACATAGGCTACGCTATATAAAGTGCATAGGCCTACGTTAAAATAACATTACTGACACATTTAAAAACTCAGTCGCAAAGACAAGCAAGCGTTGAATAAACGAGTTTTAATGGTTATAAATATCTATAACGCGTATTCGCCTGTAAGTTAGTTGCACATTTTCCGACACATGATAATCGATTTACCTGTAATGAGAGGATGCTGATGTCTGTGTTCAGCGTTGTCAGGGGTGTTCTGGATGTCCCCTGCCCCGCACGCGGGAGATGGAGACTGGTGATCGCCGAATTCGAGTCAAGTGCAATCTGCAGGTCCAGGATATAATCGATGACATGTTGCAGGATTTCCATTTTGCTCACGTTTTTGTTCTGCGGGATACTAGGCACCAGTTCCTTCAGTTTGGAGTAGCAGTCGTTCATGTTGTACAGCAGGCTGAGGGGATCGTCCACGGGGGTCTTGCTCCGTGTGATTCCCAGACTGTGCTCCGTCATATTCGCGTTATTTTTCCGGAAAGACCTCGCTGGACTTATTGCCTTCATGTCGACACTTCTGTGAGAGACGCTCGGTTGTTTCGTCGCCAGAATCGCTTTTGTGCTCGAGATTTCCTGTTTTCAATGTGCTGTTGAAGCAAGCGCAGTGGATGAGCGAGCTGTCATCGCTGTATATATACCCAGCTGGGGCGGGTTGTTCACGCGCTGGTTTACATTTCGCTTATTGGTGCGCGAGGCCGTGTCATTCATCGCTTTCGCGCTACACCATTGGGCGAGGGGCCGAGCTAAGAAAACCCGCCCATTCTTCCGCGTTCTTAACCAGTGAAAACGCGTGTTTAGGGTGGCGCTGACTGCCTTCAGCTTCCACGGATAATTTCTCAAATCAGTGTACCTGTTTCTGATCAACAGAATTAGTGACTTGCATGTATATATATATCATAACAGGCTTGAACTGCCTTAAGTTATATGTTACATTGAACACATTGAGTTATTATGTACAATTCAGCAACATTATTTAAATAGGTAAGATGAAAATTAACTTATTTTTGCCTGTGTTTTATTTAATTAATGCATCAAGTGAAACACACCAGGTTACACACAAATTACAAGCACTCTAATGTATTGATCGTTCTCTATCTATGCTGTTTTTTTCTGGACCCACCTCATTTAATTTGTCATACACAAGCAAGCACTTATACAATATATCACATTATGGGCGGCAGTTGGTGGTGTGGTCTTAATGTTTATGCTTGTTTAAACTCATCATGACTGCCGGAGATTAGGGGAGCAGTCGGCAGGCCTGTGATGAGGGTCGTTTAAGATGTGATAGTGATGACAGTTGGTCGGACTTAACGAGACAGAAGATCCACTCAGTCAACACCTCATGCTTTCAAGTGCAACAAGAATGGAATGTGAGTCGCATTTAGATAGTCAGAAATGCTTAAATGACGGACTGGGTACCCTACGTTTTTTAGCTACTTGATATTGCATGGCTGCAACTGAAGTGAAAATGCATTCTTCTGGAAACTAAAAATATTTTTTATCCTGACGGAAAGACATGCTTTGTGGATTACATTTCCATATCTTAGAAACCGTTTTGGCAGTCTAGAGTGAGAGTGGTGGCAAGGAATAGAAGGGAAAAAATCACTTTGTTTACACATGCTAAGCAATAATAGAGAGACATTTCCTGGTTGCTTGTGCATATCCGATAAAACAGATGTTTGCAGAGATGCGTCGGAATGCAATCGTGTTGATGTGTCGGAATGCACATCATACAATCTCATTATCACTCCTTGGAAAATAAAGTGCCTGTAAACTCTCTTTAGATCGACACAAAGACTTGTATTTTCTTGCGATTATAAATGATTTTTTTTACTTAAAAACGAACATGAAACTACCCACAGCACTGCATTCCGCGAGGACTGTGTTGGATCTTGTGCATTTAAAAACATTAGACTATTGTGCTCTTGTCCGCATCTGCAGCAACTGCTTTTTCCATTTTCTCCCTCGTCCCTTTTTGTTCTCACAGCTGTGTACATTTCGCATGACACCCTGACTGATCCTTGACAGGTGATGAATTGGCACCAAGCAAAGCAGTACTACAGAGCAGCGCCGCGAGCTCACGCTCTCGCAGACTCTCTGGCGCCAGCCCCGTGACGTCACCCATTCACAGCGGCCCTGCAGCCAGTCCTCGCGGCGCCGTCCAGGCGGCTGCTATGGAGACGGGGCAGTTAGTTAGCGCCGGTTCTCAGCTGATCAATGGGACCCGAGCGCTGAGAGATCGGAGTTCAGTCCGTCACCTCAGGTCTCCTGCGCTCTGAGGCCCGCACACCTGCATTGATTTGCATTACTTGGGTTACGTCTTACTTGGAGAACTCCTTGTACTTTCAGGGTTTTGAAACAATTTAGGAACGAATGTAGGACGAGTAACCTAAAGTTACCCCATCTAAACGCGCCCGTCTTTTAAGCAGCATTATTATATAACAGTCGTGTTAATATAAACGGATTAAATATTCTCTATATATATAATAAAAAAGTAATAATTGAAAGTTCGCATAATATGCGTCTTAAAGTTTGTAAAATACGTTTAAATGCGTTTTTAACTACACGCTATATCTTACATGCAGCATTTTAGAGAAACGTCTACGTTTTTCTCCAGTCACAATGCTAACACAGATAATGACAAGAAAACAATCTAAAGTTGGCAGAAAGTTGATGAGTTCTCCACGGGATGGAGTCAGGATGTCTGTACCGCCTCCTCTGCTGTTCCAGCTCACTGCAGCTGCACAATTCCTCCCGTCTTCAACTCAACAAACAACATCAGCTCCCAAACAGTCGCAGTTTACCCACACACTTGCTGCCGTCTGCGATCTTCGATGAAAATGCTCAAAGCCTTATAATACAAATAAAGATATAGCCTACTAGACCGAGTAGAAAAATATTCAACTTAAAAGAATAACAGGTTGCCCGCAAGATAACAAAGTCAAACTTATTTTGACAACGTTCACAGCAAGCGACTTTATATTCTGAACAAAGCAAATGATACGCTTATCTTCGGAAAACGTGCTGTATAAAACAATTTAACACAATCTGTTAGCGTAAAATAATTAGTTTAGTCCAAATAGCTAATCAATTCAGATCGAGTAATCTCACAATACTTCGCGACGATTTTAATACAAAGCAAATTTGACTCCCTTTCCGCACGCATCTAATCGCATCGTCTCTCTCTCTCTCTCTCTCTCTCTCTCTCTCTCCCTCCGCTTTGGTTCGGTTTTCAGGTTCCCACGCGCTTGTCGCGTGCAGCAGTACACGCATGGAAGTGTGGCGCGCGACTCTTGTAGCAACACCGACCCCATGGGCGTGGCGTTAATGTTTGGCTTAAGCTATTGTTCGCCTCCCAAAAGAGGGTCGTGAGATTTTGCAATTCAGAAACCTAGTATGTTTTTTGGTTGCGTAATGCTGTTGGGCTGCGTGCTTTCACGTGGTAGACAACCAAAAACTTGGATGTAAAGGTCTTTCAAAATAAAAATAAGGGATAACACATACGTTTGGGCTAGTTGTGAAAGGGGGGAGTTGTCACAAATGTTATTTGAATAACCTAAGGTCTGTAATTTAATCAATTGCACAAATTCTTGTTTTCTTTAACAGCATTTTTGTATGTTGATTTCAAACACATACATGAACAGACTAGAATTAGATCATTTTTCATTCAAACTGAAATCCTAAATTCATTATATTAAGCCTTTAAGGATATAGTGAACCAAAAGCTTGCTTCTGTATTTTCAATGTCAGACTGGGGCTGGTTGTCAGTTTTTCAGACATTGTAGTTTTTATTACATCACGTGAAACTGATTCAATTTAAATAATAGTTTCATATTTTATACTATGATTTTTAAAGCCACCCTTAACATTGTTACTATTTCATGGATCATTTTTTTGAAACATGTTTTATTATTAATAGTTAGCTTACAGTATAATAAATGTTATTTAATGAGGTTATTGTGACAACCTAACCAATTGAATTAAAAACTTTTTTTAGACTTTTTTAATTTACAAAAGAATATACTTTTAAAGCGTTATATGACATTGGTACCAAATGTATGGCTATCATTGTGCATTGTACAGTCTGACATAAAAGTTTGTTAATCACACGTCTCATAGGGATTATAGCCATGATCGTTACCAACCATGATAAAGAATCACAGAAATCCCAGTGTGCAGTCAGTTTAGAAGTAGAAGTCGCTCCGTGTGAAACAGTATAGAGAACAGCATAGAAATACAGTGTAAGATCAGCAAGCAGTAGAGAAACCAGTAAAGAGAAGGAGTATGCGCTATTGAGGAAGAGAAATCCTGAAAAACTCCTTTCGCAGTCCAAATGCTTTTAGTGTCACTAAGGAATTGAGAGTATTTGGGAGATCTGAAACTGCCTGAGACTTATCTGATAACCGTTCGGACATGCAATTTCTGGTTTTTGTGGTAGCTTGTGCCACTCAAACTGCTTTGGTTTTATTTTCTTTCTCTTTCCATTCATGCTGGATTGTGAGCGCTGTGAGTTTTTCTTCTGAGCCACTTCCTTGCCGGATTCTGCTCTCAGTCATCGGATTCTTACTCAATCTCATCGCTTTATATAGCGCACAGGGAAGAGAGAGTCTACGGGGAATTAGTTTTTCTCACTATTATTAAATAGCTGCAGAGCATTTTAGACAAGTGAGGGGTTTTGTGTGTACGCCTTTGCTCTCACGGTCATCAGTAAATGTTATTTATGGATTTGAATGAAAAAAAAGACATGTTTATGTCAACGCTAGCAGTCACGAAGTGAGCACTTTCAACCATATGTCTTGCATTCATTGTGACAGGATTAGCTTTGCATATTAGTCACCTACCTTAAGGTGAAAATACATTTAAATGTCTGTGCAAAAACCCTCTACCGTATATTTTTACACCAAAATATATAGACACGTTCATCAGGCATTCTAAATCAAAGGCACTCATCAGTACTGTATGTATTATGATATGACCGTTGCCCATTGAAACAAATAATTGTGATAGAAAATACACTGTTGTTTGGGGGCAGCTCACGGTTTAGTTTGATGATTATTGTGACTGATTGGAGTAATATGATAATAGAATTGAAGTACAGGGTTTCAAACAGGGACATTAAAGGGCTGCGTTTTGTTCAGAAAACAAACAGTGTTAATAATCAGGGTTGCGACAAAGCATCAAGCTTTAAGTGATCCACTATAATATCATAATGCATTAATGCTCTGGGCTATATAAAACACTGCTTGATGGTCATCTCGACATAAGCAGTTTCTTTTTTTAAGCCACCATAGGTTTGAGAATATTATTCTATCAATATCAGATGTCCTCTCGTTGGCACGGTGTGGGTTTTTATAATAAAGGCTCATGCGGTTCAGCTCTCTCTGTAGTGTTGTGGTAGCAGTAGGAGAATGGCATGGCTCTGCATGCATCCAGGCTGAAGAAAGATATAATGGCTGTGTGCCAGCATTTCATAAGGGTAGGGGATTTGGTTCAACAGGTAAGGCTGTATTCTGAAAAAGCAACAATTCTTTGGTGTAAACTAGAGCTTCACTTTTAAGAGATCTGTCACATCTGTTTGCATGATTGGCTTCCTTATTTTTATGCATTGCAACATGGTTTTATTCACAGTGACTGGATGGTTCATCAAAACATATATTTGATCATTTATGTCTTTCAAGGGATTTGAACATATGCTTTGGCATTCCCAATGCCAGCTGTACTACAGTATAAGAGCTTTTTGCATCCTGTTAAGGGAATGGTTCACCTTAAAACTGAAAATTTTGTCATTATTTACACGCCCTCTTGTCATTTTAAACCTGTATGGCTTTCTTTCTTCTGCAGAACACAAAAATAGATATTTTGAAAAATGTTAGTAACAGAAAATTGGTCCCCATTGGTTTTGTGTCCATACAATAGAAGTCAATGGGAACCAACGGTTTTTGGTCACCAACAGGGTGAAAGAAAGAAAATCACACGGGTTTAAAATGACAACAGGGTGAGCGATGACAGAATTTTCATTTTGATGGTGAACTATTCCTTTTAAGGTATAGCTCACACAAAAAATACATATTCTTGCACCATTTATTTACTTTTATGTTCAAAACTAGTTTATGACTCCATCAGTTTAATGCAAAAAGAAGATATTTGGAGAAATGTCTCAGTGGTTTTGTGTCCGTACAGCGGTTTGTTTGGTAACCAACTTTCTTTAAAATATCTTCTTTTGTGTTCCTCAGAAGATAGAAAGTCACAGGTTTGTAATTACATAAATAATGAAAGGATATACAGTTTTTGGGTGAAATACCCCTTTAACAATTCTAACTATCCAGACTTATTAATTGGTACAATTACGTTGCTAAACACTATAGCACTAATATCTTTCTCACAATCTTGCACCAAAGTGCCGAGGACAGTTCAGTAGTGCCTGATTCGATCCGGTCTTTAAATCATATCGAATAACTTACAAATTAAATTTCTCTGCCTCAGCCCATCCCTGCCACGTTTGCGAGACAAAACATATGGGGTCAGGAGCGTTCAATGCGGGGTAATGTCATGGTGTATTGATTCTTCTGCAGTGTGCTTTAGACTCTTGGGAATAGGCCGGGTTGTGCGCACACTGATGGAGGTAGTGTTCTTCATCATTGCAACATCACCTTCCCCACCCCCACACACCCATCCAATGTCTCTATGAATTATTCATGTTATGCTAATGAGCCTCTACGGAATTTCAAGGGCCTCTTTAATAGCTGTTCGTGTCCAGTGGTAGCAGTGGGACCGGATCAGGACACAATGCAAAGCTGACAGAGATGGTCTTGGCAGTGTCTGTGACCCGCACGGGGCCCCATGCGCACCGGCTTTCCCGAGGACCTCGCGTCTGGTGACTTGATCCATCCGCACTGACCTGCGAGTGTGAAAGGGGATCTGAGAACGAGAAGGGGATGTAAGCTGTGACATGTGCTGTTCCATGCCACTCCAGGTCTGTGACTGACATACTAAGAGGATACTCTCAGATCCCTGTCAAAGACCAATGCCCCCAACCCAAGTACCTTCCACCTAACAAGGACGATATAAAAAGGCTTGGCAGTACAGATACGAATGGGCACTCGTTTCCCTTACAATTTGACAGTCAGTAATAACTGGTATTAAAGAGTGTTTCGCTCACTGCTGAGCACAATTTATCCCCAGACCACCAATCTGTATACCAGACAGGGGTGATATCTCAGGACAGTTGCATTATTTTTATTTAGTTTAAAGTTGACTTTGGACATTTCTGACCCACTATGTTGAAAGTGCCAATATTCACAATCAACAAACACACCATTCACAGTAAAACTGGATCAGGAGAAAATATGTGAGAGGACATTGAACCAAATTGTAAAGAATTACATATCTGTCTGATCTAAATCGCCACGGCACATTCACCATTCATTGGGCCTATGAGATTATTCACGTAAGGATGCTCCAGACGCCCGGATGCACTGTGAAGCACACTGCTTGGATGGTCAGACAGGGTTAGTGGGGCTATAATAAAGCAGGCCAAACATAAAAGCCTGTCATTAGCCTTTCACAGATGCCCATAGTGCTCCCAGATCGGCTGGGTGGCCGGAAGGGTTGAAAGAGCTGACCTGGGAGCTGCGCGAGAAGGCGCTGGCCATTAGCAGAAGGGTAGGGGGCCGCTTCCTCCGCCAGATCTCAGAACAGCTCCTTCTTCCACAGCTCCATTACCATGTCAATCCCGGGGAAGAAACAGAGCCTGCCCGGGCCCAGCAGTGGGCCGGATCCATATGGAGCTGCCGGGTCCTGGAATGAATAGTGAATGGAGCGGCTGCTGCTGGAATCTGCCTCCCAGCCTTTGTGAACAGGATGACCAAAGACAAGAGGGAGCTTTTGCAGATGGCCGGGGCTATAAATAGGTAGCTAGTCTATCTCCTAGCTGTCAGTCTGTCTATCTGTTTCTCTCTCTCTGCTCCCCGGCTGGCCCAGACCGCGGCAGGCTCAATAAATAAACTGTTCGCGGTGACATATCACATGCTAGAATGCGGCTGTAGGGCTGGATGCGTGACACATCTTCTAAGTCAAACATTCATTATTCGAATGTGTGTGAGGAGCCGCAGATAAACAAGCCTGGGGCTCTTTCTTGTTTAAATGAAGCAGGGTCCAAAATTGACACACAAGTGCCAAATTAGAGTGAAAAGAGGTTGGGCAAGAAAATAAATCTTGTTACCTGCCGGTAGACTGTCTAAAAAATTACACATTTAAAATGCATTAAAGGGACAATCTATTGCAGAAACGCTACAACATCTTAGTCCTGTGTCAGCCACCATAGTGCTTCGAAAGGAAGGGGTGTACAATAGTGAGCCGTTGGTTGCAATTAGCAACCTCACCTCTAGATGCCACTAAATTTCATACACTGAACTTTTAATGCATGATTGTAATATATTTTGGAAAAACGATAGTGTGACCGTGGCTGATATACATGCTAAATGTGCAATTTAAACCATCCACATACAAACCTTCTCTTCTACACTGTAAAAAAAATATATATATTTTTTCAACTTAAAAATGGTTGCTTCAAATTTTGACTTAATTCAAAAATATTAGTTAATTCAATGAATCTCTAGTTGAAGTGACTAAACTTGTTGAGTTGACTAATATTTTTAAGTTGTGCAACTCAAAATTTTAAGGCAACCAGGCGACTTATTTTTTCAAGTTAAACCAACAATTTTTTACAGTGTACAAGGTTTGTGAACCATGTGGAATCACGTGTAATATTCCTGCTCTCTATATAAGTTTTTAAAGCATAATGAGGAAAAATACAGTTTTATAGTCATAAAGAAATATTTATGTCCAGATTGACTGGCTCGTGGCTGCTAGTAGGTGTGTCAAAAAGTAATTTTGGACCCCGCAAGAAAGTGTGTGTTTGAAATTCAAACGTCTCACAGATGGACTTTAAAATGATAGCTAAATCCACCCATGTTGTCCAGATTGAGGGTTCTTTGTCATTAAACTAAGCCGTAGTATTGAAGCCCATCTGGCCGTGCGTATGTGCGTACGCAAGCATGTGTCTTTGTCTATGTGTTTGTATGTTGTGACTGCATGTCAGACAAGACACACTTCATTGCATGCTAACATACTGCAGTATATACTGTGCACAGCACGAGCACATACAATACTCACATTACATACTGCATTTGATAAAATGTACAGTGTATCCTGTATCCCATGTAAACTGTATTATACAATGCAATGTGTTCGACTTAAACTTCTTTGACACTCCAATGTATCAAATGAATCAAAAGTATGAATCTGCTTTTTATGCATTTAAGGTTATGAACACTATGGTTAACGTGACTTATCCCAGTCATCTGGTTGGCACTTTGGCTCTGCTCTTTTAAACACAGATAAAAGTTTCACCCACCTAATGTGGTCTGGCTAGAATAGCACCCAAGCTAATCATTAGATGTGATGTTTTTCTCTCGGGCCCAGCTGTAAACACTAGACAGCAGGACGGTTCACGTTGGACCACACAGGGGAAAATAATTGCGCAGTCTGTCCGTCTGCAGTGCAGTGCCACTGTCAGATAAGATGCCACCTGGCCTGGCATGGACGGGTCACATGTTTTTTTTCGAATCACAAGAGATGAAAAATGTGAGCGAGTGAGAGAGTGAGTTCATTGTCCAAAAAAAGAGAACTTGAATTGTACACCCACAGCCCACAACAATGAAATCCCTAAACAAAGCAGCCAGGTGGTCAGTGCAGGTGGCCCGAACCTATAACTCAATAGACTCAGTTTGATTACATCACAGTGCAGAACTAGTTTTGTAAATCTGTGAAGAAAATCATGAAATGAGGGAAAAAATCATATAAAAAGGGAGTATGGAATACTTATATTAGAGGATATTTTTTTGCGTGGTAATCATCTATCAGTGGTTTTTAATTCTGAGCAATGAATAAAACTGGACCAGTATATTCTCTTCTCTTTACAAAAACTCTTTTGAACCACAATATTGTGACTGTGCATTTGAACACAACACAGTAGAGGAAGATACAATAGAGAATGTGCATTTGTGTCATTGCCTCTGTAACAAAATTTAATAGTCTCCCTTTGTCAGATCATAATTCTTAAAAGTGCTTTTATGTAGTTGAAAAATTAAAAATGATCTTCTTTATTAAAGGAAGAGTTCACCCAAAAATGACAATTCTGTCTTCATTTACTCATTGTCAAGCTGTTTCATATCTGTATAGATTTCTTTGTTCTGTTGAACACAAAAGAAGATATTTTGAAGAATGTAGGAAAGCAAACAGTTCTGGGGCACTTTTGACAACCATTGTAATTTTTCCTACTATGATAGTTAATGGTGGCCTAGAACTGTTTGGATAAAAGCATTCTTCCAAATATCTTTCTCTTAGCTCATCAGAACAAAGAAATGTATACAGATTTGGAACAACTGGAGGGTGAATAAATGATGACAAAATATTGAGTGAACTGTCCCTTCAGCATTGAGATTTAAAAATATTTTCTAAAAGAAAAAACATTTTGTCTTTGAACTTATAGAAACTTCTCAGTGTATCACTTGTTCAGCAATGAAAGTAAATGGAAAATAATGAAATGCTTTACAGATTATTTTTGATACTTTTGATGTATACTTGTGTTACTTTCAGAAGATCTAAAGGATATATAGACATCATCGGAGAAACATCACAGACAATGTTAATATTTTATTCATTTTTCTTGTTAAATCTTCTCTATTTGTTAAAGTCACCTGTTCCTCAGAGTTCAATCTATGGCAGGTGGGGCTGGGAGTTTTTGACATTGGGCCGCTGTGTATAATGGCTCAGCTCCTGAGCCATGAGCGTGAGGGGTTTAGCTCCATGCAGCGTCTGTGAGGGTAGCAGACCTCCTGCCATTCACTTCAGTCCAGCCTGAGCAGCAGACTGCAAGGAGCGGGCAGATGGGCCGGGGATCAAGCCCATCAAGCCAACACTCTCTTGTCAACTGTCTCTCTCTTTGCTTATATGCGCTGCATAGTTGATCTCATGTTCACCTTTTTAACATTTATCATATTTAGAACTCTTTCTACATTTTCATGCAATGGGCAGATGTTTTATTCAAAGCGACTTTCAGGGTGCCTTTTACTTGTTTGTTTGTCACAAATTGAACTGCTGATATTGGTGTGGCTAGCGTCATATTTTACCAGCTGAGATACAGTAACCCTTTCTGGAACAGAACACTCCACAACTAGTTCTTTTGCATGCCTTCTGGTCTTGTTTAATGTTCTAATTTCAATTACCATATTTTTGAGAAAATGATTGTTCAGAAACAGCCTGTGAATTGGTGATACGTACAGTAGCATTAAATATAGGCATTTATTGGTCTATTAGACCAAAAACTTAAAATAAGCAAAGGAAACAATAATAAAACAAGCTAAGAAGATCTGCTCAAAAACAAGTATAAATGAACAAAAAAACAAGTTTTTAATACAAGTCAGAGTTTTAATAACTAGTATGTACAACATAATCACAGTTTTAATTACGACCATTACAGATCAATATTGTATCACCAGGCCCCTGCATATTTCACTTATAACTCTCATATGCATTTCTAATGTTTAAGGTTTTAAGGATAATTTAATCATTAAAATCACTTTAATTAGGGTGCTTTACGATTAATTACATAAAAACTGAATAGAGTTGGTTGTAAGTGGATTTGTTGTAAGTTATACTGTATTTCCTTTAAAATATGTATAAAGTTGTACACTGTAAAACTTTGCTGTAGTTTCGCAGCAGGATTGCCAGTAACTTACTGTAGATTTAATGTACAATTTAGTTTGAAGCATAAACTTACCTAGTTTATATATTTTTCTTTCATAAAACAAGACTAAATATCTTGGGTCACATTCTTGTTATGTAAATGTATCGTAATTGAAGAAGTTTTAAATATTTTTACAGAAAACAAGAGGAAAAAGTTTAGGAAGAATGTCATTTTTTGCAGTGTTGCTGTGCTAATGCCAGTCTCTTCTTGCTCATTTTGAAGTCCAAGTGTTTTAATTTTGATTAAAGTAATTGAAAACAGTACTAATTGGAAAGTATATTAAGTAATAATTAAATCTACAGTAAGTTACTGGCAAACCTGCTGCAAAAACTACAGCAAAGTTTGACAGTGTAGATTCTACTTGGTGGGAAATCCACCTCAGAGGCTTTCCTGAGAGAACCGGGAACTCTCCTATTATAGACAGGACCAAATTGTTTTTTGTCATCTATTTGGTTGCACCCCCTCTTCTTAGCAGAATCTTGGTCAGTGGTGTCATTACTGTAAATCAAAAGCCTCTTTGACATTATCTAGTTCTCCTTCTGGCTCTGAAGTTTAAGACAGATGTTGGAAAAGAGGACAAAATGGATCTCCCCCCACAGAGCGAAGCTTTTCTTGCCATTGCTAATGGAAACTCCTTGAAATGCAAATGTCCGCAGTGAGCGCGGCCCAGGCTCGCATAGTGATGGTGGGAATACACCGCCATCCCCACAAACCCTCTTTTGTCATAAGGCCGCTGAAATATGCTCTATAAAAAACATCTAAGATCCCGGTGAGAGGAGAACATTCAGGAAAAGAATGACAAAAGAGCAAGGAGGAATCACCTCCAATCGAATCTCCCCCACACGTGGAACAAGGTTGTGTGAAGGAATCCCATCAGGCCAAACTGCAGATATCATTGTGTTCATGATGGTAGAACGGAAAATGGACAAGAAACTTCGCATCAATCTTTGTAAGACATTCCTGTTCATTTTCTCTTCTCACACTTGTTTTCTGTCTGCGCTGACACCCTTTCTGTTTTGCACAGATTTGTTTCACACGCGCGCACACACACAGACGTGCTGGTGTCCCCAGCAGCAGCTGGTGGAGGGAGCTGAGCAGAACCCTTCTAAAGCCCTGCTGCAGAGGCCATGTGGACACTTTAAAGCTCTTCTCTGCAGCCTGTGAAGTTGTTAAGGAGCTCTGCAACACTGGCGACTGGCGCTGTGAATTCTATGCCAGCTGTAGCACGCAGCCCCCTCCTTCTGTTTCTATCTCTTTTTGTTTCATTCTCTTTCTTTCTTTACGGCAGTAGATATCCCTGCACACTTCTGTTGCGGTTGGACGAGTGCAGGATTTGTACAACGCTGTGTTTTATGTGTAATAGGAAGGCCCATCTGGCTGTAGGAGGGACTTTAACCTGCGTGTCGTACTGGAGGCTTTGAGTCCTGTGTATGGTGACTTTTACATTTATATGTTTAATAGACAATTAAGTCAAAGCTTGAGTATATGCGTTTACTGAGAGTCGAGCCCATGACCTTTCTGATGCTAATACAATGGTCTACCAAGTGAGTTACAAGAACACTTTTGTGTGTGGTAAATACAATAATTCAATATCAGTGTGAATACAACATATGATGTTTAATCTCTGGTGTTTATAGTGAGACTCCAGATGTGTTGTTCAACATAACGGTTACATGAACTAACAATTAGCAAAAAATCTTTCATTTTTTCAAATTTTTTCCTCTGCAGAACATAGATATAGATACAAAAACATAGAGACATTTCTCAAAATATCCTCTTTTGTGTTCGGCAGAAGAAAGAAAGTAATATTGGTTGTATAAAGTCAACTTTTTTATTTCTGGGTTGAACTATCCCTTTAATGTCACTTTTAACATTTACTAATACATTTTGAAATTAAAAGATGTATCAGCCCATAAGAAAGAAAAAAAACAGATGTTTCCTAGTCAACAATGAGTGCGTCAAAATAAACGGATATCTCTCAAACATCAGATTATAAAATAAACCTGTTTTCACGTGTTTACATCAATAAACCGCCTATGCAGAAAAACGCAAATTTGAAACTTGTCAGGTTTCTCTCGTGCAGTGACGTCACCATCGATAGTCAGTCTAGTAATTAAAAATCCTACGGGAAATCGTTCAGAAGCTGTATTTTTACATACAGTATCTTCTCATGTCCGCAGTACCTGCAAATGAAACAATAGTTTCTAATTTAGCAGTTTCTACTGTACACAAACAGCATGATTCGAGAACGGACTTTTATGCATTATTTTACTGTTACCTCTGTTTGAGACTTTGACTATTCTGCCGTCAGACATGCGCACATAAACATAACTGAGAGAAAAAGGTGTTAACATGCAGCTAGAAATCGGGGTAATGGGCAAGCGGTTTTTGCTTACGCCGTTTATGACCTTTACCCGATAAAGGAAAAAGTTTTACGCATTTACATGACCTTACTTGTTATCAGCTTATTACGCATAATCGGAGAAAGACTGTGCATGTAAATGCACTCATTGAGATCAAATAGAGAGTAAATGCAAACGTTTGCTTAAATCTCCTGCGCCTTAGATATTTATCCTGAGAAAAAGATACTGCAATTTCACAAATGTCTCCAATAGAGTTTCAGATAAGATCTCAACAATGTCAGAAAACTGAACTCCTATTTGCCAAATCTGCAATCAAAGTCAACATTTCTGGAGATTTTAATATCCCCAAGCATTTCTCATCAATATTTACCTGTACAACTATTACAACTCTATAATGTTCCTCTGGGTGAAGGGGCGGATTAAGGTGGTCAGGGGCCCCTATAGGCCGCTCTTTGGGTGAGACCCCCCCTTAGGTGGCTTTCAGGTGCCTTTCACGCTTGCAGTTTAGTTCGGTTAGTTTGCATGAAAAATCGCTAATGTAAAAGCTATAGGATTACTTTTGTGTCAATGAAAAATCTAGAAGCGAATTCAAAACTATTATTTGTGAAAACGAATCTTAGAAAATTGTTAAGAAAAATAGCAGTTTATTTGAAAATCATGTCACATTCTTGCAATTGAGTTTATTGTTTTCATTATCAAAGTGTTTCTTTATTTCTCCTTGTATATTTTTGTTCGTTTTTTTAAAGTTTGCGTTCATTTTTATTGACACAAAAGTAATCCCATATAAAAGCTGTCACGCAAACTCAGGTGCGCCTCCAGGGTCCCGAACCCTGCGCATGCGCTTTAGCCGATTACAACGTATTTACTTCAATAAAACACATGTAAGAGATGATAGCATTGGTAATTTACCTTGGATTTGAGCAAGAGTGAGCCTGCATTGTTTTGTGTGTTGCCAGTGAAATCAGAGCGGCAAATGAATGGAAATACGATGTTTCCCAATTTAAAAATAGTCCTGATAAATAGTCTGTTTGCAAGCAGCAGAAAGCTAAGCGAACATACAGTAAGACCAAGTGTTGTTTACTCTGCGCTGCGCATAGCATCAAGTGAATAAAAAACACAATATATTGACCCGTTTTCTGTTTACTATAATGTGTCATGCATGTTCGTGATGACGTAAAATGAATGCAAATGCACCAGGGTTCGATAGAATCAAGCTGAGACGCCAAACCAACGCTGCGAGGGACGTTGGGAACAATCGCATTCAGAATATAAACACATTGAGACAGCAAATACTACAGTGTTTCCTCTACATTACTGGGTGCTTAGCAATGGCAAACACCAGGAGAGCGCAAGCTCCAGTTTTATACAAGTATACATGGAATATGAACGGCCCCTAAAAACGCCACTGTGGATCTGAGACAAAAACCCCTGTGCAATACATAAACTGTGTATAAAACAAAGCCATAATTAAAAACCAACCTATATAATATGAGTATCTTGGTCACGTTGTTCTTTGAACCTTTGTATTTTCCGTTTTTGTGCTCCACTGTACTTTCTTTCGGACATTTTGCCACTATGCCGTCTAGCAATAGCAGTGACGTAAATGAAAATGATTGACATGATTTCACCAGCAGCTGATTGGACAGATGTGACCCAAAAGTCACATCTATCCAATCACCGGCTTATGTTATGTATCTATTTTTGTTGTCGCTGAAGTCAATTTAAAATAAAAAAATCTGGCCAATCAGAGGCCCCTAAACAGGTGGGGCCCCTAGGCTGCAGCCTAGGCAAGCCTGTGCGTTAATCCGCGCCTGTCTGGGTGTTAACATTAGTGCACAATGAACTAACATGAACGAACAATGGATGACTGTATTTGTAAGTAACTTACATTAACAAATATCAATAAATGCTGTTGAAATGTATTGTATTAACTACTGTTAATGAATGAAACCTTATTGAAACAGTTTCCATTGTAATACGTTGAAAGTAACTAACTACCTAATGGCCTTTTAAGCAAATAGTTAGTTAGTTGTTGCTTAGTTAGTTAGTAAGGCCATTCCAATCAACCCCGAGTCATTCTTCAATGCTGTTTATTGATGCTGCTCTCTAGCTATATGCACTAGGAAAAATAATTTCATGACATTGAAAACGCGACAGAAAACAAGTCATTGTGAATTTTGAAATTTGCTCCGAACAACAAGCTTGTGTTGTAGTGTATCGACCATAAAATTTGAGTTTTTGTGTCTGATTGGTCACCGAATAATACAACTAGGCATGAAAAATCCACAAATTTAGGTTCTTGTTTCTAATTGGACAATGCAACTTACTGTCTGTCCAATCATGATAAAATAGAGGGTCAACATTGCTTTTAAATGTATTTTTGGATTTAAAACCCTCTCATCAGTTGTATGTCGTAGCTCCGAGTTCACATTCGCAATCAAGTCACCACACAGCTGTTTGCACCTCCCATGTGTCGCTCATGTGGATGAGAGCATCCGACTGTGGTTATACACACACCTGCGATGGTGCCGGAGATGCAGGCCTATCGCAGAGCCTCAAACCCCCCGCACGCGCCGCATGACGCATGCACAAGATAGCGAGCATACACTCTTACCCTAATAAAACACGTGTGATACATACAGACTGCCATACAGTATACGACTGCCTGTGTCACTTGACAATCTGGCACCGTGCGGATTCGACACTGTTCTCTCAAGTCAAGCGACTCGCGCGAGCGTTCTCACACCACCTGACAGAAATCCCATGTGTCACACCTTTCCCGTTCCATCCCTTCTCTTCATTTCCTTTCTCGACTCCGTATGAGGAGTCATTATGGCTGGAGGTGCTGTAGGACAGGAGCTTTCTCCTCAGGACGAGCGTCCATCTGTCTTGCAGAGAAACGCTTCCTGTTTCTTTTTTCTTTGTTCAGGCACGGCAGCAGGGGACAAGCTGCTTCTTCTGGTCGCTGCCAGCAGTAACTTCATTATACCAACCCAACACACCCTCCACCCCTGTTCCTCAGTCTGGTACCAGACGCTTTGATACTTTGATTTCTTCCTTTGTGCGGAATGAATGTCAGGGTAATGCTGCAGGATTCATGTGGCACTCAATTTACTGTAAAATAAATTCACACCTTTCATGAGATTGAGTGCTATTATTTATTGTGTTGATTATCTAAATGCAGGAAAGTATATGTTATTGAAACTTATAAAAGTATGTAACTACAAACTACGTGCCTTGTTTTGTTCACCCGAAGCAGAAATCTGAGTGATTCTCTTTGTGTTGAGGCCGTGGCGCTCGGAACAAACAAACCCATTGTAGCCATGCGGGACATTGATTGGCTCTATTTTTGCCTCGCCATGTGACTGAGGCAGGCTGTTCGACATCCGGCGTCAGCGCACACCTGTTTAGGGCTGTTCATTCTGAGACTTGTTTGCACAGACAACACGGGAGATGACAGAAAAAACCTTCATCTCTGCAGCCCTGCCATTCAGCTCATGCTCAAGAAAACCAACTTTAAAGAAAAGCAGTAAGCATCTCAAGGTGAACTTGAACAGAAACGCTTATATATCACCTTATATATATATTGTTAATGTATGACTACAATGGTCGTATTTGACCTTCACAGGGTCATGAAAGACAAAGTTGATCATTAAAGGGATAGTTCACCCAAAAATGAAAGTTACTTTATCGTTTGCTCACCTTAGTGTCATTCCAAACATGTATGACTTTATTCCTTATGCAAAACACAAAAGAAAATATTTAAAAGATAGTTGGTGCCTTAGTCAGTTGTGGCACCATTGACTTCCATTGTATGGACACAAAGTCCATACTAATTTTTCAAAATATCTGTATAGAGTCATACACAGGTTTCAAATGACATGCAGGTGAATCAATGATGACAACGTAAATGTAAAATGTTCGATTTTGGGTGAACTACGCCCGCATCATGTGTCGTCCACCAAAGACAAAACCGGAATGACCAAAGCTGCTCATCTCAAAAGAGTCCTACACTCTTTCAACTACATTATGAAAAGCACAAAATATACCACCCTTTCATCTGAGCATCTCACCTGGAAGAAACATATACATCACTCCCTACATGCCAAGATGAAGAGTTGGAGCATCATTAGGCCGTCAAAGCGGGCAGGTGCGCTTGAACGGAAACAGATAAAACAGGCACTGTTGGATTAGGCAGACTAAGGTAGGATCATGTGCGCTAATAACTTATAAATGATCGTAATGACCATCTGTTCCCAAGTGGAGTGTTCACTCTCCGTGCAGCTTTTGGCAGACATGCTGGAAGCTTTGGTCTAATTCCTTTGAAAATGCCACTCTTTGGCTCCTTGCTGGGCTGAGATAAGAACCGTGTTCGACTGAAACGGGAAGGGAGCATCTGTACATCCTCCTTAATGTTTTGTGGGACGCACACTGTATGTGGGCATCCTCACATGTGCGTGCCACAATGCGCTCTACAGCCTGAAAATCAGCTCGAGCCGTGCCATATTAATCCACGCTCATTTAACATGGCTTGTTGCTGTGCATTTGATTGAATCGTGTACTTTCCTCGCAGACATCTGCTGTTGCATGTGAAATGATTACGCCTGTAGATTTTCAATATGTCTGAAAGTCTCAGCAGAAGACGGCTACTCTTGCAAGGCAAGCAATTCAGCTTTCCGTTTTAATCGGTAACCCCCTAACCGCATTTGTCACAGTGGACGCTTGGGCGCAACCTCTGGTGGTACGCTTGCGAGAACTAATGTTATCCGCAGTGTGTGTCTCTCCCTCTCTGGCTTGCAGCAGATTAGCGGGCAGAAGCTGAGCAGATGGGTGCAGACCTCAGCATCCGCACAAAGAGCAGGAGGTTTATGGTCTTATATCTGAGAATGTTAGACCGTACACTGCTCTAATCTCAGCGTGGAGGGGCCTAGGAGGTCCTGATACCGACGTGGCACTGATCGCTGTGTCGAGAGCATGTGGTTAGGATGAGGTCTCACACGTGGCCATAAAGAAAGATAGTATACCCGGGATGCATTATGTATATACACACTACAAAAGCTCAAAATATGAATCTTTTTATTCACAAATCGTTTGGCTTCAGAAGACATGTTTTAACCCCCTGGAGTAAGTCATCTTGATTAAAAGCATCTCCCAGATGCATAAATGTGATTGTAAATATAAACGATCATCAACTGAGAAATAAAAATGCACATAAACTGTTAATGTAGGACTATGGAGTGTTTAGTATACTGGCGAAGCAGGCATACAATGTCCAGATCTTCCTCTGGGAGATGCGTGTGTCAACTTCTGCCCACTAATCTGCTGTTTAAGTCATGTCTGCTGATCTAGTGTCATCTGCCTCTCTCTTTCTGTCTCTTTCTCTAAGCGCAGATGTTTCTTTATGATTCCTTTGCAGATCATTGGACTGAAATGACTGCGAGTGGTGGGATGCACAGAAATCTCAGACTGTAAGTATCAGACTGTGCTTGGTCTCCACCAGTCATGTGGTTCATCATAGGAGTAAATCGTGCGTACGCATGTTTACCATAAACATCGCCAGCATCCTCTGTGAGGACGGATGTGTCGCCGCCTGTATAGCTCTTCATTACCATGATCACTCAATCACTCGCAGTCGTCCAACCTCTCAGCGTGCGGCTGGCTGCAGTTTGTCATCATTTCCACGCCGAGCTGCACGGCTGCTTGCTAGACAGAAGTCTACCTCCGATGGAGCGGAGGGGCTTCCTGGATACATCTGTGAGCTTGTTGGAGAGGATCAGACAATGATGAACTAATGAGTGTTAATTAGCGCGCGCATTGGGGCTGCTCATCTGAGAGGACAGGGGCTGAACGGGGTCAAAGAAGGGACACTACGGTAGAAATCATTAAAGGTCTGCATCAAACTCGACTATTTAATCAATCTAATTTACGCGTTGGGACACTTTTAATCAAAGTGACTTTACTGTGATTTTCAGTAACGTAAAAAAGTCTTAGGCCTCTATGCCATCTAGATTTGTTGTTTTAGCAATGGAAGTACAGTTAGAGCTGGGTAGTAACTGATTACTTTTCATTTGGATTACGTAATCGGATTCCAAAAATCAAGTACTTGTAATTGAATTAAGTTACATTTTAAAATATTCGTAATCAGAGTACAGTTACTATTTTTTGTTACAGATTACATTACATAGTTTACACATTACTTTTTTGTAACCCTACCATTTTAACTGTTAACATTTACATTTAGTCATTTAGCAGACGCTTTTATCCAAAGCGACTTACAAAAGATGTAAACAATGGAAGCAATTGGAACAACATAAGGACAACAAAAAGCACAAGTGCAATAAAACTGGTCTCATATAGCCTCATTAGCAGTATACAAAGCTAAGGTTTTTTTTTTTTGGATAGAAAGAATAGAAAAGAGATTGAAGTCAATCTGATCGGTCAGGTGCTGAAGGAAGAGATGTGTTTTCAGACGATTCTTAAAGATGGCTACAGAATCTGCTGATCTTGTAGCAGCGGGCAGATCATTCCACAAAGAATGTAGGGAGAGTGATTTTTTACCTTTTTGGGATGGCACTACAAGACGTCGTTTGTTTGCAGAGTGTAGGGATCTGGCGGGTACATAAGTCTGCATTAGCGAGTGAAGATAAGGGGGTGCCGAACCAGTGGTGGTCTTGTAGGCCAGGAGCAGAGCCTTGAATTTGATGCGGGAGCAAATGTAACTTAATAAAGAAGTTAAGCCAATCAACCCACTATAGTGAGTCTAACATGTTTTTGTTTACAGGCATTAATGTTCACTTGTATTGTTCAATAGCAGTGTTAATCTTCGCAATCTAGGAACAATAATTATATGCGCAATTAGTGCAAATCACAGCATTCATTGCAAAACTGCATTAGTCATCAATCCAAATAGGTTTTAGATGCTGAATTGAACTGCATGTCTAGCCTTCACAATATATCATCAATTTTCAACATTTTTGTTCACAAAGGTAATTAATGTGAAATTAAATTTTTCACAACTTGATTTAGTTTTTTTGTGTGTCATTTGTAATCAAGTCTTTCTGTTGTGAACACTTACATTTGCTATTAGCAAAACGATATTAATGTGTGGCCATAATATATGCAGGTATTTATGAATCTAAATTATGTAGACATACACTCACCTAAAGGATTATTAGGAACACCTGTTCAATTTCTCATTAATGCAATTATCTAATCAACCAATCACATGGCAGTTGCTTCAATGCATTTAGGGGTGTGGTCCTGGTCAAGACAATCTCCTGAACTCCAAACTGAATGTCAGAATGGGAAAGAAAGGTGATTTAAGCAATTTTGAGCGTGGCATGGTTGTTGGTGCCAGACGGGCCGGTCTGAGTATTTCACAATCTGCTCAGTTACTGGGATTTTCACGCACAACCATTTCTAGGGTTTACAAAGAATGGTGTGAAAAGGGAAAAACATCCAGTATGCGGCAGTCCTGTGGGCGAAAATGCCTTGTTGATGCTAGAGGTCAGAGGAGAATGGGCCGACTGATTCAAGCTGATAGAAGAGCAACTTTGACTGAAATAACCACTCGTTACAACCGAGGTATGCAGCAAAGCATTTGTGAAGCCACAACACGCACAACCTTGAGGCAGATGGGCTACAACAGCAGAAGACCCCACCGGGTACCACTCATCTCCACTACAAATAGGAAAAAGAGGCTACAATTTGCACGAGCTCACCAAAATTGGACAGTTGAAGACTGGAAAAATGTTGCCTGGTCTGATGAGTCTCGATTTCTGTTGAGACATTCAAATGGTAGAGTCAGAATTTGGCGTAAACAGAATGAGAACATGGATCCATCATGCCTTGTTACCACTGTGCAGGCTGGTGGTGGTGGTGTAATGGTGTGGGGGATGTTTTCTTGGCACACTTTAGGCCCCTTAGTGCCAATTGGGCATCGTTTAAATGCCACGGCCTACCTGAGCATTGTTTCTGACCATGTCCATCCCTTTATGACCACCATGTACCCATCCTCTAATGGCTACTTCCAGCAGGATAATGCACCATGTCACAAAGCTCGAATCATTTCAAATTGGTTTCTTGAACATGACAATGAGTTCACTGTACTAGAATGGCCCCCACAGTCACCAGATCTCAACCCGATAGAACATCTTTGGGATGTGGTGGAACGGGAGCTTCGTGCCCTGGATGTGCATCCCACAAATCTCCATCAACTGCAAGATGCTATCCTATCAATATGGGCCAACATTTCTAAAGAATGCTTTCAGCACCTTGTTGAATCAATGCCACGTAGAATTAAGGCAGTTCTGAAGGCGAAAGGGGGTCAAACACCGTATTAGTATGGTGTTCCTAATAATCCTTTAGGTGAGTGTACTTAGCTTATTGATTAGATTAAAAGCTTATTGTCAGATTGTTGTCTGAATAATTTTTGTTTTGACCATCACTGCATTAATATTACACCTATTTACATTGATCAGTAACTGATTACAATTCCCAAGTAATTTACCCAACTCTGCATATGGTATATAATTGTTTCTCAGTCTTTTTTTATTAAAATACACCCAGAAAATACAAGAAATTTAGTATTTAAAAAAATCAGGAAATAAAACGTGTGGCAAATATTTAGGATTCACTCCCCTTGCACTTAAAGAATAGCAGGAACATGACTATGGAGTTTAAATAGACCCAAAACTATGGAGTTTAAATAGACCCAAAACTCACGCGCATGGAATCCGCGCGCGCACGCGCGATGCAAACCCGCATAATGATAACCACGCGCGGGCGCATTTCTGCTCCGCGAGCAAAAACTCAGTCCGCGAGCAGAGGCTTTGACGAGCGCGTGCGCGATTCTCTCTATGCTCTCGCAACTGCTCAACACTTGCTCGCTCGTTGAGTTGACTTCTGAGGTGGGACAATGCATGTTAAAAGTTACCAATCAAATGAGCGGAGACAGATGTCTCCGCTCATTTGATTGGTAACTTTTAACATGCACTCATCTACATGCAGTCACTTACAGATTACATGTCTTACTACCGAATGATTAGTGTATTACCTTGCCTTAGCTGTGTGTTAGTATTTTAACAAGTGACATTTGATTTCTTACATCTGTCAACAAAAATTATGCTATATAATATAGCAGTTAAACTTACATGTCATGTATGACCTATTTAAAACATACTATAATAATATAATTAAACGTCTCCTGTAGTCATTAAATTTGAGTTATCTAATATCTGTTTACTGGCATAGCCCGTTTTAATATTTTCAAAACAAATAAAGCAAAACAAATAAATTATTTAAATTAAATTTTAGAGAGTACATCATATTGTAATTTATAATAACTTGTGCTTTGAGTTATACTGTTGTAGCCATTTATTAATTCTCATTTTATAACAATTTCATGAAAATTATTAACAATACAAAAGCAATTATGAATACACATACCAAACTATTTATTTCTAACTTCCTGTCAAGATGCCAAATATGTAGATCCAAAGCCAAGGGCATACATAACACTGTAACCCAAGTTTAAAAACTGAAAAAAGTATTGTGTTATGCCAAATTAAGACGTCTGTACAACGGGTAAGATACATGTCGGAGACTGTAGGTGAGTGCATGTTAAAACTGACCAATCAAAGGATCGGAGAAGTCTGCCATTGTCCCGCCTCCAAAGTCTCAGAAGTCAACTCAACGAGCGAGCAAGTGTTGAGCAGTTACGAGAGCATAGAGAGAATCGTGCGCACGTCAAAGCCTCTGCTCGCGGACTGAGTTTTTGCCTGTGCGAGGATTCTTTTCGGCTTGCGGATACTGTTCTGCTCACTTGCGGAGTTTAAATGTGCCCTCACGGAGCAGCTTTCCACGCGTGGTTATCATTATGCACGTTTGCATCGCGCGCGCAGATTCCATGCGCGTGAGTTTTGGGTCTATTTAAACTCCATACATGGCTCTCTTTAACCTAAGTAGAATGCAATCCAAATTTCTAGATCAAGATTAGTGCCAAATGAGGTTACACTAAATATCAACTGGAAATGTGTTCGTGTTGTCATCTTCAGATTAAGTTGGACACATGCTGTAGCATTTAGTTTTCTGTTCTTTTTTTTGACATCCTCTTGAGAATGAAGCTCCTACTTAAGTGACGATGGATGCAGGCAGAGAGGCCTCGTGGGAATTTGTCCATCCTTTTTGTCAAATTTGTATACCCTTATTTCATCTCAATGTCTTATCGGTGATATCTGCCAAGTGAAGAATCGCTATTAAAGGAATATTTCACACAAAAATGAAACTTCTTTCAGCATTTACTCAACCTCAAGTCTTTCCGAACCAGTATGACTTTGTTTCTTCTGCAGAACACAACAGATATTTTAAAGAACGCAGCTAACAAACAACACTGGCCTCCATTGACTTCCATCGTATCGACACAAAACCACTGAGACATTTCTAAACAATTGTACGTACAAACACACTAGCATCGTGTCAGCAAGTTTTGCACATGCAGGAAAACCCAGCTGACACTGTGCTTGTAAAAGTCGCATTTCTAAAGGGTAACAAACATGCCTCATAGGCCTCATTTGCATACATTTAATATTGTTACGACTACTCGTGATAAGCCACAAATAGCTCCCGCTGCGCGCCTTGCGTTGTCTGCTCTCTATCTTTATTTGCATCTGTCTTGCTTCTTCTCCACCCTGTTTCTATATTGTCTTCTATCGCTGCATTAATGAATGTTTTCCATGTTGCTGTTTCAGATTCGCAAAGGCGAAACAGTTAACCCAGAACAGAGTCTGTCTCAGAGCAGGAACAACTGTGCGAGCAGGCAGGGCGGCTTCTAAATGAGCTGTAACGTGTTTGATCTCTCGGTTACCGCTCAAATCCCGCACAGCTTGAGAATGATGTGGTTTAGCAAATAGCTGCCCTGGCTTTTCTCAGGGTGACTATCTGGCTGGCTGCTGACAGGATCCATGTGCCTGTGTGTATGTGTGTGTTTTATCTATAGACACACCCCTTTAGATCAAAGGCATGGTCAGTCCACCTCGTGCTATAGCCCATGTGACACAGGGCATTAAAGAGGTGAGCAGCCTGGTTCTTCTGCAGCTAGTATCTAGAAGAGAAAGAGAGTGAGCGGTTGCGGAGTAATGCGGTCGGAGTCAAGCTTAGCCGTCAACATGCAGCTAGCCCTGTGTGTTTAGGCTAATGAAGTATACAAGATCAAAGAAAAGATTTGTAAACTTGAACACGTGGAATTCTGGAGACTAACAAAGACATACAGAAGGTATTTGGGGTGAAATGCAGATATGCCCCTTTCCAGCAGCATTATATGTTTCATATGGGTTTGACCTAGGTCGAATTGAGGTTCCTACTGTAGATCTCATTACAGTACTGCAGCTCTGTAAAACCACATCAAGCATACAAGTAGGTCATGAACCCAAGTCAGCATATCAGGAGCATGGATGAAAATGAAAAGGAATTCATATATTTATCATTCTGCTTGAAGAAATGAATGATTTATATGAAAATTAAGATACATTGCATTGGGACATTTTTTTCATGGCAGTTAAACAGTTATGTTTGAATTACAGTAATGTTTTACAGTAATACTGTAAAAATCACTGAATTAAAAAAATCTGAATTTAATCAATAATTAATATTGAAAATATTAGATATTCGAAAAATAATAGAATCAAAATGCAAAACGTCTGGTTATAGTTGTAAGAATTTTAGGTGGGGTTCCATTTGTCGCTTGTGTTTAATTGTCCTGAAAACGATTGTCATGGCTTCATTGACTTTGTAAAATATAATGCTTTTATCTTTTTGACCTTGTGGTGAAATGTGACCTGGAGCTGTTTTTGTGACATTCACCTTTATAAATGCAGGAACATCAAATAGACGACCATTTCTCAATTCCGAATGCAAAGAACGGAGAACGGAATCTCGTGGAGAACAGTCTTGCGAGGCAGCCTCGGAAGAACGAACTCGGATGGACGCGCCGCAATGACTTCTGGGACTTCAAGCAAGTTCGGTACATGCAAGACTGCATTTGATGCATTGTCGATATCAAGAACTCATCTGGGTACTTTCCTGCGTTCTCTGTACTTGTGTTCTTGAGTATTGGAACCGGACTTTGGTGGTTGATGTTGACATAGAGAACACGAGGATGCAAGATGGCTGAAGAACGCATATTGAAAAACAACCAAATAGATGTTTTTTCAAGTCATACATTCAACTGAAAATCATTACTCGGTAGTTTTTCCCCCCATGCATCTGATTCTCTTCTCTTGATCTCTGATCACATGCAAGTGCATGAGGCCAGAGTACCGGTCTCCTTAAAGAATGCTTTTAAACCCATTAGTGACACCTGTGTGTTTGTGTATGTGGATGATGGAGATGCCCAGGAGAAGTGCCGGCCAAAGCAGATTAGCAGGATCTCACATGTTGTGTAATAGATCCTCTCGCTCGCTCTCTCTCAAACCTGCTACAGCCCACCTATCGGCTGCTGGGCTGAGCAGTTACACCAACACTTGCAGTATTGATTGGCATGTATGTGTGGAAGATGAACATAAACTGTGTGATAAAGTTCAGTGCGGTAAATCCATATACAGTATGCTATAATTTGTGTGTATTACTCTGTGGCGTGATTAGAAAATGTTCAGATTGGTTCTTATTATGCCACATTACACATCATTTTGAATGTGCATCATACTGAATAGATCACATTTATGTTCCATTAAAAGGATAATGCATCAGTTACAAAACTATGACTTGTATTGAAATTTCATCAAGATTTCATGATGAATTGCATGGTAAAGAATTGCAATTAAATGAAAACATACAGAGCAAATATTTACATCTCTAGTGTGTGTGTGCATATGCACGTGCGTGTTTGTACGTGTGTGTGTGTGTGTGTTTGTGTGTGTGTGTGTGTGTGTGTGTGTACACGTGTGTGTGGCCTTAAGGTCCCTGCCAGACTGCTCACTTCATGTGGGTTCAGTCAAAAGCTCTCACAAATGTCATTAACTTCCCAGCCTGTGGCTGATCAGTCCATGTGCTCACAAGCTGCTACTGACCAACTGCAGTGTGTGTGATGTGTGGGTCTGTGTGTGTGCAGATTTTACCAAGAAACAAAAGCGAGCTATCTCCAACTACTAAAGAGTTTGCTGCAGAACTCATCTCCTTTGGCTTTCTCTGGACCAGGACAGGTTGGCACTAGTATGCTAGCAGAAGTAAAACCTGCAGTAAGAGTGATCAGCAGGAATGAAGACTATTTTTAAGACACAGCTAAAAAGAATAAATAAGTTAATGAAAGAAATTTAACTAGAAAAAATGAAAGTAAATATCTTTAAAATATCTAATAGAAATCAAAATATAAAAGCTAATTAAAGAAGGACTTTTATTAACTTAAAACCACAAATGTGCACTAAGGCAACAAGGAAATTGGAAAAAAATAACAGAGAAAATTATTTAGTATATTTATTTATTTATTAAGTTGTTTATTGATTTAGTTTTCAAATTTTTAATTGATATTAAACTTGTGGCTCCAAAACTTTACCTGTGTATTTCCTGTTGCATTTTCTGAAAGTGGCATTCCAATCAAAAGTTGAATTTAAACAAACCGTATGGTACATTGACATCTAGCGGTTGAGCTTGGTATTGGAGTCTACATTCAAAATATTGGAGAGACAAGTTTAGCCAAGTAACGGATCTTCTCGGTTTCTTTTGATTGTTATCAGAAATAATCTACAGGCACTCTATTGTTTGTGAATGTGTACTGGAAGATAAATTGGGGGTCACAAAAGTGCGCCTGCACAGTATGTTTATGTTTTTAGGATTAAACCATCTATAAGCTTGGGCATCTAAAAAAAAAAAAGTGCCAAATGAAATTACACCTAGTCATTACAAATGAAATATAAACAACGTATGAACAATTATATCTAAAACTAAATTTAAAAGCAAAAAAAAAGTTTTTATTAAGAAACATTTTCACAGGTATGAATGACAACAGTGTCCTGGAGTGGGCCAGGCATGTGGCGTTCAGTGGCGTTCATAAACACTGAAGCAGCTGCTGCAGCGGCAGGCAGAGAACATCAGTAGTAACAGTATTGAGGGTCCACTGAGAACTATAAACACCGGCAGGCCATGACTTCCACAAATAGATCTCTTAGGAGAAAAAAATAGGCTAATAAAAAAAGCATGGAGGGGGTGTGTGGGAGTGTGTACGACAGCGAAGGGAAGGATTATTTTCTTCTGAAACCCAAAATAATCAGAAGAGGCATCATTTTATATGTTTTAAATTAGTGCTTTTAATTGATGTGTGCATTGGTGGCAGATTATTAGGAAAAGCCTCGTTTTCTGCATCTTATTAGATAAGCAAATTCAGACATAGTAAACTAATCAAATGTCTAATGTGATTAGGATTCTTTTATCTTGTGATGATTTTGCCTCAAATATTGTAGGCAACGTTAAAATTAATAATTTCTTGAATTTAAACTCTGGTTTATAATTCTTTGCATAAATAATTTCTTGAATTTAAACTCAGAATTATAAACCATTCGCATATATTGTATGTGGGCAAAAGGGCATTCACCATATTGTGAATATATCATGGCTTAATAGCACCCTGTGACTGTTCATGTGATTATTCACATACAGTACAGCCTCGAGTGTTTTCTTCTCGTTTGAGTTAGTACATAATAATCAAATTAAATACAGTATGACATAGTAGAAATATTAAAGGCACAATGACTTTTTAATTAAGCAAAGAGTCTTCCATAGAAGACCCAGTCCTTTCCCATCTGAAGAACCTTTATGTTTCACAAACAGAATTCTTTAAGCTACGAAAAGAAAAACATTCTTTTAAGAACCGTGGGGAGCCAAAAACGGTTCTTCTATCTATAAAGGCACATAAATAAAAAATAATGACCTACATTGCTAAATCATTAATGTTAAACAGTGCAATATTCCATAAAATGTAAGCATTGACATTTTAGATTTCATGGCGACTTTAAGAGTATAGTTGACCTCCATGGGTACAGTACTATGCAGTGATCTACACAGAAGCCAAGTAAACAGAGAATTTTTGTATCATAGCTCATATTATATTATGCATAAGGCTGCATGGCTAGTTATAACACTAGTACTGTAAACATTTCTAGCCTTTATTTATTATTAGGAAATTATTTTATAAAAGCAATAAGGCACTTGAGGCTATGCAATATTGGAAACATATTATATATATACTGTATATGTGACCCTGGACAACAAAACCAGTTTTATGGTCAATTTCTCGAAATTGAGATTTGTGCATAATCTGAAAGATGAATAAATAAACTTTCTATAGATGTATGAGTTGTTAGAATAGGAAAATATCTGGCTGAGATACAACCGTTTAAAACTCAGGAATCTGAGAGCGCAAAACAATCAAAATATTGAGAAAATTGTCTTTGAAGTTGTTAATCAGGGGCACTGTGGCAGACCATCCACTCACAAAAATAAAGTTTTTATATATTTAAGGTAGGAAATTTACAAAATATCTTCATGGAACATGATCTTTACTTAATATCCTAATGATTTTGGCATAAAAGAAAAATCGATAATTTTGACCCATACAAGGTATTTTTGTCTTTTACTAAAAATGTTCCCGTGCTACTTAAGACTGGTTTTGTGATCCAGGGTCACATATATATAGTCACAGCTGAAGGTTCCTGTGAGTTTTTTTTTAATAGTACACTATTAACAAAACAAAAAATTAAGGTTATTTTCTGCCATTATCAGATATTTCCATTTTCACAATTTTAAAAGAAAACACAATGCAATGCCAAAACTCAAAAATACAGGTAAAACAGCTGTGTATAGCTGTCAGGGATCGTGTGCGAAAGAGAACCCAATTGCAGGCAGCAGTGAAGGGGTTAACAGGATACGTTAACATAAAACAAAACAAAACCCACGATGGGGGAAAACTCAATACAATAAGATAATGACAGGACGAAGACTAACTAACACTAAACTGAAAATAAGCAACACTAGATAAACCAAACTAAACACTTACTAAGACTGACAGGACACTCCAAACGGAACACGAGAGAAACAGGTAATCAGGATACAAATAACAAGGAACGCCACCGAAGACACCATATACAATACACGAGCACAAGACAAAGAAACATGAGGGAATTAAATAGGGCAAGACAAACAAGGGATAATGACACAGGGCAGGTGAGGGTAATGGAACACGGCCGGAAAGTAATAAGGGAAAAGAGAGGGGCGGGGCCAATGACAAGACACTGGAGAGAACGCATATTATTGTCAAAAGGACAATAATATGTTTCTCTCCACACATAACCAAAGACTTTGTCATGGCTCTGCCTCAGGACCAGGAAATCCAAGACTAAAAGAAGCAGAACCATGACAGAAGCCCCCCCTTTAATGAGCACATCCATGTGCTCACCAAGGGGTAGACAGACGAGACAAGGTAGACTGAGACAGAGACAAGAACAGACAAAACATGGAGAACAAAATCAGTGGCAGACAAGACAAAACAATAGGATTGGGGTGCAACAATAAAAATAACAAAAAAGGGAGGGGGGTGGGGCCAAACAAGAGTTCAGGGGAGAAGCTTTAATCCCCTGCTGCGCTCGAGGGTGCGGAGTCCTGGGGGACTTTGTGGGGGAAGTCCTGGGGGGAACCGCCGACTGGAATGTCGGCGGGACAAGGCTGGGACCTGGCTGGGAGGCCGGCTGCTGCACCAGACATAGGACTGGACGCCGGACTGGACATCGGACTGGACGCCGGCTGGATCACCGGACTGGACGCGGGCTGGATCACCGGACTGGATGCCGGCTGGATCACCGGACTGGACTTCGGCTGCACCGGACTTGACGCCGGCTAAACCGGACTGGACGCCGAACTGGACACCGGCTGCACCGGCAGGGATGCCGGTTGCGCCGGCTGGGGTGAAGTCCGCGCTGCCCGCCGCTGCCTCTTTTTCTTCAGCCGAGCCACCCGCCTGGAGGTCGGCTGAAGAAAAGAGGCAAATGGCACGGCTGGCTCTGGCTGAGACTCCACGGAGGTGGACTCCCAGGATGCTCGCCTCCCCCGCTTCCCACCGAGGCTCGCTGATGGCGGAGAGGACGGTGTGGCGACGCCCACAACCCCGATCCTCAGGGGGCAGCCCTCAGGGATCGCGACCAGAGGAGATGGGTAGGTAGGTTGAACTGAGACCCTGGACTCTGATCAATCCACAGCATACAGCCATATCGCATCAAAGTCCAGCGGTCTCAGTGACCTCATCTCCGCACGCATGAGTGGCTCCCTGAGACACAGCGTTGAATAGCGTCACCAACTCCTCCTCTCCGAACACCGTCTCCTCTGCGACTTCGAGGAACCGGCCCGCGTAGTCATCAACGTCTCCGGTTCCCTGGCGAATGCCGCAGAGGAGACGAGCCTGGCGGGAACGTACAGCGTCCATGCTGCCTGCTGGGTTCAGTGGTGGCTCGTGCATTCTGTCAGGGATCGTGTGCGAAAGAGAACCCAATTGCAGGCAGCAGTGAAGGGGTTAACAGGATACTTTAACAAAACACAAAACAAAACCCACGATGGGGGAAAACTCAATACAATAAGATAATGACAGGACGAAGACTAACTAACACTAAACTGAAAATAAACAACACTAGATAAACCAAACTAAACACTTACTAAGACTGACTGGACACTCCAAACGGAGCACGAGCACGAGAGAAACAGGTAATCAGGATACAAATAACAAGGAACGCCACCGAAGACACCATATACAATACACGAGCACAAGACAAAGAAACATGAGGGCATTAAATAGGGCAAGACAAACAAGGGATAATGACACAGGGCAGGTGAGGGTAATGGAACACGGCCGGAAAGTAATACGGGAAACGAGAGGGGCGGGGCCAATGACAAGACACTGGAGAGAACGCATATTATTGTCAAAAGGACAATAATATGTTTCTCTCCACACATAACCAAAGACTTTGTCATGGCTCTGCCTCAGGACCAGGAAATCCAAGACTAAAAGAAGCAGAACCATGACAATAGCACAGCCTTGAACAAACTTGTTCCTTGCTTTGTCAATTTTTTGGAAGTATTGTTTACCGAGAATTTCTCTTTAACCTATAAGCTGGGTTTTTCAGCTTTTGTCTTTGTACAGCTGGAGCACAGCCTGACCTTTCTGACCATATGGTGCCCTGTTTTATTCTCTAACCAGAGCCAGACTCTGGTCCGCAACTTTGAGTGTGCTCACTAATATTCAAATAATCCATGTGATTATGGGAGTGGTTATTAAAATGAATAGGGGCAGCAATGGGGAAACAGATGTCTGATGACCCACATCTGTGTGTTGGTGCTGAGCAGGGTGAGTGTGTGGCCAGGCGGGTGTCTCACAAGGCACATCTGTGGCCTGGCTGCTGGTTGTCCTGATCTATCTGTTCCGAAGTGCCCCTCAGAGACCAGCTCCTCAGTTCACTCCTACAAAAAACATGTCCATGTCTACAAGTAACATAAAATCACTTTTACAACATGGTACGGCATCGGTACAGTAGCGCTTTCCATTATTAACAGATGAGGTCTGTGTTTCAAATAAGAAGGGCTTCTGTGTACTGCAGATGGGCTGTTTTGAATCTGAAGGGACCCCCAACTGCATGTACAGCTGAAAAAAGGCAAAGATGTGCTTCAATATTGGAAAAAAAATATTAGACAAGGGGACAGCCTCGGCAAAATGTGCACCGAGTGCCTCTGCTGCGAGAACAGAAAAATTGAGTTTATTTCTAGCTGTAATTCAATTTGACCCGAAGTCATGGTCATCATCGCTTGCGCAAAGCAGAACTGCAAAAGAATTGCAAGCATTTCAAGCACTTGTTCTAAAACACATTTCTGTCTACATAGGCAGCTTGACATCTACGATAGTGTCCTACCCATCATAAAACCTTGTATGTCCAAATTCACTGTTTTCAGAAAATGGAAAACACTACTTTTTAAACAATAAAATACCGTGTTGTCAAAGTTGACAAGCACAAGGTTTCAGAAGGACAGCAGCGATGTTATTGAACTAATGACACAGAAATATAGTCTGAACGGTTTAGGACTGAGTAAGTGTTTCTTTTTGACATATATTTCCATCACGTCAAGTTACCTTTTACATTCAGTTGAGTTATAATAGCTTATTTTTATTTGTTATTGGTCTGGTCAACTTTTCTTAGGACATGGAATTAATAAAGGTAATAAGAGAGGCAATGATAAAATACAGAATATCGATAATAATAAAATAGGCACAACAAAAAATAGGAATCTAAACAAAAATAAAAAACTATCGAAATAGAAATCTGTATAAATCTAAATAAAAATAGGAATTTAAAGTGTCAACAGAATATGTAAACACTCTTAATTGTCCTGAAGTGTGCAGCGATATTTACAATCAAATTTAGGCAACATAATGCAAGTTACTTTTTAATTCTATTGAAAAACTGACAACTCCTTTTCCCATGTTGAGAAATCACGATTAGTGCTGCGTCTTCGGATTTACGATATTTCCCACCTTAAATTGGAAATATTTTTTCAGAACGGCAGTCTTTTAATGTTTATAAATACTTGTAATGTTTTAATGCTGCTAAATCATCAGTAACATTAATGTTTTAATGTTACTAAATACTTTTAACGTTACTAAATACACACGTTACTTCCAGGTTTGTGGTGGGAAATATCCCAAATATGAGGTGTCTTGAACGGAGAATACGCTCATAGGCATTGTGGGAGTTGTTGTAGGATGTAAACCATCATGGGTATTGTAGTTCCCATGATGGATGGGTAAGTTGCTGTGAGCATTGTTGGGACAGTGTGTTTTCTCATGCTAATCAGTGAAATCAGAGAAAACAATTATAAATTTGTATTTTTAACAGTGTATCTTTAAAAACAAGTTTATTTAAGTTCCTTGAAATTTACATTACCAATCTTAATCAATGTCAAGCCTGCGCTGAGATGACTTTAATGAAAACGAATTCACTAGACACATAAATTGTGAAGGAAGCATCCCCCAATGGATTTTATCAGCTACCATCGAGTTAGTGCTGTCTGTCGAAGGGGATTGCAGTGAAGGATTTTGTTGCATGAGGTAAGACAATGGTTATAATATATATATATTTTTTAATGTCGGAATGTTGCAACAGTAAATAATATGCTCGTAATCTTTTGTTGGATGTTCATGGCTAATAGACAGTTTTATCAGGGCTGCGTTCAGGCCCGACAAAACTTTTTTTAAATGTAAACGGTGGTGCGGTTGAACACCCTGTTGTGATGATGCAAGAGTGGAACTATGGCAGCTGAGAAGGCCATTCTTTGTGTTCTTTTTGAAGAATTTCTGGAGCCTGATGAAATCGGTATAAATACGTGTTGAATACTGCAAAACACGTCTTCTAATATCTTCAATTGTTGCGTATACCGAGCTGCAGCGGACACATTTGTAAACGACTTTACTTGGACCCATTGTGCGAGCTGTCTCTTTAATACAGAGTGGGTTATGAAACATGTCGTTCAACTCGGCACCCGTAGCAAAACGTTGCGCACCAGTTTGAGCTTGAACGTGCCAATGATGTATGCGCTTGGCCCGAAGTTAACTTCCGCTCCTTGTTTGGTTATAATATAACAATTTATGTTATATATAATTTATATCAATATTTATTGAATGAAATTAAAACTAATCAACAGTTATTGCATCTTTGCTGAGGTCTACCGGAAGTTAAGTTTGGCCCACATAACGTCGATGTTGTTGTCGCTGAAACTGGCCTCAGAGAACTTTTTCCAATATTTTCCAAGAGTTGGCTGACCCTCTCTGTTTAATATAGAGAAGAAATATTAAAATGTACTTCATAAGACAAACACTTTTATTTCATGAAACATCTCCATGCCAATCATAATTTTCTTGGTCTGGAAGAAAAATATCATAGTAACTTTGCTTTTTATAATAAGCCCAAATTTGATGTCTGTGATTTTTTTTATCTGTTTCTTTGATTTCCTGTTCTGACCTCCATCACCCCGCTCTGCTTCTTTTTGATGTTCTCTTTCGCTATACTGCACATCACTGCACCGCAGCACTTGGGCGTCATTCTTTGATTGACAGCCGGGGTCAGCGTGTTGACACAATACTCTGGCCCTGTCATCATGACTGTTCATCCCATGCTGGCCCGGGTTAGTGACAGATGCCGGAGGAGCCATTTACTCCCGCTGTTGTTAAAGGCCCATCATCACGGCGGCACAGCGGAGGGAGCGAATCACTGTTTCCTGAAATCATCTTCCTCCGACTGCCATAAATCAAACGGAATCTGCGGGAACTTAATTAGCTTAATTGCTATGTTTGCTCTAACATAACACTGATCACTCCGCCGGTCGAGATACAGCGTTTGAATAGAAATAAAACGGATGGAACGCTTACGTTTTTTACGCCCTTGTATAAAATAGTTTGAGGATGATGAGTTGGGGGGCATCGTCTTTAGTGGGGGTGGGATTTTTTCCTTGTCATGAATTTTTTTGGACTTTTCTGTGATTTGTTGAGTGTTTTGCTTTATCACATCCGTGAAACTTTAGTCAGCACCTTAGATGTATCCTTTCTTTTAACTTAGATCCCTTATTTTCAAATGCTAAGCTTTCAGTCGTAGCAAAACCTGCTGTTGGCATCCCAAGATATTTGATATCACTGTTATAGTGTCTATTTTTAAGTTACTTCCACATTTTAGTCCCCAGGGATGCACGGATCTGGAAGCTGTTGTGGATCAAGCTCCGCCCCTTTGACCTCATTACTCTCCTAGCATGTAGAAATTGCATTAGTTGTGGTTGTTAATACAAGCATTAATATTGTGAATTGCTCAGGTTTAGGGATTTGAATAAACCACTATCCCTAAAAACTGTAAGAAAACCACATTACATTTACCGAGGGAACTATCTAGGGAACATGATAAAGACGTTCACCTAAAATACCTAAACAACCTCTTAGCAGCACTACATCTATAGTCATGCAAAGATCAGAATAATTGGTAACCAGCATATTGTCTCTGTTGTGCAAAAACGTATCTTAGTTTAAACCTATCTATCTTCATTTTTCAGAAGTGTTCTCAGCCTATCATTCCTCACCGAAATAAAATTATAAACTTTAAATATGTTGGCCTTTCAGAGAGGCAGATCATTTGACAGCATGTTCTCTTTGGAATACCTCTGTACTTGGGATTGTATAACAGAGCTGGTATATGTGGGAGGGTGGCTGGTGTACATTTGCGTGCAGAATTGCTGCAGGAACCTTTGTGTGATACCACCGATGAATCTCAAAGGCGTGCTCTCGCCCACTGAAACTCAAGATGAAGAGCACCTTCACAGTTTGAGACGACTTGCTCTAGAATGAGAACGTTAATATCAGAATATTGTTTTAACTGGTGTATGAATTTCAGCTGTTGGTCGGAGTCCATCCATTCCTCCTCATAGCAATTATATCAGTGTTTAATGAACTTCTGAGAAATGAGACAGTGAGAAACATAATCTTAAAGTCTGAGAGCTTTGGATTGAACAGGATACTCTCTTTAAATAAGCATGACTGCATCTTCCATGCTGTTCAAAAGGACCAAATATGTAAAAAAAAGTAAATAATGCACTTTAACATTTGGTTGAACTTGGGGATGCACGATAAATTATCGTCCATATCGGTATCAGCTGATACCGATAACACTCAAAATGACCATTTATCGGCTGATACCGATATGGATGATAATTTATCGTGCATCCCTAAATTCAACCAAATGTTAAAGTGCATTATTAATAAAATTTAGGCCGATAAATTATAGCCGATAAATTATGAATCATTTTCTCTGGTTAAACCACTTCAACTGCACAACTCACTGTTAAAACCCAGTACAATACTGTCGTTCTGTCATGATCATTCACTTACTTATAACATTGTTAATGTAGGTACAGTATGTAGATATTTATGAATGTGTAAATTATAGGAACAAAAGCATATATTTTTAAAGCCGATTGCTGTCTGAATGCTTTCTGTCTTGACACATGTTAGACATGTGGCTATTAAAAACATTTTTACTGGGTTGCTCTGGAAGAACATCTATAATTTGTAAAGAATCTTTAATTAGTGTAAAGTAGGCTAGGTACGTGATTTTCTGGGAAAAAGAGAACTAATGGTTACCTTGTTTTCTGCAGTGAATGTTTTCAAATAAAAGCAGCTGTCCACTTTTTGCCTTTTGTTTCAGTCTCAGATGATGTAATATTAATATATACTGTAGATACTGTATATCGGCCAATATATCGATTATCGGCTTCCAGTGTTAAATAATTATCGGTTATCGTTATCGGCCAAAATTTACATATCGGTGCATCCCTAGTTGAACTATACCATTAATGCAAAATATATACATGAATATATGTTTGGAGCGTGGGTGAAGGGTCTGTTAGTATATAAATGTTAGTCTCTAGATGTTTCATGGAGAAATGAACTGATGAGTAAAACCAGCACTCCACCTTCGAAGACATTCACTACTAAAGTTTTAAGCATGAAATGACTGGCTTTAAAGTGATAGTTCACCCAAAAAATAATTCTGTCATCATTTACACACATTCTTGTCATTTTAAACCTGTATGATTTTCTTTCTTCCGCAGAACACAAAAGAAGTTATTTTGAAGAATGTTGTTAACTGGCACCCATTCACGTGCATTGGTTTAGTGTCCATACAATACAAGTGAATGGATGCCGATGCTGCTCGGTCACCAACTTTCTTCGAAATATTTTCTTTTGTGTTATGCAAAAGAAAGAAAGTCATACTGGTTTAAATGTCAAGAGGGTGAATAAATGATGACAGAATTTAAATTTTGGGGTGAACTATCCCTATATGCCTAAATAAACCTTAGTTTGTTTATAGATTAGGTCATTCGTGTTGTTCTCTTTGTTTGGGTTTAAGCATCGCTGTCAGTCTTCCGCGATTTGATCATTTACAGAAGTCTTTCTCATGAATCATAACATTCTCACTGGATGGGAGACAAACTTCAAGGATTTTCCACTACTTTGCTTTGTATTGGAACATATTTTAACACGAAATAAAGCAGTGGCCTTAGTTGGCTACCTGTGTGTCGAACTCATCTTGACAAAACATTGATTTTTATGTGATGTAGCCAATGTAAAGACGAGGTATTTGTTGTTCAGCATTCGGTAGCATTCATTGCCATTATTACCTTATTTGACTTAAGCTGAGGAAAGTATTTTGTAGGATTCCTGTGCATAATGTCAGACAGATTTCGCATTGTCAGAGTTGGTGAGCGCACAAACCCTCACGCTTGGCAATGCACACAATGAAACATTATTACTTGAATCAAACAATCAGACTCTGGAACCATCAGAAAATAAAATGGAATAGATTAGAATTTGGGGACCAGAAAATAATCTTTGTGTAAAATCTGAATATACATTAATACATTTCTATATTATTTGTATAATTGTGTATAATTTGTTTATAAATTCAGTATTTACCATTTTTCAAATTTAAAATTTCAGTTTTCCTCATACGAGTACGTATTTACATTCTTGTTTTTATAAGAATTCTTGACCTTCAACAATGCATAATTATGTATGGGCCACACAAAGAGTAGACTAAGGTTATGTGAGTCCTTCCTTGGCACACGTGTTTCTTTCATTGGAAATCTATTGAATTTTGTTGACCTGTTTTACCTACATACTGTATGTCAATTTGACCTACATTTACGTATTTGGCAGAAGCAGTACATTGAAGGAATTCAGACTGGACAGTTATTTTCTGGTTGATGTTTTACACCAAAGATTGTAGATTTGTTTGCAACCCCAAACAGCAATAATAAACTTTAACGTATAAGCAATATTGACTCTTGCTTAAAGGGATAGTTCAGCCAAAAATGAAAATCTGTCATAATTTACTCACCCTCTTGTAACTTCAAACCTGTATAACTTCTTTCTTCTACAGAACACAAAATAAGTATTTTTTTTGGTAACCAACCGGCGGTACCCATTGGCTTGCACTGGTTTTGTGTCCATACAATAAAATAAACAAAATAAAAGTAAAAGGGTATCATTGTTCAGTTACCAACATTCTTCAAAATATCTTCTTTTGTGTTCTGCAGGAGAAAGAAAGTCATACAGGTTTGAAATGGCAAGAGGGTGAGAAAATGATGACAGAATATTCATTTTTGGGTGAACTATCCCTTCAGGCCATCGTCTGTTTGCTTCTAGTCTCACATTAGGGGAATTTTGACATGCAGTTCTTTTTATTTGCGATTTATCAGCTTCATTCAGGCCCATGTTAAGGTCTCGCTGATAAAGACAAGTTTTCACGAAAGAGGATGTGTTTATGCAACATGGTTCTTGCTCTCTATGATGATAAAACGGTTTCTTCACTAAGTGTTTCTGCTCCCCTAGATAAAAACTCACTTCTGAGCTTCTCTTTTCTGTTTGGAGGCTTAAGGTCTCTCGGTTTTCACAGGCCGTGATGTGAAAAACACTTTCTGTTTATGTTGGCGGCCTCTAGTCTACTAGATAAGAGGGATATCTGGTTTTACTTTGTGGTTCTACTGACTGGCAGGGGGAGAGAGAGGTGACCGCTTTCCAGAAGTGCAGCGAGGAGATTCACCTTGTGAGAAAAAAACACTGTCTGGAGGTCTGACCAAGTCAGCTTGGTACATTTCTTGGTACAAGCTAGAATGTTTTTTGGAAAGGCTCTGGCTTCCTTCATACAAATGTGAAGGGTGAGCCAGAAAAGATGCTCGCTCTGCTCTTCCTTTTGAAGTAAATGATGTTAAAACATGCAGCGTCCCCTCTAGGGTCTAGCAAAAAGTATAAACCTCTCAAATAAATATTTGCAGTCCCATAGTCTTTAAATATATTAAAATAATATCATGACAGATGTACAATTATTTACGAACTGTTTCGTGACTTCAATGCATTCAGAACTTTCGGCTTAAACAATATTTGTATATTGAAGCATGGGTCTTGTGCATGAATACATTTCAAAAAGTTTGTAAGAACTTGTCAGCTTCTGATTGACTGAATTCGCCTAATGCTTCATAGTCTCGAAATTATATACTATTTTAATACATTTTCATTCTTTAAAGTACTAATGCAAGTACAAGCCTTCAAATAGAATGACTGATATTTCTGATGCCCGTCCATTTCATTTTAGGGTTAAATTTGATGAATTCACAATAAACTGTACATTTACAATATTGAAATCTTTCTATATAGAAATTGATTACTATAAAAGATCCTATAAAAGAAAAAATGTGCTTAATACTATAAATATAGAAGTTTCATAAGTTTGTCATCAGACAAGTTTCATCAATGCATTTCATACTAAGAAAAATCGCAATAAATAAACCCATTTATTACAATACCATTTATTATGTCTTCTTTTTTATAATGATATATTTTTACTACAGTAACTACTGCCTAAATGTAAAGCTGGTTTTCAGCAAAGTGAAACTGTAAAAAGCGCAATATAAACACAGTTGAATTGAAGAACTGAATAAGACGTATAAATATAATGAAAAGTTCTTCTAAAGGAGCTGTTGTGGTGAGGTTATATTTCACACGGCTCATTCCTCCACACGTCCCCTGTGGCATCCACAAGACCTTAAACCTCTGGCACTTATCTAATTAGCTCAGTGAAACACTGAATTATTAAAGTCACCTAAATCATTCAGAGCACAAGTCTAATGTCTGCCATGGTCACCGGAGGTAGCAGGACACGGGCCCGTAATGTCACTGCCTACCGTCCAGCTGTCAGGATGATTGTTCTTTTGAAAAACGTTTGTCACCAGCATCGGTTACATACCAGCGATACTTCATTCCGAGTAACTTTACCCCAACATTCTTTCACACGCAGTGCGCTTCAGCTATCAGCACTGTTTTAGACCGTCGTCTTACTGTTTTTGGCTACTTCATCTATATGAGCCTGGGAATAATCATCATTTTTGTCCCCTTCCAACAGCTGGAAAAGATTGCTCTTACTTATAATGCGTCATTGTTAACATGACTGATCGGATGGGAAAAAATTAAATAAACACACTTCCCGTCACACTATCTAAAGTGAGTTGTCAGACAATTAAGGCAACGGTGATGCTTATGATGATCATAACATTTTCTTGGATATTGTCACTAGCTTCTCTCTTTAGTGCGTTTGATGAGAACGTGGTAAGTGTCCTGAAAATTTGTCCTACTGACCTTTCTTGGCGGCAGCTGATGTTGGAAGTTGGAAAGAAAAACAAATTTTGGTTTCATGTAACCACTTATATTTGTGGACACAAACCTCTCTAAACCCAAGCTTCTCTGGCCTACTTGATTGATTCCAGAGAAACATCCTGAGGAGCTTTCACATGACTCGTGTCAGGGCTACAATAAACCTCTGACTGTAAGCGACAAATAGCATGAGGAGAGCCATTTTTCGTGGTTGCTAGCAAGAAAACCTGACACTAGCCATGTACAGATCCAACTTCCAAATTTTCCATCCAGGAATTATTGGCTGTGTTTCGAATGGACAGATGCTGAAATAGTCTTTGAACTTTAAGTATTGCATTGACTCATGTGTAACACAGAGCCCGAGGTTGTCTTTTGTTTTTGTGGGGTTTAATGCATTAGGAAATGTTGACGTGAGTTGTATCACAAAGTCGTATCCACTGATAGTTGACGATAGCAACAAAATATTGTGCAAAAAAGAAAGAAAGAAAATATTGAAATATATAAAAAACATCTCTACAGTATGCCGTTTTGAGTTCTGATGAACTGGAATTATTTGTGTCATGGCATGCTGACAGTTTCTTTATAAAAATTTGCAGACGCGTGAAGTAAATAAATTACGTATAACTAAATAAAAACAATTGACATTAAATGACATTACAAATCTCATGGCGTTGAAGGGAGCGTGCTGCTTTAACCTTGTTAATATGCCACCCCTCCCCCGTGTCGTTTCAATTAAGAAAATGACTTTTTGTTCAATTAACAATAATTCATGCTTAACTGAATAAAATTTATTAAGCAATTAAGCCAGCCAGAGAGTGCGAGCAATGTGATTAGAAGAAAACAATGTGGCTTCTCGGTGGATAAGTGAGAAAACCACGGTAAACGTTGCCTACCATGAGAATGAAAGAAAGCAAGCTAAATAAAGCAAGGTCATTATGACACTGTCATTGTCTTCATAGTGCTTCATCTATTGCGATAAAAATGTGCCACCGTGACTGGTAATGCAAAGATAACATTTTACCCTTTGAGGAATATCTTGCCCCTTAGAGACTATTTTATCTATATGTTTTCTGCTCTGTGCTGTTTCGGGTATGCAAACCATGCAGCCCCTTCCATGTGTCTAAAATTAATGCTTAAACTGTTTCAAGTAACGTATCTGAGAACATTATGCCGTTTCTGTTCTCTTGCGCCCGTAATCATGAAGGCCCAACTGAAATGATTTACGCATCCGCAATTATTGGATAATCCCCACTGTCATTACTCCAGGCATCTGCTCTGTCACAGTGCAAAGAGCTTTTGGCTGCGCTTCCGCGAGGTTATTGTGCTCTCCTGTAGTGAGGCCGACCTGCCTTCATTCCGTTAAGTTAAACTCTATTTAAGTCAATGGAATAAAATGAGCTTTATAACTGTTTAGAATGCAGTGGTGGTTTGAGTCGACGGTATGATAGCCATGAGGTCAGGCCTGGAGGTGGTCTGCTGGGGATACTGAGGGTGATACGGTCTTGACATGAATGTAGGGTGAAGTACCAGTACTTCAGGTTATTGTTGCAACTTTGAAACCATAGGAAAGTAATTTGGGCTGTTTTTCATAATGGGTCAAAATCTGTCAGAACCATTGTTCTGTTTTTGTGATAGTGGTTGCTAATAGCGAGTTATCATAGTTTCATTTTAATAACAGTAAGTATTACAGTAGGCATCTAGTGAAAATTGCCACACATTTTATAATAGAAAATATACAGCCGTGAAAAATCGGAGATCATTCCAAATTTGGATTTAATCAGCATTTCTAGATGAATTGTGGTCATTTCAGTCCAGTGTCTGTTGAATTTTTTATCAAAATAAAACCTGAGAAGTGACAAAGTCATCCAACAGCCATGTTAACGACTGACAGCATGACAGGACACATGAAAACTGTAATAAAATTCGAGGTTATCACATTAAAAAGAAATTCTTGAACTTTTTGTGTTAATGTAGAAATATTACTGTTGTATTGCTTAAAAGTTAATATCCACTTGTTTTTTTGCTGTATTTGAGTTCTGAAAAAATACAGAGCATCTTTTCTGCTATTTTGACCTGTTTCTCCATTTTTTTTTTGCAAATAAATGCAAATAGAAACCATATTTTATGTGACATTTGGGATAAATATTGTTAGTAGTAACAGAATGAAACAATATATATAAAAATATAATTTTAACCTAAATACATACCTAAATATTAAATTCAGAAAAACTAAAAGTCTCTTAATGTTTTTTGCGGCTGTATGCAAAGTGTGAGTCATCTCCTTTGACAAAATATCACTTTCTGGTCTGTCAATCGTATTTATCAGCTCGGGTTTACGTAAACATGCATTAGTTATCTGACCTCCAGCTAACGCTTTGACCGTTTTTTTGACCCTAAGCTATTTTGCAAAAACTCGCTTTGGCAAACCTTGAGTTTAACTCATGTTAATTAAACGCATGCTTGTTATTTTCATTTTCAATGCATTGACTTTCTAGGTGACCTTTACTCCTTGAATGCTTTTCAAATCAAACAAAAACTACTCATTGCTGGAATGATCATGATCTTTTCATATCTCAGTCATTTTCGCTTGAAGTTATGCATAATGGCCTTGAAGTTGTTTTTCGTAAACTATAATGCCTTCACACAGACTATCCTCCCGTAATATTTCTGTCTATATTCGCTCACACAAATTGTTTGCTTTCATCCAAGAAGAAGTGTTTGCACAATCTTTTATGCGCCTATTTGTTTTCTTATTACCTCTTGATGTATCAGTAAGACGGCAATTTGCTTTCCAGCTTTGATAAATTACAGCTGAGATTTGTATGACTCTGATCCAGCAGTGAGTGATTGAGATGAATGGTCTTTTTTGTCATCCATTTTGTGGTTATGATAGGGGAACACATTGTGACCCTCCACTCCAAGCCACTGGAGGCCGTGCTGGCAAAGGGGAGAAATGATGATTAAAGACGGAAGAGCGCGATTGCAGAATGTGGTTTAATGATGCCCAAATGAAATTAATAACCCTGGTGTCCCAGCAGAAGACCAACACAAATGAAAATATGTTATGGGAGCTTAGAGTCTCCCAGATTGTTCTTGTTTCAAGGTGACAAGGATACTGAAAGTTTTGCCCGGGAACCCAGAATTCTAAGTAGACGATTAAAGGCTAAATAGTTTTGCAGTCAAGAAATCATTTACTGTTTGGATCTATACCTGTTGTTTTGGTAACTGGAAGATAATCTGGGACAAAGTGGAACAAAGATGCTTGCCGTGTAGAAGATGAGGTTCAATAATTGATGCACATCATCACACAAGTCTGTATCTTCTGATTTAAGATTTAAGGGGTTCTTACACAAGAATTACTCATTCATTTTGTACAGGCTAACTGGTTAATGAGTAGTATGGCTTGGTTACGTATTATTGAGCTATTTTAGTTACTGATCACAAGAATCAGGCCAGTGGGACAATGCGTTTGTACTCCCAGGAATCACAGCAATTTTAAAGGAATAGTTCACCACCCAAAAATTAAAATTCTTTATCTACTTACATGCAACACATTTTTGCTTCTATAGAACTCAAAAACAAAAACCTTGAATTAGATTCTGTCTTATTTTTTCCTCAAGACTGTAGGGCGTTGTTAGTCACGAAGTGGCAACAACTTAAGCTTTGACTTATTTATGATAAAGCCTTAAATTCATAATATTATAAATTAAATCTAAAATGAATTGTTATATTACTAGCCACTAGCCATACCGATAACCAAACACAGACCGGAAGTTAAAGTGACAGTCAAGCATTCTTCCGAATATCTTTCTCTGTGTTCATGAAAACAAAGAAATTCATACAGATCAGGGTTTTTCCTGGCTCAAAATGAGGCGGAGGTGGTGCCATCCTGATCTTGTACACACACACTTAGGCCTACCGTACCTTTAAGTGGCTTAACCAAAGTGACTTTGACATATTAAAAGTTCTAATAAAATTAGATTAAAATGACAATTATTAAGTTATATAAAACATTACTTTTATTCAACCAAACAGAAATATTTTTTTAATCAAATACAGCTTTTATTATCATTGTCAACTAACTTTCCAGCCCACAATAGCCAACTAAATTAATCTAAATTCTTTCTAAATGAGCAAAGCTCATTCACATCTTGCATTCTCTGTGGTTCACTTTAAATGATTCAATGATCTCTTATATTCGCTAGTGACTGAAAAGCTAAATAGTTTAAATGAATCGGTTCAAATGAGTCATTTGTGTGCGAGTCGTTCTGAACGCAATGTGCGTTCATACTGGTGAACTCACTGTGTACAGTATACGCCGATTCAACGATCCAACTGCACAGCTAAAGACATTACAATGATGTACATCATGTTAATTTAAGAAATTTCAAGAAATTAAACGTACTTGGATGTAAAACAAACAGCCATGAAACACAGCTAGCTCTTGTTCTGCAACTCTTTCTAGCGCCTCGGTGTGCTGATAACGAAACAGCGCCTTCACTGTGGCGTAATGCCGCAACTGCAGTTACAAATGACAGTCTGTTAAATGCACGCAGCATTTCTTGTGAAGACACCCGACATAATTTTGGCGAGAGTCTGAGGCGGCACGACATTTGACGGAGGCGGCCGCCTCCAATTTCTCTATGCAGGAAAAAGCAAATGAACAAAAAAAAATGAAGACAGAATGTTCATTTTTGGGTGTACTGTTTCTTTAACTGTCTATAGAGCACTTCGGACAACGCTGGTCCAGAAAAACATCCTGTTTGAGTTTTTTAACACAACCAATAGAATTTATAACCGAATCAAAATGTTAAACCATTTTTTAAGTCTTAATAGGGTATATGCACATGGACCAATGACGTCCTTCCGTTTCATTTGAAATGACATGAAAGCACATTTTTTTTATTTTGGCTGTTATCAAAGAAAGATGCTCGACAATGTACAAAGCAATCATAAGCATACGTGTGTGTGTGCGTGTGCGCGACTGCACATGCAATATGGCTGAGCCTCATGACTCTCCGAGTGAGTGGATGGGCTCTCCAGGCTGCTAACAGCAGGGGAGAGCAGTGATGAGCTCATTCCTGTCCTACTGGCAGGAAGGAAGAAGCAGACTCCAGACTCACAGCCCCCAGGCCTCAGGTGCTGCTGCGTTGCTCATTTAGCTCCTAGCTGCTCTGAGAACAGCAGCAACCACCGCAAGCAGATGAAAACCTGCTCCGAGATGATCAGGATCACCGGCAACAAACAAAGACCACTAAACCGAAGACAGACGGTGGCACTTTATATTTGATTATGCTCAATACGTTTGCAACTTTGGTACAAGATCATAAGATTTCCACTTTATTTAGATTTTTTTTTAGATTTTTAGATTTAGATTAAATTTATTGTCATTGCACATGTACGAAGGTACAAGGCAACGAAATGTGACCTCTGCATTTAACCCATCCAGAGAGTAGTGAACACACGTACCCCCGGAGCAGTGGGCAGCTATCACTGCAGTGCCCGGGGAGCAAGTAGGGGTAAGGTGCCTTGCTCAAGGGCACCTCAGTTGTTACCCGCCGGCCCTGGGAATCGAACCGGCAACCTTCTGGTCACGAGTCCGACTCTCTAACCATTAGGTTATAAAATAGGAAATAGGCCACAACTGCCCTATTGTGTGTGTTTGTAGTCATATGTAACCGTATTTATTATATGCCCTTTATCATTTTGGTTGTTTGGTACCTTTTGGTTCTCTTACAGAAAGGTGGAGCTTACAGAAAGGTGATCTGTCACCTCCTACTCTAAATTTGTTATGTTCTTCAAGTAAGGCCATAATGTACATGCACATTAACATCAGCCAAATGGTCGAAGAGTGTTCTTAAAGAGTACATTCCTCAATATTTTTAAGGGCTTATTTTGGTTTATGGAGTGTCCGACAACAAGTTTATGTACATACATGATGTAAAAATACTATTATTTCGTAATAATAAGCAGTTTTTATTACCTTACTTCTTGACTGACTCTCAAATGATTCGTTCCGCGATTCATCTGTGTAATCTCCGCCTTTCCGCCAGCGTAGTCTGATCTGATTGGTCAGATAGTGTAGTCTGCTGTGATTGGTCAGATGGTCTAGTCTGCTGTGATTGGTCAAATGGTCTAGTCTGCTGTGATTGGTCAAACGCGTTCAGCATGTGTCGCAAATGGACCGCCTATCATTACTGCTGTATTACGGTTTGCAGGTGGTTGGATATTAACAGTGTATAGAGAGAGATGGCGTCGATTTTACCTTACCAGTTCGAGCCCGAGTCTGACGAATCATTCTTTAATCCTTATACAGATGCCAGTAAGAAAAAGGACTGTTTTAGACACTTCTCTTGTAACAGTTAGTTATCACGGCATACAGTGTACGGTGTTCGTATCTTCAGATGTTATTATAACTATAGTACACCACGCAGTTCTTGAAATAAAGACTTTGCGAGTTAATATGGTTGAACACTTACATTAGCGCAACGAGTTTATAGCTAACGTTAGGTAAACAAACAGTAACAATCTGTAAACACAGACATGAGATAACGTCACACAAATTTAATTTTAAGTAAAGACAAAAATAAAGAGTCACACTTACAGGTTGTGATTCGGTGGAGCTTACAGGTCCAAATAAAGTTGGTATTGCAACATCTTTCAAGGAAAGACGTTTAATGTATCCTGCAGTAAAGGCGCCAAGATTGATGAAGCAATCTTCGGTAAAATGACACGCGCAAAGTAAAACGTTCGGTTTATACTCCATTGGTGTCGTTTGAAAAATAAATAGTAACCATATTTTCCTCAGAAGTTCTTCCTTTGGTAGTGAAAATAAGACTGACTTAGTTTCACTACATAGAACACAGCTTCTCTTAGACATGATGCACACGTCACGAACGAGCTAGTACAGTGTTTGGGGAGGAGAGAGTTAAGTTTTCGCAGTCAGTAGGCGGGGATTTTTCTAGTGACGTAGGTACATTGTGGTTAAAGATTCGGACAGGTCATGGCTTGTTCGCGTGATTCAGAGTCGATTACCTTTTTTATAAGCTAATAACTTTGTTATTCGTTCACCTTCGGATTTACAACTTGGCAGATTGCTTACATTCAAACACGGCAAAATTAAACACTTCATGAAATGTATTTTTTATGATCTCGAGGAATGTACTCTTTAAATTTGTTGTTTTCCAATGTAACACCCTCCAGCAAAATGGCCAAAATGGCCAATTTCAGGAGCGCGGGTATGGTCCGGCTGTCCGTGTCCGTGCGCCTCCCGCATGACGTAATTTTTGTCATCAGGAGGGTCCGTGTGCGGCCCATTTTTTTGAGACGCGTACAACAGCGCATGCGCGAGAAAAGTGCACTAGTCCACTAGGGGTCAATACACACACAGAAGGTTTGCAGTGTGCCGTTGTCGAAGAAGAACGATACAAAACCAACGCGCTGAAACCAAGAACAGTAAGTTTAGAAGCATATCCTTCTCCATACTGTTTGGTTGTTGTTGTTGTTGTTGTCTTGCTGTTTGCTCGGATTGTTTGCAATGGCAAAGGACTTCCTCTATCATTATTTTGCAGTGGGTCTGTGAAGGATGTGCGCTCAGCGCTGCCCTCTGACGGTATGGTAGAGCACACATACTCATTTGTACTGCGCATGTGTCGAACTCGGACATGCGTTTGTGCACGAGACGGACACGGAAAGTCAAGTATACCCGCTGCTTTAGTGTGAGAGAGGCACTGAGGTGGATTTAAACTTGAAGGTTTTGTCACCTCGGGGAGCAGGTGGCCATGACAAAGACGTCTGACAGGCTACATGTCTCAGCTATTGTCAAGTGTCTGTTACACCAAACCTGACACACTTGACAGCTCCCTACACAACATCTTTTTTTTTGCTAAAACAGATGAGGAGATTTTGTTTTCTCTTCATTATCACAACAGTTGTATTTGTGAAACATTGTGCCGCAGTGGCGTTAAGCGGTCTTCAGCTTCATTTGCACACAGGCAATGTCAGTTATATATGTAAACAGTCATTTGTCAAAGTCAAAGTTTTAGCAAGTACTTATCGGTTAGGCAAAGTTCAAATTTATTTTTGTATTACAAATTGTTTTTGTGCAGGTCTACACTTTTCTAGCAGCATAGAGTCAATAGCAGGGAAAACTGTAGAGGAAATGCATACTTTATATTTACATTGAATGGTTTAGTGGACCAAAGCGACAGAAACTGCACTGTAATGAAGAGGTACTATATTTCAATGATTCACTAAACCGTCAGTTTGATCTTACAGTTCTTTGATTGCATTTCTCACACAACTTTAAAGTAAGACTTCTGATTTCTTTCTAGTATATTTATCACTTTGTTTGGCGGGGTTGAAGTATTTTCACCATTCTCTTTTTTTATCTGTCACTAAAATTGTAATGCTCGATCATTTTGTAATGTATTTGGAATGTCTTATGTCTCAAAAGCACTTTTAGGTTTTGGGATTTTTCTTTTTCATATTTTTTTATTTAATAAAAAATTCCATTATTTATTCTGCTATGCTACATTTAAAATTCAAAGTTATTTTCAAAGTTTATTTTCAAAAGCAGTTTTTCTTAATTCTTATCCTCACTGTTATCTCAACACAATCTCACGGCCAAAACTTAAAAACTGGCTAATTCGCCTGAATTCGTACGATCTCACTAGTGCATTTTCGTACGATTTGCTTTCACGGAAGTGACGTTAGGTTTAGGGACGGGGTTTCAGTATAGCTTTTTTCTAGTAATCGTACGTTTTTGTATGATTCACAATGTACAAGTTCATACGAATAAGCCACCTCGTAAAATAGTTAAGAATTCCCATGAGATCAGGTTGGTTATGCCGTAATGTTTCTATAGTAATTTGTTTTCCAAATGTTTTTAAACAATATATTGTTGCACATTGCTTTAGACCTTCTTTTATTTTTTGCTTCACAGTGTGTTTTATCAGTGCTTAAACAAAAACTTGGGGTAAAATATAACACAAAGTATAAAATCCTCTTATTCTGCAAAATGAAAGCAGAAATACAGCATCCAGCACTGTCGAAATGGTCCATTAGCTACATCTGAGAACATGTTGGTCAGCCTGGCACGATGTTGTTCTGTTACGGGATGCGTTCACAGCTGTTCCCCCCCTCTGTTTGGTTTTACCTATGCTGTCGTTCGCTGTTAGCGCAAACGCGCCACTGCTAATCACAGCCGCGTCCTCATCTGCCAAACAGCCACATTGCTAGGAAGCTCAACAGCGTTGCTCCTGCCAATTTCTGTGCCACTCTTGATGGCAGTAACAACACCTGTGACATTTGAGACTTGTGACCCACAGTCTGTTTTCGCTTTCGCTCGCTCATTGTTTGTCTTTTCTGCTGTGCGCCGCAACCTGAGTCATAGGCAACAAAACGCTTTTTGTGGTTCTGGAACTGTAGAGAGACCAAATCAGAGATAGGGCCAGGCCTGGGAAGTTTTTCCCCCAGGTGACTGGAATGTAATCAAGGAGATGACTTGAGCTTGTGCAGGTGTTGTTTGTTGGGTTTTCAGCAAGGGCCTCGGGTTTAGGTGTCAAAAGACGACCCGGCAAACCAGGTTTTTGTGGGGGGGTTTTGTGTTTCATGTGTGTTGTGTGTTACTGTCTGACCGACGGACTGAATCCTCTTTATCTGCTATCACTTATCTGCCAGCAGTTCTCAGTTTATGTGGTTGTTTTTCTAATTCTCATTTTCTGTGTTGGTATAAAAAAATGCTGCATTCTTTTGGTCTGGCAAAATGGCACTCTTATTTAACACAACTCAGAGAAAAGCATGACCAAAAGCAAATAATTAAACCAATCATAAAAGAAAGCAAATATCAAAACTATTTCAGATGTTTGCTATAAAATTCCTTTGGAAAATAACAATAGTTTAGATGATTTGTTTGCGGAACATGGTATGTATGCTCTCTGTGGTAGGCCCACCCAAAAATGAAAATGCTCTCAACATTCACACGTCACACTGTCATTCCAAAACATGCATGACTTAACTTTTCTGCTAAACACAAAAGAAGATATTTCAAAGAATGTTGGTCTCCAAACAACATTGTTCCCCATTGACTTCCATTGTATGGACACAAGTCACTGAGGCATTTCTCAAAATATCTTCTTTTGTCAGTCATTATCTCTTTAATTCTCTTACTGAATTATTTATTTTTTTCTCTTCCTGTGCTGTAGCTTTCTTTTCTTGTCAATGTATTGATGACAGTTTTTTGCCTTTTTATTACTTTTGCAATTAGAAAATGTAAATCAAGCAGGTGCTGCTGGCAGCGTTTTGAATTTGTATTTGTTTTACCTAAGGCTTAAGATCCTCCCTCTTTCTCGACATTACACCGACGAAAAGAAGACACGCGCAAACACACACACACACTCCGCTAGCAGCTTGTTGTTGTCAGTGCAATCACGGCGCCTCTCGCATATCGAGTCAAGCCGTTCTGACAGCGCCTCAAGATAGTGTGGTCAAGGTTACTCTTCCATCATTGTGCCATTATCATCAATTGACTTCATCGCACGATATTATAAGCACTGCTCACATTCCATCATTGCGTCACACAAATGTACAAATATAAACAGTGGTTTTGCTCCTTGATGCTGATTGGTCAATATCTGTTGTTTATTCATGATAAGTTGAACTCTATGACCTCTTCACAGAGCAACCATTAGTTTGACTGCTCAGAATTGATATCTATTATTGTGTTGCATAATGGTCTGTTACTATTTACACAGAGGTCGTGTTAACCGAAAATTCTCAACATTTTTTTACCGGTGACGGAAAAATCTGAAAGCCAAATTACAATAAAGGCAATTTGAAACTCCCCGTTTTGTCATTTCCCTTCATTAGAGTGTGATTGTAGGCTACTACCCCTGCCCTGAACACGATAGCAAAGGGACATGTGTTTCCCATTCATAAGCTTGCTTACAATGCCTGGTCCATTTTGGAAAAAAATTTGGATTATTTAATTAGAGTTCTTTTATCCGCATTTTTCTGTTCTCTTTCTGTAACGCGAGTCATAGACAGATTCAGTGTATGTTGCTGTGAGTAGAGAAGGTTCACACAGTTCAAGAGAGAGTGATTGACAGCGTGAAGTGATCGTTTCCACCCAACAATAGAATATATACAGTTTAGGTATGACATGATGTGTTTATTGAGTTTTAGTTAATTCAATTTTTCTTTACTACAACCTTTTGAAGTCGAATCTCACTATTATATTATTTTCTATTTACAAAAATACTGTAGGTATTTTAGGAGCCTGTTCAATTTGGGGTAAGTTTTACTTTTTGATTAATGTTTGTGTTTCTGAGGCTCTAGACTACATGCAGCTACTATCACTTGTTGCAAAAAACAGCGGTGGATGGCGTTATGGATATATCGTCATTTGTATCGTTATCGCAACAAATACCAGAAATTACCGTGATAGAGTTTTAGGGCCATATCGCCCATCCCTAGTGGCCGGTCAGCAGAGACTCGCGGTGCAGATGCATCTGTCACAGATCTCCGTGTCGCATGCACGCATACACACAAAGGATGCAATATGTTATGCTGTGTTCACACCAAACGTGAACAATCGCGTTCGTCGCTCTTTATTACTCGTGGGAAAAGTTTGTTATTTTCGCGTGACGAGAGTTGACAAATATTTTCAACTTGCGCTGAAGACGAAATTGATGCACGTTCACGAGTTCGCATCTATTTGCGTCTTTGCATTGACTTTGTATGTAATTTACTCGCGCTAATCGCTTAATACACGTTTGGTGTGAACCCGGCATTAGTATGAAATAAGCATAGCATTTGGAGGCCATTTTGTGGAAAAAAAATCTGTATATCCTTTACATTCTTAGATGGAACTCTGCCCCCCCATGTTCCCCCATTTCCTATTAAAAAAGCTTAATTAATGTTGTCTGTTATTTTATTGCTCTTATTTTATTCAGCGTTATTAAGTTACAGATTTCATTACAGCTATTTTTGTGGCTTTTATGTTTTATTCCCATTAAATATTTCTCTTTATTCAGATAACACAATTAATTTAATTTCCTGTTTAATTTACACAATACCAAGACTTTATTCACATAATCATTTTATTCTCAAAATGTTAAAACTTCATTCATATAATGTTGAAATGACTTTATTATTGTTTTAGTGGTAAAAAAACAGCATTTTAAACAAGCAATATATTGAATGTGTGAACTGCCTACATGATAAATTCTTAAAAGCTGTTTGCATGTACTTTGTACATCGGTTTTCACTTTGATATTATGACAATTTAATATTGGTAACATTCCCAAGTCGTCTTGTACTCATTTTTTGTACTCAGTTTCATTTTTCTTCTCTTTCTTGAATGCTCACACACATTCTCACTGCTCAGAGCTGTGTGTATATGTGTTTGAAACGGGAATGTTTACATTAGAAAACTATTCAGACCCACTGTAGAATATTATCAGTTGTTTCATCTGGATCCCTAGTCACTGCTAATGTGGAAAAAAGTGTTGTACTTTGTCATTAGGGGAATTTGAGTGGAATGTTGCTTTCCGAAACAAGTAAATAAACAAACAAACAAATTTAAATCTATCAATATGCTAATATTAGGACAGCAGAAAATAACTTTTCTCAGGGCATGGAAAATTTCAGAGGCCCGCAGCTGAGAATTAGAGCCGTCAGGGGTGGTATATGTGCTCAGTACTTATCTTCTTGTATTTTCATGTACCGGCTTTTTATTCCACTGGCAAGGGCCCTATTCCCACCAGCTGTCGGAATGCATAAAAAACAGGATTGTTGTTAAGTCTGGGGCTTAAGTCGCTGCCAAAAAGAAAAGCGTGGCGAATAACGGCATTAGTTCTCTGATTTGAGCCACCACTCGCACCCGCATTTAAAAGTGCTTAAAAACTAGCAGCTGGTGTCAACAAGGTAATAAAACAAGACGCGGGGGAGAACTCAGCGCGATTAGCGCATGCACGCGGGACACTCGCGCAGGTTTAAACAGTAGCAGTGGCGCGTGGAGTCACTTTTACCCTGGCACACAACCACGCAAGCAGACAGCGGTCCCCATGTTGCCCGGAGAAACTTGCATCACAACAGCTCCATCAGTTGTCTTGCTCATTTTGCTAGATTACAAATGGCTGACATGCAGAAACACTTCCCAGGTGAACTTTTTTGGTTTTTGAAAGACACTTGATTTGATTTGTTGCACCTGTGGCACATTTGTTATCTAAATGTTCTCAGTAAACACAAATGTGGTTGGAATTAAGGAGGTCTGATGCGTGCAGCCGTGCATTCAGGAGTAGCGTGATTAATTGGGAGATAAGCTAACCTCCATTTCACCTCACTCAAAAAGTTCACCAAAAAGAGCGTTGAAGTAAAATGCTCTGGCCTAAAGTAAAATGGCTCTGGTGAGTATTCAGGCATTACTACTGTTAATCTGAATCGCAATTTGTCCTAATCCTTCTCCCTCTCTTGGTCTCCATTTCTGTTCTGTCTAACCCTTAGGTATTCTATAAACCATTGTATTAGGTGATTTTGATTTCACAAAGTAGTTTTGTATTAGAGGTATAAATTTCGCACTTGTCACATAGTGACATTGCCCAAATTACGTATTTTTGAAGGTGTCAAAAATGAGTAAAAAGATGATTTACTTGATTTATTATGTTATTGCTGCCATAGCTGTTGGGTGAACAAGTGAACGCAAGAGATGACATTACTCAGTCAATAGTAAAAGATCCCTTACAGAAAAGACACACGAAATTCACATGTGCAAAAAACACGTGTGATCACATGTGAAATGTGTGTTTTTGGAACATTTTGGTGAGAATTCCATGTGAATTCCCACGTGAAACCCATGGGATAACATGTAAAAACCCATGGGAAAACATATGCGACATGTCTCCACATGTGATCACATGTTCTTCACGTCACCACATGTTGCACATGTCATCCCATGGGTTTTTACATGTTATCCCATGGGTTTCACGTGGGAATTCACATGGAATTCACACCAAAATGTTCCAAAAACACACATTTCACATGTGATCACATGTGTTTTTTGCACATGTTAAACACATGTTGTATACATGTGATCACATGCGAAAAACATGTAAAAAACATGTGAAATTCATGTGTCTTTTCTGTAAGGGATATCAAGGTTATGTTTTTAGAGAATGTTGTTTTATGTAGGATCATTTTATGTAGAAAACAGTAAATCACAAAAAAAATACTTGGTCAGAGTGGCCCACATAATGAAGACAAAACTGAACCAAACCTAATAAACAATGTTTTAATAAATGTGTTACTTTTTCCATTAATGCTGTTTTGTGTTTCCTACTTTTTAACTGTTTAATTTGACCTCAAATCCTTTTTTTAAACGTCTGTTTAATGACGTTTTCCACTGTTACAACTTACACCATGTAATATGACTACATACCCTATAGGGCAACCTATATAATTTGTGTTCATGGACACAAATTTCACACTTTTTTCACCCGTTACCTCATCCGAACCCTGAAATCACAGGCGCAAATGCTAACTAGTGATGGGTCGTTCTTGAACGATTCGTTCATTTTGAACGAATCTTTAATGTGACTCGAGAAGAACGAGTCGTCGTAGGGAGTGATTCGTTCAGCCGCGCATGCGCATTGCGCAACATTCTATGGGTCCTGTACTGGAATTCAAGAAGAACGAACGATTCAAACCCGAAGACTCGAGAGGTGAACTAATCAATTCTCTTTCCGGCTCAGACCTCATTGGTTTAGCTTACGACGCTGTCACGTGATGAACGAAGGAGTCAAACCCGAAGACTCGAGAGGTGAACTAATCAATTCTCTTTCCGGCTCTGACTGCATTGGTTTAGCTTACGACGCTGTCACGTGATGAACGAACGATTCAAACCCGAAGACTCGAGAGGTGAACTAATCAATTCTCTTTCCGGCTCTGACTGCATTGGTTTAGCTTACGACGCTGTCACGTGATGAACGAAGGCGTCAAACCCGAGGACTTGTCAGATAAGAGGTGTGGTGAGCTAATCATAGACTAAAGACCCAGGTAAACAATGAATTAATCTTTTCTGTTTCTTATAGCATTATAGTTTTGTATTGTTTTGTTTGTAATGTGATCAACGTTTGCATAATGAACGAAATGAACGATATGACTCGAAAAAAGATTCGTTCATTTTGCTGAACGAGACTCAAAGATCCGAGTCAGTAAAATGATCCGAACTTCCCATCACTAATGCTAACTTTGCTAAAACGCACACATTTTATGAGGTGGCAAAGCAATACGCCCTTTTCACAATGACGTCACTTAACTTCCGCCTTTTCGCAAATCAGTGTATCATAACATCCGTCTTGCAACAAACAAGAATAATAATAAGAACTTCCGTTTTGCCGTCGCGCTGGAATTTAACAACAGTGAGAAAAAAAACTGACCGAAAACGTATTCAAGTACTTATCCTAGCACCTTCGCTAACACAAAAAGAAAACAAAACACTTACCTTCATAATCAAACAGGTACTGTTCAACGAAGAATTTGTATCCTTTCTCTAGATTTGATCTTGTCGTTAGCAAAAATTTGTCTGCAAGACGTTGTACATCACCTAGACGTATTTGTGGCAGATGTGCAAGCCACTTGGTAAACTCCATTCTGAGGCGCTAGCGGAAGTAACTTCTTCTTCTTGAGTTTTACTGGCAGTTGGCAAATCAGCTTATAAGTGCATTACCGCCACCTTATGAACTGGAGTGCTAGCGGAAGTAATGATACACTGCTTCGCGGCAGAACGGAAGATGCGTGACGTCATGTGAAAAGGGCGTATAGTAAAGGCTAACCCTAACCCGCCCCTAAACCTATTTTCACAAGGCAATGTCAAATTACAATAAACTGTAAACATAAGAGATTGCATTGCCGTATTGAAAAACATAAGATTGAAAGTCGTGCTGGGTGAGAAAAAGGGCGAAATTTGTGTCTATGAACACGAATCAATAGATTAAATTAAATGTACAATAAAAAAATAATATTTCGTTGTAATCTTTTGGAGTAATTGGAATCACAACAGTCACGAATTCCCATCAGACTGTGTTGTATAGGGGCATACTGAATGTATGTGCCTATGAAACTCGCTTTCATGAGAAATAGCTAAGATAAAAAGTGTGACAACTACCCCTGAGCATCCATATTTTGCCGTATCAGATCATCCAACCAATTGACTCTTCTGACAGTCCCACCTATGGATTTCATTTCACCTCCCCACCATATGTGACGCTAACAGTGAACATCATGTAAACTTAATTTAGTTTCTGAGATGCTCGGCTCCCCATCCATTGCGCTACCCTCATCTCTACCTACAAGCAGCATGAGGACCATATTTAGAGCATCCATTTTCGTCTTGACAATTTACAGCAGTTAGTGCTCCACCCTGAGCCATCTGGTCTCCTGTGCCTTGCCGCTCGGCAGAAATACGCTATGTATAATTCATTTAACAGATTATCTTTAGAATAGATTAATACAGTAATGACGGTGTGTGAAAGGTCATTTCAAGTACAGGATATCTATTTAAAATAATGATCCTGCTAGAACTGTGTAAAGCTTTTTGACAGTCCAAATTGTTTATTTTGTGGGTGTTTAAAAGGCTTGAAGGGAGGGCAAGATCCTCTCGGAGAATACAAATATGAGTGAAAATTGCACAGACTGGTGTGTAAAGGCCAAACTAGAAAGATCTGCTAAATTACATCGAAAAACGAATGCCTCCAAATTGCATCAAAGGGTTAAAATAAGAATAATAACCAGACGTTCCAATTATGTCTAGCGATGAAGGTCAATAGAGGTTGATGGAAAAGAAAAATGCTTTGTTAATGATGCTCAGGGAGCAGTTTGGATTAAGCGTAGGGCGCAAGGATTATTACCTGATTCAATAAATTGCTTTTCATCACCATTAGCACGTTTCCATATATTCCCCAGAGGTGCATCTGTGAGCGATGTTTACAAAGAGATTGCTCAACAAACCTGCACCAGATTCCGATTTTACACATATAGTGCAGGATCCACCCAGGGGACTCGGTCCAGATACAGCTGTTCTGTGTGCTGCTGTGAGCCGCACCCGCGACGGAGGCTGTGTGGGATTTGAACCGTTGCCGCAAGACTGCGGCACCAATTTCTTATTAATAATTTATTTATTTTAAGTCGAGGAATATGATAATCAACCTGGTTTGATAGGGTAATTAACTTGGCTAAATGAAAATCCCATGAGATGAAAGGATGGAACACAGATGTTCCATTAAAGAGGAAACTTGCGAAGGAGCGTGTGAAGATAAAGGCGGCGCGTTGAGTCGCACTGGCAGTGCTAGTTGACAAAACACCTGAGTTTGTGTTCGTGATGTTCCTCTTTTGTTGTCTGGAGGCCTTTATTTGGGCATAGATCTCAAGTGTGTCTATTCTTGGGTCTATTCTCGGAAACATCTCAGGATAGAAACATTTGATGTTTGTTTAACTGACAGATGCTTTTGTCCACAGCACCTAGAGCATTTAACAGTAGTGTGTTTCGGGGTCTGAGATTAAAACCCATGACTGTTACTTTGGAAATTCTAGTATTATTACACAAAAAATGGTTTCTTAGGAAATGAATTCATTAATAGAAAGCATTATTAAAGGGTTAGTACACCCAAGCATGAAAATTCTGTCATCATTTACTCACCCGTGTGTCTTTCTAAACCTGTGTGACTTTTTATTTCTTCTCCAGAACACAAAAAAGACACTTTGAAGAATGTTGGTAACCAAACAACATTGGCCCCCGTTGACTTCCATTGTATGGACACAAATCATTTCTCAGAATATCTTATTTTGTGTTCTAGTCATACAGTACACAGGTTTTGAGAATGAAATGAAGGTGAATAAATAGTGACAACATTTTGTCACTTTTGGGTAAACTATGCCTATAAACCAACCAGAATGTTTCTCAGTCCATTTCGTGAGCAAGTATTCCCATGTTGGCCTGCTAAAAACAGAGCAATGCTAAAAAAGCGCCACAGTGTTCACACTTCTTCAAGGAAATTTACCATCTAATGACATACTTAGATGTACACATTAAGGTTTGCTAAGAGACACCATTGTAAGGTAGCTTAACATAGGAATAAAAAAGTCAGAATTTGTGTTCTATGACTGAGGTATTGCATAATTCTTTCTCCTCAGATACTATGGCCTGATGCATTTATTTATATTTGTGTCTTCGCTTAAGCACAGAGTGTCTCTCGGTTGGAGACTGGGCTGACTGAACAGACTGATTTCACCGGTTGGCTGTTGACTTGGTGGATAGCAACATCAGTGGCACAACCAGAGGCAAAGTCACACTCCACAGCAAACTTGCACAGAGTGAAGCCATCTGCTGCTCTCCCACAACTTTGGAACAAACACACAGAACTGTCAAAAGTTTGCCTTACACACTCTTCCTCGTTTTGTAACCCTATTCCAAGTTCACATCCCAAACCGTGCTTTGAGGTGTGGTCATACTGTTGTGCGTGAACTAATGTTGGATGTTAAATCAGAATTTCTACCAATGGATAAATTAGTTCTACATATAAAAGATAGCAAGTAGCTTGTACTTCAAAACAATTGTGTGGGTAGGATTAAGAAAGAGAGAGTGGGTGTGTACATTTACTTGTATGCATCTGTCCCCATGTGTCTGGATACAGCCTTGGGTTACTCTGTAGACCTTAAAGGAACAGTTCACCTAAAATTGGATGTTAAGCCATTATTAACCCAGCCTCATGCCATCCTTAGTGTATATGACTTTTTTCACAAATTCTGTGTGATTTAAATATCATCTTGGCTCTTCTTATAGCGTTATAATAGCATTGGATAGATACACATTTTTGAAGCTCAATAAAGTGCATCCATCCACCATAAAAGTAATCCACATGACTCTAGGTGGTTAATACATTATGAAGCCAAAACGTGCAAACGAAAAGTATCATAATTGAAATTCTGTGAAAGTCAGCAATCGTATTCTGTTTTGTTTTCTTGTATAAGATTAACCAACACAATCTCACGGAAATTCATAACTGTTTTATGAGGAGGCTAATCCGTATGAATTTGTACGATATCATTTTTACGTTTTTGTATGGTTTGCACCAGTGACGTTAGGTTTAGGGGTGGCGCTTCAGCATTGCTTCTTTTCTAATAATCGGACGTTTTTGTACGATTTGCATTGTTCGAAGTCATACTAATTAGCCACCTCATAAAATAGCTATGAATTCCTGTGAGATCAGGTTGAATGATCAAAATCATTGTAAAAGACTTGCAGTATATCCGCATGATTCTCCTCAGTATGTACGTTTTAATGTTTTCACAACAGACTGCGTGTTGTAATAAATATGTTTTGCAACTGTCCACTGTTCCACATAGTGACACGTGTGAAATATTGAGACATTATAACAGCATGTTTTATCAGTGGCACCAGAAACACAAACTGAGGGCTGTATCTGTGGTGAACATTTCTGAACTTCCTCATCACTGAAATACTGCACCTTACGCAGAAGTGTTAAATCACATCAGTACAGACATGCTTCCTCTCTGGTGATGTGTAACTCTGTTAAAATTTATACCAGCAGCATACTCAACTGGAACTTTGAACTCTTCAGTAAATCATTGACCTTAGTGATAGTACAGTAATCTGATCAGAAACAGAAACATTCCATCCGAGAAAAGCCACTGTTAAATGAATTAAAAAAATTATAACGCTGAATACCGCCTTTCAGTTTAAAGAGCCACCTCTGTCACCTTTTTGATAGAGCCACTGCAATGTTGGCTCTTGGACTAATAATACTGCCTTAGTTAAAAGAACCACAAGGCTGTTTTTTACTATTAAACTGAGAAACATCTCTTGCCCTAAGTGTAAGATGACTTTAGTTTGACAGCTGTTTAAATAAAGCAAAAAATAGCATTCCTTTGTCAGTAGATGCATATCACTAATGGTCCACAATGCTGCAATATGTCGACTGTGATAAAGTCCACCACTGACTAGAGGGAACGGATTATACGTAATGTCGTAATGAATGTGAACGTTTTTTAAAAGACAGAATTTACCATGAAATAGCCTCTGAGAGCTGACTGTGCTGCTGAATTTCGTAGACGTGAAGAGGGACAAACAGATAAATAAGTAAAAAAAATGCAATCTACTCATGAGAATTGTGGAAAAAGGCTGAATAAAATTAATACAAACTAATTTTTTAAAATAAAGAATTTGTTTGAAAGTTAAAGGGGCGGTTTCCCAGACAGGGATAACCAGGACTAGGCCTTAGTTAAAATAAGTCGATTTTTAAAAACATAGGGCCAGTTGCATAAACATACAGTAGCCGCTAAGTTAAAACTGTGTCTTAACAACTAGTCTCACTGACTAGCAATTAGTTAGGACTAATAAGTCTTTTTAGATTTTAATTAGACCAATCTACCTTTATATGTGACTGACTAAAAAAGTTATGACCAGGGGCCGGTTGCATAAACTACTTAGACTAGGGCTGGGCGTTGTGACGATGTTATCGTATATCGCCGATGTGTTGCAAATATCCCGATGTCGATTACAACAGACAGATACAGATGATAATTGATAATAATGGAAAATACGCGTTATAACATTATCTTGGGATGTAAGCTTTAGCGTGAACGTTAATGTTCATATGCCCAGGCAGTCAGTAACAGTGACAGAATTTTGGAAACGTTGTTTTGTTCGGTAAGTTGAAAGTGCTGCTGTTTTCTGTCGGTTGCTGCACAGATAGACCAAGAGAAAGACGAGCTGCGTCGGCAAAGCAAAACCTCACGCTCGCGGGGCTGTACCGATGTTCGAATTGTCCTACCCTGTCAGATTTTCTAAATTTAATATAATCTAAACCACATCGACAAAATAAACAGGATGATTTGACAATGCAAAATACCCTGTCAGATAGTCCTACCATCTTAAAATAAGCATATAAAATGAATTTACAGCGTAAATACCCTGTCAGATTATCCTACCAGCATAAAAGAAACGTAAAATTAATTTACAGCACAACAACCAATTAAATTGTACTATAGGTATTAAATAATATGTAGAATGATTTAACAACAAAAATACACTATCATATTCCCGTAGAAGAATAAAATAAACAGGTAGAATGATTTTATAGCGCAAAAAAATGACGTAACATTGATGTTCGCATGCCTGGTAGGATAATCTGACGGGTAGGATGAAATTTCAGGACCCCTGCAACATTTTTCTACTGCATAAAAGCTTTATGGTTTATCTACCCACTTTACCTGATGAAAGAAGTCACTGCAACACTGGTTTGTACTTTCTAAAGTCAGTTACATAAAAAGGAAGATTGATCTAATTGAAATCTGAAAAGTAAGACTGATTGGTCTTAAATAATTGCTAGTCAGTGAGACTAGTTGTTAAGACGCAGCGGCTAAGTTTATGCAACTGGCCCCAGAAAGAAACAAATTGGATAACTAACTTGTAAGACTAGTCTAAGCAGTTTATGCAACTGGCCCATAATTACAAAAAAAAAACATTACATGTGTGCATCTCTAGCCATAACTATCACACTGATATATTTTATCTATTAAGATATGTCAGTGCATGTTGTTTTCAGTTTGGACAGCTCTAACATTTAAGTTAGTCTGGGACTATGTTTAAACCCTGTTCGGGAAACCAACCCATAATGTATAATGTTTAGTGCCACTTTTACGAAAATAAAATTGTATAATATGAGATTAAATCCTAACAGTTTGATAATAAAGTCAAATTTACGTATGAAAATAAAATCACAGCACAATGAGATTTAAATTGTAATATTTTGAGAATAAGAACAAACGGATAAAAATAAAGTCATATAGCGATATGAGATTTAAGATCAGTCAAAATGATACAAATAAAATCTTAGCAATATGAGATGAAAGTCATAATATTTTGACAGTGAATACAATTTTATGAGAATAAATTAGTAGCAACGGTGATGATAAAGTTGTAGCAATACTAAAAAACCAACCTATGTACAGGCAAGCAGATTAGCCTTGTAAATGCCACATATAAAACTTTATTCTTGTCATTAATAATAAATGAAAATATCCAATCACAGATTTTTAGAGTTCTGCAATCTGAATTATTGATTGACATTTTTTAAGGGGTTGGTGACGTTTCCCCGCTGTTACTTTCAGTGGGTCAGTTTATCTTTTATCGACCTTGCACTGCTGCCTTGGAACCACATATAATAGTTCATTTAGAATCCACAGGACACTTGTCACCGAAACATTCCTCAGCAGTTCCTCTTCACATATCATTCCTTATTATCCACCAGTCCAAAGAGTCTTTCATGCAAAACACTGAGGGTTCATGCTGGCGGAGCATTTCCTCACAAAAGTCAATCATTATCATGAGTGAACATTAAACAGAAGTTACCTCCCTCCCTCCCCACCCCACGCTGTCACCCCCCGTTTCCTCTCCCTTCCCTTTCGCATTCTACAGCTCTAACTTCTTGGCATTCTTGTTGACATTTGGCGGCCTGTGACAAAGCTCTCCTTTCACGTGGTCCCAAGCTGCAGCTCGTGGGAACCGCTTGTGTATGTCGCAAATGGAACTTGGCACCATCTGCCACCAGGCTGGGAGCTGATGATAAAGTTAGCATCATCAACGCTAGCGTCTTCGTCCCACTGTATCCTCCTCCTCCTCTGTGCTGGCCTCTTCCAGGAAGTGTGTGTGAGTCAGACGTCCAGCTGAGTGTGTCTGACCAGACTTGGCTCCCATGAGGGCTCCTGTAGGAGCGGAAACGGGGAGGAATCGGAGGGTGCATATGGGTTGAGTGAAAGGATATATTGTGGTAGCAGGTGGTTAACCTTAACAAAAAATTTCCTTTTTTCTTCAGATGCCTAACTACTTTCATTTTTTTAAACGGTGACTTTTCAAACCGCAATATACCTTGGAACTGGTAATCAGCCCATGCCATTGTAACATTTTCTAATTTAAAATCTTGCCCCACTGTAAGTCAAATGCTACACCAATTGGAACGTGTTGGATGTTAATTTTGCTAAATGTGAAGTTAAATCATGTTTTCCCATGTTATTTTACACCCAACTACTGAATTTACTGTCTATTTCTGTAATGTGACTTTCAATTTTCTGTAAAATAAAACAGTGCGGTTCACAGCGTGATACTGTAACTAAACTCTATCTTAACAGGGACATTTTTGCTTCTCACTTTATGATGTTGCCTCTGGTTAAGTACCTGGTCTTATATTGGCAGTTCTGTATTTTTACGTTCTAAATAATGATAAATGACAATGATATGGACTATCAGTTTTTCGACTTAATTTCAATGTGACGAAGAGGCGGTTTTGGTTTTAATTTCACTTCTTATTAAGTTTCTGATTTCTATCTAAGTGTAATCATGAACTGGTCTTTAATTGCTGCTGTTTAGGGCGCAGGAGGAGGTTGATTAGCTGACCGGATTTTCTGGGCTCTTTGCTGTACGTGTGGCAATGGCCACTCATCTCTGCTGGCAGGAACTAGGAGCAAAGAAGCGTCAGGAGATATTTAATTAAGACAACAGTTCAATTAACAGCTCAATTAGCTGAGGTAATTAGAAGCTCTGCTGGAACAAAAGCCAGCACACTCAGTGAGTCCCTCTGCAGAAGCAGGGTGGCTCAATTCTGCCATTGGCATCATAATCCTGCTTAAGAACCGGACGGCAATTTTCACCTCGATTACCTGAAGTAGGAAGCTTGTGATAATCTATAAATCAGATACACTTCTTAAACATTCCGAGAAAATGTTGGTTCCGAGTAAACTTTCGTTTGGCATAAATACCATCAGTTTTTAACCAAGCTGTTTGTTTTGACCATGCAAAACCTCTACAACACTCCACGTCCTTGTATTTACTGCAGTACGTCTCAAGGCTCCTGTGGAGGGTAGAGATCACGGCGAGCGCAGCTGCTATGTTTAGCCCACTCCGCGTGTGCCTGCGTCGGGTACGGACTCATCTAGCAAGCCTGGCTCACCTAATCAGCCCTGGAGTAACTCACCAGGTGAGGCCCCTTATTTGCTGTTGTGCATAGACTGAGATCTCCACCATTAGCCCCATTCAGAGCATTGACAAAAACACCTGATGACATGTCCATCAAGACAGCCATGTCTGGGTAGCAGATGGGGTGCTGACCTCAGGGACTGTTGGAGGCGTGTGGGACCGAGTGTTGGCGGTATTGGTGAGGAGAGAAAATTCACAGTCCTGCTCCGCAGCACCGCGCTGTAATGAGATCTGGTAGAGCCGGGGCCAGCTGAGCAGGTCAGTGCAGGTCAGGATATCAGATATGTAGAGCGGGCACATTTAGATTTACAGATTAGATGAGTTCATGTCTGAGTTCAGTGTATGTATTTGGTCCAAAAGGCTAGGCTGAACTGTTTTTTTGAGCTTTGCTTGTGTTTATTTTTAGGTTTTTCTTTGTATGATAGTTAGCGTTGACTAGCATATTACTGTAAAGCCTAGCATTGGTGAATAGAAAGGATTTTATTTTCCTCATAGCAGCCCTGGAGATACTTTGTTGGTTGTTACAGTCATAGATATAAATAACTAGATGCCGCATTCAAGTGCTCCAGGCACGTAGACGTGTCCGCCATCTTGAAACGGTCCACTGGCGTCACTCACCGTTGACTAGAATGCCCAAACACTGCACTGCGTAGCCATGGCTGCACTGCGTAGCCGAATAATGGGATAACCTTTCGTTGTTGTCATGTGTTAGTGTAGCAGATATAATGTTTGAGTTTACACAACATTAAATATGTTTTCATAATCATACACAGTCAGCTTGATTTTGAATGTTAACGGACCAGCTCGCACGTTCCAATATATCGGACGACTTACGTATAGCTGCCCATAGAAACAGATGCTAATGCGGCATCTAATTATTTATATCTATGGTTACATTCATAACCTTTGGTAACCTTATCAAAATTTTAAGCAAAATTGACAACTTTGGATTTCGGTTAACATCCCCTATCCCTTTTTATTTTTCGACTGCTCCTCACCAACCACCTGGCTCTCTTTTCATATGTAACACCCACTTGCATCTCACAGATGCATAAATTCCCAAAGGACACAATCAAATGCTGGCCAGGTTTTCTATCCTGTTTCACTCAAATGGAAGTGTGTTCGCAAACCAGGTTCATGATGTTGATTTTTAACATCTAAATAATCCTAATCATCCGGACATCCCAAACCATCCCCCCCAAGACACTCAAAGCCTCATGTTCCTGAAACTGAATTCAGTGTTGCTAGATCTCACACAGTTGTAATAAATCTTGTGACAGGATGAGTTGCCGATCGTCACTAACAGTCGAGGGCTGTTGCCACATGCCACATGTTGCCCTGCACTTCCCCCGCTGTTACCTCATCACACCCCGACAGCTGGGCCTCCAGACCACTCTCTAGCAACCGCAGTCTCAACAGGGCATGTGACTGCATCACCAGTGGCCCGACGTTAGCATAGCACGGACCTCAACCCCAGGCTTCCTGTCACCAGCCTTCATCACTTCCTGCTGTTGGTGTGAGTCGCGCCCCCTTATCCTGCCAGCTGCTGCCGAACGCACAACAGCACAATCATGAGACGCAAACGTCGTGTTCCTGTGACCTTTTTCTTTAATTTGGAATAAATGACACTTGCGTCACCTGAACTGAAGAAATTAGCGCCGAGGCTGAAGGCAAGGTGTTCATTGTATGAAAACAATATAAATGTTTATTTAAATGTAAGATTTTCAAGACACAATTGAGTAGCCTAAGTTAGGGCTGTCTTCAAAATATCGATACGGCGAAACATCGTCATGAGCAGTGTTGGGTGTAACTAGTTACTAAGTAATTAGTTACTGTAATTTAATTACTTTTCCCTTGAAAAGGTAAAGTAAGGGATTACTCTGATTTTTTCTGTAATTTAATTACAGTTACTTTTGATGTAATTAAACTAAATACTTTGTGTAATATATGTGTGTGCAATAGTGGAATTGACATCAAAATTCAAAGTCTAACTTTAAAATCCGTGCTTTAATGTATAATTCTCACATTTGTAATACTTTGGTCAGTTAATAAGAGTACTTTATGTAGTTTAATATTATTTATTTAAATTAATTAAAAGAGCCCTTTCATGCCTATCCTTGAATCACTTAACTAATCAAGGTTGATGTAGGATATAGAAAGTAATTAGTAATGAGTAATTAAATACTTTTTGGAGAGAGTAATTTGTACAGTAATCTAATTACACTATTGAATATGTAATTAGTAACTAGTAATTAATTACTTTTTGAGAGTAACTTACCCAACACTGGTCATGAGCTCCTTACGATGCGCGCATTGATACACCTGCCTCAGTATCGATTCTGCAGCACTTTTGAAATTAGCCAATTATAATGCATAAATATTGTGTAACAATTATTAATGGTGTAAAGGATTTGATCGTAGTTTATCCGTGTTCCGTACGGATCGCACCTCACGATTCTAAATGCAACGTTTCACCATCATAAAGTGAAAGTTTAAGAGCGCGCTCTCTTACCTTCACTCTCCATCCGTGAGCGCAGTATACATGAAAGTGCATTCTCGTATCAATCACTTAAACGGTTTAAGGCAAAGTTTAAAGCTAGTGTCGTGAAGGCGCTAATTCAACACACATGACGCAGCAATGCTTTTGCCTTATCCACTATAAAACTATTGAACGTGATTAAAATCAATGAAACTCCCTCCGCTGGAGGGATGTAGTGACCCGTCGCATTTGAAAAAGACTTGAAAGAGCCACAGAGAATGTGCGTGTAATAGAAAGTGAAGAACAAAGACCTGCTTAAATCTTACAGCACCTGTCACATTTATAATATATCTGGAAATCCGTCATCTATTTCAATTCAACACATTTCTTTTTTAATTAAATCTATTTACACTGACTGCACGTTTATGCATATATTCATATTTATTTGTTATACATATTGTCTATTTGTAAAAACACATGCATACATATGATGTAGCCTAGAAACCCTGTTTTAGAAACAAGGGTCTATGACTTGATCTTTTGCAATTTTACAGTATACTCATTCTGCATTGATTTGTCAGATTAACTGATAAGTAGTTATGAAGGGCAATTTTCTGCAAGTATATTTTGCTGTAAATCTTACATATGAGAAATGTAATAAAAAATTGACCCGTATCGGGATACATATCGTATCAGGGCCTTGTATCGGGATGCGTATGGTACCGTGAAGTTGTTGGCGATACACAGTCCTAGTCTAAGTTGCAACTTTTTTTGACATCTTGAAAAGTTGCATAATAATTGTAAGACAAAAAGGTCAGTGCACATTCTACACATTTGCTTTAAATAGAAAAAGTGTATTACTGGGATAGTTCACCCAAAAATGAAAATTCTGTCATTATTTATTCACCTTCTTGTCATTTCAAACCTGTATGGCTTTCTTTCGTATGCAGAACACAGAAGAAGATATTTTGAAGAATGTTGGTAACCGAACAACGGCAGCACCCATTGACTTGCATTGGTTTTGTGTCCATACATTAGAAGTGAATGGGTATCACCGTTGTTCGGTTACCAACATTCTTCAAAATATCTTCTTTTGTGTTCTACAGACGAAAGAAAGCCAGACAGGTTTGAAATGACAAGAGGGTGACTAAATGATGACAGAATTTACATTTTTGAGTTTGATGTAATGTTAATTTCATGCGGGCCTACGGTAATTATGTATAATATACTGTTATTACTATTACAGACTTTAACAGACACTGTAAAATAAAGTGTTACCATAATAAATGAAAATTGTGGAATTGTGAAATTTTCATAATGAATCTTGGCTTCTGACTTCCACATACAACTATTCATGTCTGTGTATGAAGAGGTGATGTCCCTATAGGACAAAATTAGCAGGGACTGTACTGAAAGGAGTTTTTAAAGGGATTGCTCACCACAAAACAAAAATTAGATCCGCATCATTCACCCTTATGTCATTTAAAACCTGTATGACTTTTATTCTTCTGTGGAACACAAAAGAAGATATTTTGAAAAATGTCTTGGTGGTGTTGTGTCCGTACAGTGGAAGTCAACGAGGGACAATGTTGTTTCGTTACCAACGTTCCTCAAAACATCTTTTGTGTTCAGCAGAAAAGAGAAAGTCATACAGGTTTGGATGATATGAGGGTGAATAAATGATGACAGAATCCTTTAAGGAGAAAAAGAAAGAAAGATGGAGTCTCATGAAGAGAGCAAAATCTTATAAAGCTATTATATATCATTTTTAATGTCAACTCGGATCAAATAAATTCAGCCAAGCATTCAACTAACTAACTAGTTAATGTTTAACCTTGAAATCTCTCATTCTCACACACGCACGCACACACACACTGGTTTAACATGTTTTCACTCTGTTCATAGATAGTTTCAAAAATCTGTCACAAACACACTGACATGAAAACAGACATGATATTTAATCATATACATGTCATTGTCTCCTGCTCTACAGTATATCATGTAAATGTCAAATGTCTGAGCATAAAAACCCATAATTTGCCAAATGTGATAATCTTGCACCATACTTTCTCCAAAAAGTTGTTGCATTGGGCTGGTCTATAGAAACCCTATAGAGCCACAACATTTATCTTCAAATTGCATAAATAGAATAAGAGAACGTTTTTTTACACTGAGCCCTTTAAGTGTGTATGTGAATTTAAGAGCCGCACTGAACCATGGCATTAGAGAAATAGGTCAACCATTTTACCCCGGGGATACCTGCACAGTTTGCATTCTAATAGCCGAAACGAACTCTTTTGCTCTTTCCTCTTCGTATCCACCAATCCGCAGCGTTTCTCACGTATCTCTCTGCCCTGCCTGAGACCTTTCGGCAGTACTGGCCATTTATAATGATAATAAGAAATCCGGCTCTTTAAAAATGAATAGTGTGTCTGTTTCTCTATGTACGCGTGTGCGTTTGAAAAGAAATTGCAGGCTACAGAGAATTCCTGCACAGTCCTTTAATTGGCCTGAAGTCATTCCTCTGGACGTGTGTTATCTGAATAATGCATGGCCTTTCTTAATGAAGCGTGCGCTTGTTGTTTTACTTCTGTAGGATATAGGGTAAAATTAGCATAGTCCTGCATCTGCATCTTAATCGCGGCTGATAATCAAGCTCTTGCTTTGTTTACAGCTTCCCACGGGTCCGCTGTTTACGGCCCGTCCCAATAATGCCAGTTTAACTCTTTCTCATTGCGGGCCTCTTAACATATGATACAGTTAGCAATGGCACTTCTGGGTAGTTCTGGGTAGTCACACCGGGCAAATTGCTTCGTTATGTTGATCTGCGACCGGCTTCTGTCACCAAAGTCATTACTGGAAAAGTTTCCAAACTCATTTTTGGTCAGCGCAACATTTCTGCAAACTCTGAAGATTGCGATAGCTGTTGTGAAAGGCTTTTAGTTCCCCTGAGGGTGCAGGTGGTTTATCTCGTGAAGTGGAAATAAGTCTCTCTTTATCTTTGGTCTGCGGAAAATGGGACGTCACGAAGATGATGTAAGCTATGAGTGCTTTAGCCAGGCATGTCAATTGTCAACATGCTAATCTCATATCTTTGATATTTATGGATTCACGCTATGGATACTTGGAGTACTTTGAATATAAACAAACATGAACATTAACACGGCTCGTCCGTGTGCAAATTTTACACAGGCAGTTATGAGATTGCTAAAATCTAGTTTTACAACAAATGGCTATGGGGCAAGCGCCGTACAGTATATTTTCTAGACAGACTTTTGCTGTAAGTGCATTTGACAAAAAAATCTGTTTGCCTTGATTGTATTTACAACTAAAAATAATTATTATTGTAGTAAAATGCAGTTTAGCTACATGTAACCCAGAATATTTATCTTTTAATTGAGTGTTTCATGTTTCGTTGTGAATTATGAGGTTGTCCTGTTGTGTTTGAAGCATTTTGTTAGCATATTTATCACTGTGTGGAACGCTTCCTGAAAGTGTCATTCCATATTTCAAAGCCAGTGCATACTGAGCTGGGTGTCCCTTTAACAGATTTCATGCAAATACAAACACCACATGGTCGCATATTGTCATACGGCACAAGCCTATTTTTGGTCTCGAAAAGATCTTTAAGTTTTCAAACTTGAAGGTGGAACATTCCAAAGTCTCATCAAGGCAACGTAGACGATTCTGCTAATCCAACACTAGAGTTTCTTTCATCTACTGGCATTTGCCTGAGATGGCTCTCATCTGCTTCCAGTGTGTCCTAAGAGAAAACAGGCAGGTGGGCTGTGCAAAAGCTGCACATCTACAGTCCATCCAAGAATAGTTAAGCAGATCTCACACGCACGGCATGATAACATATTTCATTGTTTTATTTTATAGCATGATTGGGAGACAGTAAGTTTCTTAAATAAAATAACTTATCTTGGACCACCAGTGTTACAGCTGACTTGGTACTCTTGGTGCACCCACAGACAAAAGGTACAAAAGCTGAAAATTGGGTTGTGGTACCCTTTCAAAGAATAACTTTTGCACGTGAAGAATTCATATTAGTCCATCGATCTTACATATAGGTACGAAATGTATAAATATTTGTACCTAAACGGTACATATTAGCATATTTGCTGGACTTGGGGGAAAATTTGTATTGTGGTTGGGCAAATAAATAATCATATTTCAATTGACAGATCATTATTAGATCTTAATTTTATTTGTCAGCTAGATATTTTGGGGGGACCCCAAGAAAAATCTGGATGTCAATGGCCCCCTAGCCCCCCCAGACCTGACCCTACATATCATTAGCATATAAGAAGTACAGTTCCAGTAGGGCTGTCACGATAAACCGACGATAAATATCACGTGATTTATGCACAGCTTTTGAGTGAATTACATTAAAATGCTGCTGCATCTGAAAGCCAGAGGGCGCTCTCTTGCGAAAACTCCAAATACGCACTGCAGAAGAAGACCATAACACACGTAGTTCTAGGAAATGCCTATGGACATCTTTTTATCACTGTTACTCAAGCCTCATCAGGTATTTTTATGATATAAAGTATATTTATAATGATCATGTTTGACGGGTGTTGCTTTTTCAAATGCACATTATAAGCGACTCAAACTCGCACTGCTTTTAGATCGAGCAGCATTTCGTACAGATCCCAGAGCCGTGCTTCACGGACAAGCTACGCATTAAAAAAAATCGACACATTGCATATCGAGTGCATATGGGTGGAATAAAAAATAAAACAAAACATATTTTTGCAACCTTGAAATGCAAGATTACCTTGTCGAGAGAGGCCTCCGGCCTCGGAGCTCCGGCGCGACTGCCCTGGAGCTAACCCCGAGAGCTCCTAAACCTAAGTCCGACCAGGGTTCCCCCAGCCCGGCCTCGGAGCTCCGGGCCGACTGCCCTTCCCTGCACCGCTTCTAAACCTAAGTCCGAGCACGGTGCGCCCAGCCCGGCCTCGGTGCTCCGGCACCACTGCCCTGGAGCTAACCCCGAGAGCTCCTAAACCTAAGTCCGACCAGGGTGCGCCCTGCCCGGCCTCGGAGCTCCGCCACCGCTGCCCTGGAGCTAACCCCGAGAGCTCCTAAACCTAAGTCCGACCAGGGTGCGCCCTGCCCGGCCTCGGAGCTCCGCCACCGCTGCCCTGGAGCTAACCCCGAGAGCTCCTAAACCTAAGTCCGACCAGGGTGCGCCCTGCCCGGCCTCGGAGCTCCGCCACCGCTGCCCTGGAGCTAACCCCGAGAGCTCCTAAACCTAAGTCCGACCAGGGTGCGCCCTGCCCGGCCTCGGAGCTCCGCCACCGCTGCCCTGGAGCTAACCCCGAGAGCTCCTAAACCTAAGTCCGACCAGGGTGCGCCCTGCCCGGCCTCGGAGCTCCGCCACCGCTGCCCTGGAGCTAACCCCGAGAGCTCCTAAACCTAAGTCCGACCAGGGTGCGCCCTGCCCGGCCTCGGAGCTCCGCCACCGCTGCCCTGGAGCTAACCCCGAGAGCTCCTAAACCTAAGTCCGACCAGGGTGCGCCCTGCCCGGCCTCGGAGCTCCGCCACCGCTGCCCTGGAGCTAACCCCGAGAGCTCCTAAACCTAAGTCCGACCAGGGTGCGCCCTGCCCGGCCTCGGAGCTCCGCCACCGCTGCCCTGGAGCTAACCCCGAGAGCTCCTAAACCTAAGTCCGACCAGGGTGCGCCCAGCCCGGCCTCGGAGCTCCGGGCCGACTGCCCTTCCCTGCACCGCTTCTAAACCTAAGTCCGAGCACGTTATCGGTGAAGTTTTAATTTAGTCTGGAAGAGCACAGCTTCAAACCTTAAGGTAAATAGTGAATAAATAGTGTTTGTGTGGCAGCTGGGAATCCTGTGGTTTTCGGGTGTGATCAGGCCCGGATTAAGAATTCAGAGGCCCCTGGGCACAAGTGTTTTATGGACCCCCCCATACATACACGTGTGCACAATAAAGTTTTAAATTAGCCTATAGGGTACTATGTGTATGAAACACCTCTATCTTATACAGGATTACATTGACAAGTTACAAACTATGATCACAACCTGAAGGACAATATCAACATCAGTACTCATCCTTAATCCTACAGGATTTACACCACATGATTGCAACAATGCTTTCCTGGACCAGCAGCAACACTATCAAGACATTTCCATGCAAACTGTAACTCACTGGGTCTGGCACATGCAAGACACTACCACACCTCTACCAATTCAGTTCTATCAGATTCTTCCATAATTCACACACAAACACGCCGGATTCACAAAACTGTTCATAAGAGAAAATATAGGAACTTTCTTAAAATAAATTACAGAAAGTTCTTAAGAATATTCTTAAATGCAATTCTCAAATCTTCATTTTTTCTAAGAATAAACAGGCAGTCTTTGTCAATGATTATACTACAAGAGTAATTTGTCCATTTATTAAACTTTATTTGTGTAACAAGCACCTCGCGACTCACGTTCTTATGTAAGCGTGTAATGCGTTACAGTAAACGGCATTAACGAGAATTTAAAGAGCCACGAAACACTAAACAAAGTTGGTTGTGTTGCACATCATAGAAAACAATGTTAGCAACTGTAAGTTATTACAGTTGAGAAAATAAGTTAATTTCTAGCTTTTTTGCGCTATTCTTGCCTTCCGGGTTTAAAATCCTCATCTGGCCAACGTCAAAGGATGTGGCGTGCGATGTACTATAGTACATCGATGACGCGTCGGTGTCTCATTATTATTCATGAGAAGACATTTCACCTTATTATTCATGAGAGCGCCTTGTGATTGGAGCGCCCGTCTCCCATGCCAGAACCTTGGCCGGTTTTTAACGGCTCTTCTTCTCACAGAGGTCACGCCCATTTTAATTGCATTTTTCGACAGTGAGGTAGAATGTAGCTGAAAGGGGAGGTTTCGTGACACTTTAAGTATACTTCTTTAGCCTATATGTTACCATCATCATATTTGTGTGCATGTAAACATTTTGCAATGTATGTAAAAGCATTGTGGATTATCTAATAATGAAGGCTAAATATTGGTAAAGTAAGGCAGTTACTGATCAACGTTATATCAATATAAAATAATTCATAATTGGCAGGGAAACACCATCAAATAAATGTAAAAAAAACCTCTTACTTTTTAAGATTTAAGACAGCTGCGAGGGTATATCAAGTCGTTATATTTACAACAATAAAGCCGTTCTCACTGACATATTTTCAGTTTGTCATGTCATGACGCGACATCATCTAACAACTCACAATAAAAAGTGGTGATTTCAGCTATATGTTCTTTCACACAGTCACTTATCTAAACAGTCAATTACAGTGACAGGTTGTTGGAAACGCTGTTTTGTACATTTTATTCAGGCGTCACCTGTCGTACGGTGCTGCTCCTTCCTGCCGCTCACTGAACAGAATGACGCCAAGACAAGGCGATCCCTGCGCCGGGAAAGAGAGACCTCGCGCTCGCGGGGCAGCACTGGCGACATTTTTATCGCTAAGGTTTATCGAAGAAGTCGCTAGATTTGTCGCTATGCGCTTCTTCTGAACAAAAGCCGCTAGAGGGCTCGTAAAAGTGACTAAATCAAAAGACAGTCTTACTAATTTAGAAACACTGTTTTGTGTGCGCACCTCCATGCGCGTGGGCCAGAGAAGCGCACGGCAGAATGAATATTGCGTAAACGCTGTTATGTGAAATGTTCTTCCCCTTGCCTGGGCTCCTGGTGCGCCTGTGCCCATAATGCCCATTGGATAATCCGGCCCTGGGTGGGATTTGGAGAGATGTAATATTTGTTGATTAAACATTTATGTGACCAAAAATTAGGCTGCATTAATATGTAATATAATTTGCATCCTAATATTTCTTAACAACCAGCCTTAAAAAAACTGTCCTGGTTTAACTGCTGGATTCAAGTTTAGCCATTAATACATTAAGCAGTGATAAAAGATTTTCACATTTTTCCTCTTCTCTCCTTGGAATGGAAAGTTTTGTCAAAGTAATTGACTTTTCTGCTTTTTCCCGAGTTTATACACTTATCTCTGGTTCTCAGCCTAGAGGGAGAGAGACTGTGAATATACGCGCTCTGAATTATTTAAGGCAGATCTTGTGATGGCGGAAGATTCAGACAGCTGATTTTGGCAGGCATTGGAATACCTGTCAATTCACACATTCTGTGCTGTCTACCAGGTTTAGACAACTCTTCTGTTTTTTTCCGTCTTGGCCAGAAACACAGGCTGGCAAAGGTCCAAAAAGAAGAAAAAAATAAGTGCAATCACAAGACGTTGTTTCTCTAGACGAACTTTGTCAATCTAAAGTTTCAATGCTACTGATATACACTAAGCTTAAGTGAATCAGACAGAAACTTTCTATTACCTTTAAAAATCAAAATATTTTCTGCGGTTTGTGGAGATGAGGAAAGGAGCATAAGAGCGTAACCTCAATGACTAATGTATGCGCTTGCCAAATAGCCAGAATTCTCCAAATGAATTCTGAAATTGTTGAAAGATGTGTTGAAGACTACAGACCGAGTCAATGGTAACACATGGTGATAAACCTTGTGAGACCAGAGAATAGAGCTGTTCAGTCTTAAAGGACCAATGTGTCATTTTTTGGAGGATGTATTGACAGAAATGCAATATAATATACATGTCTATGTCTTCAGAGATGTATTAAGACCTTTCACAATGAAGCGTTATGTTTATACCTTAGAATGAGCTATTTCTATCTACATACACCACGGGGTCCCCTTGCGTGGAATTCACCATGTTGTTTCTACAGTAGCCCTAAACGAACAAACAGCTCTACATAGCGTGTTTAGTAATACGTTATCTCCTTCGGCAAAGAAGCGAAAACGTGATTATATTGCTATTTTTGCTAAATTACTACTTAAGGACTTTAATTTGTCAGATTAATTTGCACAGACTAACACTCTGGCAAATTACTCTGAAAACAAAGGTTTAAAATATGTATTATGTTATGTTTTCATTTCATTGTCTTATCATTTAAATTCATTGTGTAAATTATTTATTTTACGGTCTTTGCACATACAGTCCGAAATTTTCGTATGCGTGTTTTCGTATTTGGCTCTCGTTTGTACGGTGTCTCTGAATTGTTAAAAAAGGCCACTCAAAATGCTTGATGGATGCGAAAAACACAGAAAATCGAACCCGGTCCGAATTTTTTTATGACGGACGAAAATATCGGAGGCAGTGTATTGACACAACGTGAGGTCGTATTTATTTTTTTAACGTGCGGAAATTTCGGACTCAATGTGCAATGGGCTTTAGAATAAAATATTTTTATAGAACAAAATGCATTTCAGGCTAGGTCTGATTAACCCCATTTTAGTCATATATTTAAAAAAGAAAAGAAAGAACAACTTTTTTTCTGTTTCTTAATAAAAACAAAAACTGTTCAAGATTTTTTGTATACTTCATATCACCTCTAACAATGCCAAGAACTAACAATGCCAAGGTTACGGGTTTGAGTCTTGAGGAACTGGCAAAATGTAAACCTTGAAACACACGGTGTGTGCTAAATGCATAAATGCAAATCTAAAAGCGTGTTCGATATTTCCAGAGGAAGCCTGTGGCTGAAAAATGCCAATTCTTTTCAGGGTTGTAAGGCCACTGACTGACCTCTGTGTGGTGACTTTGGCTCCGCATCCTAGTGTCAAAAAGTCCAGAGAGAAGTCTAACGCCAGAAACTCACGACCAGAGCTGGTTCACTTGTTTTTACAGAACTGGATGTGTGTTGTGTAATACAGTTTGTGTGACTTTGCATGATCGGGATTGGCACGAGTAACTGCATGCTTTTGGCCTTTTACCTGACATTCGTTGGAAAAGGAGGAGCACGGGATGCCCAAAATGCCTGAAGGTCTGAACAAATATACAAGATTTTCAAGAATGTTTTTTTGCTCTTAAAGGTTGTTGATTCACATTGAAATTCCCCTGATGTTTTAACATCCTCATTTAAGAGGTTTTAGGGAGGTGGCACAATGGGGGACTTAGTGTTACTCATTTATTACTACAGGTATATACAAAATTAACAAAATGTGTTTGTACTCTGACACTAAGTGGTTAGGATTGAAAAGATGATACTATCAAAAGACACAGATAAACAAAAGATCTTTGTAGGGCTTTTCATCTTCGACTTGGAATCATTGAAAAATAACTGTATAGTGATAAATTAGAAGAGGTTTCGAGAGAAGTGCTTCACAAAACAATGATATGGATCTTTCTGATCCAAAATACAAATGAATGAACAGACTATTATCTTAACAAGAGACGATAAAAATGATATTTGTGACTCACAAGAGTTCACTGGTAAAATATTCCCTAAATGGAAACCAAACTAAACAAACACTCCCTTAGGATTTTTTCCTTAAAGGATGTGACAGTTTTGTGTCTTGTTTTCAGATTAGGAATAGAAGAGAGACGTTTTCTTTGAGAGGCAAGGGAGCCGTGCCTAAACATTTAAGAGAAAAAAATAAAACAACAACCAAACAAAACTAAATGCATAAAGTATAGATTGTTTTAAAGTAACAATGTCTAATAATGACACTAGTGGATAAAACTTTCTTGAGCTCATTTTGTTCTCATAAAAAGTTGAAATGATGCTTGACTAGTTGAAAGTTGAAATGAGGTGACTACAGGTGAAGAACAGTTAATAGTAATAAATAAAATACAAAGGTAATTGATACCGTATTATTTACATGCATTATACTTATTCATATACACGCAATAAAAAACCTTTTGAATTAAGGTCTCAGGATTTCTCGTCGATATTAAGGAAGTTAAAACTTGAAATTGTGTAGATATCAAATGGAAATGCAATGCGTGCCTTCTTGTTTCAGAAGTCCGGCACGCCACTGGCACACAGGTCACGTGAATCAAGCCTTCATCACCAATGCACGTGTATCCCGAACTACTTGAAAGCAGATGCTGTTTCAGCTGCCAGACCTTTGTTGCACGGTGGAAAACAATGAATAATTCTCTTTATGCCACATGTGGGTGTGAAACGGGGAGAGAAAAATGGCAAGAGTATTCTGCGTTTGTCAGATCAAACAGTCCTGGCATCCCTCTAATGATCACCCAGACTAACAAGGTACCTTCACAAAGGCAGAAAATCGCTGGAATGTTTGTTTTCATACTCAGCCCTAGTTAGACATCCTCAACCCTAGTTAGACATCCTCAACCTTTTCTGAAGTCGTGCGGCTGTTTGTGTGTTTACGTGTGTGCGAGTGTTTTCTTCGGTAAGTGACAGCTGTGCTTCTTGTAAGACGTCTTGTTTCTTATCCCGGATAAACATCCTCTATTTGTCTGCCACTTGGATATTTGTCAATATGTCTGCTTTGATAGAATAAACTTGATCTCTGCTGTGGGGTGGTAAGAGAGAGCACAGACACAAGACAGCAGATATTCAGATCCCTGGAGGGCAGTTTATTGACAACCGTGAAAGTCAAAAGTGTTTGTGAGAAATCCCGGGTGTCCAATGATAGTGCTGGGGTGACGGTGCTCTGGTAGTGCATTCAAATCGTCATTTTATTCGCCACTGGACTCTGGAAGAGTAGAGAAAACACAATGTTAGCTCTGGAGAACAAGCTCCCAGTGCGCTGTGACTGTGTGGCTTATATGCCCGGCAGCTCATTGCCTCCAGGTGTGTTCAATCAGCGGGAGCTGCCGGGCCGGTTGCCATGGCGACGCTGACCCTGGATCTGTACCTCCGCCACACTCCCCCCCCCCCCCCAGCGTCGTCCTGGACCTCCAGTCGCTCCTGCGGGAACATAGGGGAGAACATAAGGGCAGGGGGGACGTGTTACCTGACAGACCGGCCCAGCCAGACCATATCCGGGACAACCCGTCGGCGTTGCCGTTGGAGGCTCCGGCGCGATGTTGGATTGTAAAATAGAAATCCTGGAGTGCGAGAAACCACCTCGTCACCCGCGCGTTGGTGTCCTTGGTTTTGGCCATCCACTGTAGTGGCGCGTGGTCTGTGAGGAGGGTAAAACTGCGCCCGAGCAGGTAATACCGCAGCTCCAGGATTGCCCATTTCACTGGCAGAGCCTCCATCTCGACAGCGGCGTACCGGGTTTCCGCTGGCGTGAGCTTCCGGCTGATATAGGTGACCGGGTGTTCTTCCCCCTCGTGGATCTGGGAAAGAACGGCTCCCAACCCGGCCCCGGAGGCGTCTGTCTGCAGGATAAAGGGCAGCTTAAATCTGGGGTGTGTAGGACCGGAGACGTGACCAGGGCTTGCTTCAGGGCCTGGAACGCCTCTTCTGTCTCTGCTGTCCAGCACACCTTCTCCGGCTGCCCCTTCTTGGTGAGGTCTGTCAGGGGGCTAGCTATCGAGGAGAAATGGGGAATGAAACATCGGAAGTAGCCCGCCAACCCCAGGAATGCTCGTACCTGTGTCTTGGTGGTCAGTCGGACGGCCGTCCGGACGGCTTCCACCTTCTTTGGCTGCGGCTTGATCAGCCCCCGGCCGATCTGGTACCCCAGGTACTTGGCCTCGGACAGTCCTAGGTGGCACTTCCTGGGGTTGGCCGTGAGTCCAACCTGCCGTAGCTCTTCCTGCACCCTCCGGAGTCGCTCCAGATGTTCCTCCCACGTCTCAGCATGGATAATAACGTCATCCAAGTAGGCGGCAGCGTAGGTTTGATGGGGCCGCAACAAGATGTCCATCATCCCCTGGAAAGTTGCGGGGGCCCCATGTAACCCAAAGGGAAGGACCCAGTATTGCCAATGGCCACTGGGAGTGCTGAACGCCATCTTCTCCCTGGACGTCGGGGACTTGCCAGTACCCTTTGGTTAGGTCTAGCGTGGTGATGTATCGGGCCCGGCCCAGCCGGTCTAAGAGCTCGTCGACCTGGGGCATGGGGTACCCATCAAAGGTAGAGTACCCCACGTTGTACCTCCTCCTCGATAGCTTGCCGGCGGGCCTCTGGTACTCGGTAGGGCCGTTGCCACACGATGACTCCTTGGGGCGTTCGGACGTCGTGGTGAATGTTGTTCGTCTGCCCGGGGAGCTCCGTGAACATGTCGGAGTACTGACAGACCAGGGCGTTCAGTTCCGTCTTTTGCGGGCCAGATACCTGCTCTCCCACGTCGACGACTGGCTCGGGGTCCTGGGTGTATGCGACCAGCTGTTTCCGGGGAGCGATCCACCTTTTGAGCAAGTTGATATGGTAGAGCTGGTCTTTTTTTTGCTGGCCCGGCTGAAGGACTCGGTACGTGACCGGCCCCACCCGTTCCGTGATGATGTAGGGTCTGTGCCAGGAGGCCAGGAACTTGGACGTGGCGGTGGGAACAAGGACAAGCACCCTGTCTCCAGGCTGGAATTCGCAGGCCTGGGCGGGCCGGTCGCACCTCCTCTGCACCTCCTCTGCTGGGCGCGTTGGGCCTCTGCCATATGTTCCCGGACGAGTGGCATGACGCGGTCTATCCGCTCCCTCATCTCCCATACACGTTCAATCACTGTGCGGTGGGGGGCCGGTTGTTGTTCCCAGGCTTCTTTGGCTACGTCCAGTAGCCCACGAGGTAGACGGCCGAAGAGCAACTCAAAGGGGGTGAATCCTGTGGATGCCTGGGGGACCTCCCGGATCCCAAACAGCACATAGGAGAGCATCAAGTCCTAATCACGCCCATCTTCGGCTACCACCCGGCGCAGCATCCTTTTTAAGGTCTGATTGAAACGTTCGACTAAGCCGTCGGTCTGCGGGTGGTAGATGGAGGTCCGGAGCTGCTTCACCTGGAGGAACCGGCAGAGGTCCGCCATCAGCCGAGACATGAACGGAGTGCCCTGGTCTGTCAGGATCTCGGTGGGGATGCCGACCCGGCTGAACATCATGAAGAGCTCCTTGGCGATGTTCTTCGCGGTGGCCTTCCGGCAGTGGGTGGCCTCCGGGTAGCGGGTGGCGTAATCCACGATGACGAGGATATGTTCGTGTCCCCGGGCAGACTTTGGCAATGGCCCCACCAGATCCATGCCAATGCGGCCGAAGGGTACCTCGATGATGGGCATCGGGATGAGCAGGCTTGGGGGAGGACGCCGGGGAGAGGTTCGCTGGCAGGTGGGGCAGCTCTGGCAGAACCGTTTGACCTCGGCATCAATTCCGGGCCAATGGAACCGGCCCCGTACCCTCTGGAGGGTGTTCTGCGCCCCGAGATGTCCCGCCATAGGGTGTGAATAAGCCAACTCCAGTACGGTCTCGGTCTTCGCTTTAGGAACCACCAGGAGAAGTTTCTTCTCCCCCTGCCCCTGTGCCGCACAGTAAAGTAGGCCATTTTTCACGACGAAGTGTGGGAGAGGGTGAGGCGCGGGAACTCTGTCCTTATCTTCCACCACCCGAACCTGGCTCCAGCAGTGCTTTAGACATTCATCCTAGCGCTGCTCCCATCCAAACGCTCCACCCTCGGTAATCTGCTGGAAAAGATCGAGATACGGGTTAGCAGAGGACGGTTGGCACTCACCCTCTCTCTCGCTTCCCGTGGCCAGCAGAACCGGTTGGCGATTCCTTGGATGTGGTGGACGTGGTTTGTGTCGGAGCTACCGGTCCCCCCACCACGGGGACCGGTAGCTCCGGAACGATGCCCACTTTCATGTGCCAGGTCCCCGGTTCAGCGGAGATGGCCACTCGCCGCGCCGGCACGTAACGAGTGTCTCCGTGCACACACGTAATTGGTACTGTGGCCTTGCACTCCGGTTGTGGCCGAACGACGGCGGGCTGGACGAGGGTGATGGCGCTGCCTGAGTCCAGAAGGGCGCGCTGGGTCCGCCCAGCCACACGCACCATCCTAGTCGGGGCCCCGGTGACCACGGGCTGATGAAGGTGGCATCCCGCCATCCAGGCACCCTTCACGGGGAACGCTGGTTCGGTGGGCATGGGCTCATCCATGGGGTCGGGGGCCGCCAGCCTACTTCCTGCGCGGGGGGTACACTACGGCGGTCGCCGCTCGATAGCTGCCCTCCGGGGTGTGCTGTCCCCACTCTCTCTCCCAGGCGAACGAGGCCTCGGCTAGCTCGACGGCTTCCACCAGTTCGGGCATCGTGAGTGGGTTCCTCATGCTCACAAGCCGGCGATAGTGTCGAGGAAGTGCTCGGAGCATCCGATCAATCCCCACTCGCTCCGCAACCCGAGCAGCTGTAGGGTCGTCCGCCAGCAGCCACAGGTGCACGAGGCGCATCAGCCGGGCGACTTGGGGCCGGGCGGGGGCGTGTTCATCAAACGACCAGGTGTGGTATTGTTGGGCCGCGCACACGGGAGTTAGCCCCACCGGGCCAGGATTTCGGCCTTGAGCTGGTCATAATCTTCGGCCCGGTGCGCTGGAAGGCCATAATAAGCCCGTTGAGCTTCCCCCGACAGAAACGCTGCCAAGATGCGAGCCCACTGTTCTCGATCCCATGCTTCCCGGGTGGCGATGACCTCAAACATGTGCAGGTATGCTTCCACGTTGTCCTGCTCGGTCATTTTTACCAACACCTGGTGGGCCGTGAATCGGGGTTTGGGCAGCGGTGTTCGTTGCGCGGCTGCGCGGAGTTGTTCCATTCCGAGTTCTGCTCAGTCCTGTCATGCTGTGAGCTGCTCGAAGCACTGCTGCTGGTGGACTGTCACCTCGGTGAGCCGACGCAGGATCTCTTCCATCTTCACGGGGAGAGAGAGAGCGGTTGTGTATCTCCTGAAAGCACAGTACACAATTGTCAACAACGATGGGAATGTGTTCTCTTACCACTACGCCCGCATTCTCCACCACTTGTGGGGTGGTAAGAGAGAGCACAGACACAAGACAGCAGATATTCAGATCCCCGGAGGGCAGTTTATTGACAACCGTGAAAGTTAAAACTGTTGGTGAGAAATCCCGGGTGTCCAATGATAGTGCTGGGGTGACGGTGCTCTGGTAGTGCATTCAAATCGTCAGTTTATTCGCCACTGGACTCTGGAAGAGTAGAGAAAACACAATGTTAGCTCTGGAGAACAAGCTCCCAGTGCGCTGTGACTGTGTGGCTTATATGCCCGGCAGCTCATTGCCTCCAGATGTGTTCAATCAGCGGGAGCTGCTGGGCCGGTTGCCATGGCGACGCTGACCATGGATCTGTACCTCCGCCACACTGTGTTTGCAATGAATGTGAGACATGCCAGTGCATTTAAGAACGTATGTAGTATACAAATGTTACACAAGCATTTTGACAATTAACATTTTGAGCTTGATAAGGCTTCTATTGACCTAAAAATGCTTATTTTCCTGAAAAAAAATGCTTTTTCTCGGGAGACATTATTGAGACCTCAGTTATGTTATTGTTGTAAGTTTTTTTTAAACTGTAATTGTTTTTAATGTTGTTTTATTTATCAATTTTGTCTAATATTGATAAACACATATACAAAATCAGTTTCACAAACAGCACAAGTGTATTTCTATAACAACTCTACATCCAGGGTTTTTCCTACATTGAAAATTTTGGGGCGCATCCGGTGAATATTTTTCCTGAATTACCCCTGATTGAACTGCGATCAAAAACAGGTTTGCTTTTCTCTTCCGCTCGTACAGCTGACATAAAAAAACGAATCCTATCCAGCGATGAGGTGTTTTCCATGTTAACTTCTATCTTTTGCGATTTCCTAATGCTTAAAGCTGTGATTAAAACACAACGCGTCTGTTAATGTCCGATTCGCATCCTAATGACTCCTTTGAACCGATTAATTTGAATGAACAGTTGAAACAACTGATATAACACTGAACTCACGAGACTGTGGCCATTTCTCAATATGCGTTCTTCAGCGGTCTTGTGTTCTCGCTCTACGTCATCAATAACCATTAAAAAGTCTGGTTCCAATACTCAAGAAAAGAGAACGCAAGAAAGTACCAAGATGTGTTCTCGATATCAAGGATGCATCCCATGGATTACGGAATCCGTTTGAAGTCCCAGAAGTCACTGCGGCGTGTCAATCCAAGTTCGTTCTTCCGAGGCTGCCTCGCAAGTCCGGTCTCTACAAGAACACAAGTCCATTCTTTGCGTTCTTTGGAATTGAGTAACGGCCACTGTCCGAATCCATCAAATCAGTTACTCAAAACACCTCAAAACGTGAGTGTGCTTAGGCCATATAGCAAGAGTGGTTAGTAAGATTTAGTCTAAATAATTGACAGTAGCGTAGTTTTCGGTTCATTTATTGACAATGTGTAGTACCTGTAAAATAATTTAGTTTAGACAGAGAGGTGAAACCAGAACAAATAATAAGCTTAATTGTAGGCTATGTGGTGAAAATAAGAACTGTTATTAAAGGATGGGATATGGGTAATAATAATTTGCTTTTTAATGTCCTATGATAGTAATATAATTATATATCAATATAATTATCAAGTATGGCAAATAAAAAGCAAGGAAGAGTGGAAAAAATACAACTTTTTTGCAAAGCGGTCGAGAAAGGAGGTTGTAGGAGTGACAGGCAATATCTATGTAACATAATTTCATACCCATTATATACTATTATATAAAAGGTTGTAAAACGAAATAATAATTTTTTTGTTTTCATTTATATTGGATTAATTGTCAGGACTCGCAGTTCAAGAGTGGGGTACGTTTAACTTTGTGTGGATGACACTGTTCGTCAGCCACCACCGAAGACCAATTTTGACCCAGGAAAACCCCTGGGCCCGGTTGCATAAAGACCTTAAGTTTTTCCCTTAAGTATGACACTTAAGGGGTGATTTTCCTTTACCAAAGACAATAGGAGAATAACTAAAGTAAAACTTAAGGTATACGTAAGGACTCACTTAAGGGAAAATTACACTTAAGGTGCTTTATGCAACCGAACCCTGATGTCTAAAAATGTTGGAATATTCCCAGCATGCACTGGTGTATAAAACAACCATCCGCTGTATTTCACGAACACAGGCTTCCATTTTAACCAATTAACTTCTGACTTCATGAACGCTCTATTTCTGTCTCTTTACGCCGAACTTTTTTGATGACAAGTCAATAAAGAAAGAGTTTCACAGGGTAGGCGTCCATAAGCGGAGGGCTGTAATCAATCCTAAGAGCCCCCCGCCATGAAACGGGGGTCTCACGGAACACAAATGCAATGTAGAAACAAATCTAGACAGGAATCTTTATTATTACAGAATGTGCCAGGAGGTACAGTCACTCAATGAGAAAATGATGCAGTGTGTGTGTTTAGCGTGATTGGGTTTAGAGAGAGAGGAATCCAATAAAGAAAATGGAGAAGGCTTTGTGTAAAGTGTAGAGGGCGGGTTGCTCTGTAGTGTATTCATATTAAAGACTGCAACACTGGGAGGGGAAGTGATTACTGTCAGTAACTCCACAGGAAATGTTGCATCTTACTGACATTTAGAAATCATTTCAGCAGCTGGGAACAATAAAAAAGTGAGATTGTGCAATAATTGACTTGCCTCGCAGGCTTACAAATGGGCAAAAAAGGAAAAGAAGGAAAAAAGCAATAATAGATGTTAGTTCCATCTCCCTGCACACCCCCCGCTGCTTTAAAGCTTTATCACTTATGAGACACAAAAGTAGATTCAGTGTTTAACAAGCCCTGCTCATGTGTGTGCAAAGGCGTGTTTTTGGGAGTTTGAGTTTGGGTTTTGCAGAGAGAATCGTATTTGCTGGGTATTGAGAGGATCAGGGGAACCCGGGGTGAAATTTTTGAGAACGTGTTAAAATGACACCACAGCACCGGTTCGGATGTGTAAACAGAGTTCTCGGATGTGTAAACAGTATTTCATGTTATTTATTTAAAAAAATTAAATGTCTTTAAATAGTATAATGGCCTTTTTTCCACTTTTTTAACTTGATATAACCTTTTTTTTCACTTGTATAGCCCACTTTTTTGTTGTTTTTATACTTTAGAAATTAGAAAATATTGCAGTTTGTCTTCTTCATTACAAATTTTATAATTACTTATTTTTGTTGGCATTTGTGCTGGTAATAACAGCAGCACTTATTTGTGTAAAACCTGACGGTCCATCTTATCCCCGCATGATCTGAAAACGTTCCAAAGACCATCTTGTGTGCTTCAGTGAAAGCAAGAAAATATGACCTTTTGTACAAATTATAAGTTGTTTTCTATTATATAGCTTGTTTCATACTACTATTACAATACTATAATACAAACTTACATTATAGAGTGTGTATATATATATATATATACTGTACTGTATATACACAGAAAAAAATTAAGAGACCATTCCAAATGTTCATTTAATCAGCATTTGTGAATGTGAACTTGTTTTCTTTGCAGTATTTGAGGTCTGAAAAAAATACAGAGCATCTTTTCTGTTATTTTCTCCAGTTTTCGATTTCTGCAAATAAATGCAAATAGAAACAATATTTTTATTTGAAATTTGGGAGAAATGTTGTTAGGTGTTGACAAAATGAAACAAAAATGAAGTATTTCCTAAACACATACCTATAAATAGTAATATCAGAAAAACTGATAATTTTGAAATGGTCTCTTATTTTTTTTCCGTAGCAGCATATACTGTACATATATTCTGTAACATCACTTAAAAATTCCTAGGACCAAATTCCTAAAAAAGAGCTGTGTAACGGTGTGTTGTGTACCTCCAGTGCTAAAACTATTTAAAGCATGCATTTGAAATAGCTCAAAAGGGTGATTTCCCTCAATGTGGGGAGAAAAAAAGAGAAAGAAAAAGTGGAGGAAGAGAGCACATTAAAAAAAGAGTCGTTCTGTGCAGAACACTCCGGAAACCTGCTGCTGCAGATAGGGCAGGTGAGAAGACTCTTCCGGGAGACTTTTTCTTCTGGTACGGCTTTGAAGAGGACTATCAAAAAGCTGCTCTCATACTCTTTCATCTCCTCTGCTCCGTGTCTCCGCTGGCCAGGTGTTTTCCCCCAGAGGGCTTTCACGTTCTCTCTCTCTCTCTCTCTCTCTCTCTCTCTCTCCCTCCCTCTTGTACTGTTTCTCACAGGTTCGATTATAAAAATTGATATAGCAATAGGAATGTATGCATGTGTTTTTCATACAGTATGAACTTGAACATGGGCAAAATCAGGTGTCACTTAAAAGCGTCGCCTATTCGTGAGCTGAGAAATGAGAGAAGGACTGATATGACATGAGCGGTTGATGTATCATAAATACAATCCTGCATGTGTATCAAGGGGCATCAGTAGTGACATTTAGAGAGTGATAGTTTGAATGTCAAATTTTACATACTGGAGGATGGAAAGTTTCCATTTCAAGGTTGCGACTGGAGATCAGATGCAAGCTCAGCTTTTCTTTTCAAAACGTCAACAAATCTGCGCGAGGTGTTTCCTTTTCGCAATGTTTCATTCGGTAAACCTATGAGCTGCTTTCAAAACCTACTGCTTGCAGTTGCCTTCTAAGGTAGAAAGAATCATAGTTTTTGCTACAAAAATCAGAGTGCAGAAGGACGATGGTAAACTTGTCCTTATTTTGGTTTGGCTAAAAATACCATAGTTAAAGTACACTGTAAAAGTTGGTTTCCCAGTTTTGTTTTAATGTAATTTTTATGTTGACACAACCTGCAGTTTCTGAATTTTTATAATTTAGACATGATTTAGAAATATTTTAACTTCATTTTATTTATAACAAATGCAAGTAGTGGTTATTATCATTTAAATTCAAGTGAGTTGTAAACTTGACAATTTGATTTTAGTTAAAAAGCTGCCTTAAATTCTTTACTTACATTAGGTTAAAATAGATGGACGTTTTTTACAGTGTACTGAGCTTGCAGTGCATCATGGGATTGCCTTTTTTGAAGATGGCAATCCCATAATGCACTGCAAGGATATGCAGTATTTCTTTAAAAAGGATATGCAGTATTTCAAAACAAGATACAGCACAGAACTACTACTTGTTGGAGCAGCCTTCACTTGAGATGTGCTATGATCCCTTAAAATGTTGTCTAGGTAGCTAACCAGACTTTGGAACAGCACAATTGTGTCTATGTTCTCCTGTTCTGTGTTTTGGGTGTATTTATATTCATAATTGAAAATGCAGGTATATTCTCCCTTTCATATTTGAATTATGCATGAACATTAATAAAAAAGGGAATAAATGTCCTCATGGACCACCGGAACAAGATAACTACACGTTCCAATAAATTATCAAAATGAGACACATTGCTATTACTAAAATAATTGTGTGACACTATGGCACATGAGAGCCGTTTCTAAATATTCGGTCATGTTCCTCCCGCGGTGGGCCTCTTAGCAGTGTCACGGTAATATATAGCTGACTGTAAATTAGTCATAGGGGAGTACAGAGGCTTGTTCAGGTGGGCTGCTCCTGTCAGTTAAACCGCAGAGATAATGAGACCGTAAAGATTCACCTGCGCTCTCTGTCTGGGCCATTAGTGATGACATCACACCTGTGGGATACTAAGCAATGATGGTCAGACGGCAAAGAATGGGCAATTAAAGTATGATTTTAGACCCCCACGGGGAGGAAGGAGCGCATGGGGAACAGGGTGGAAAAAAGAAAGAGAAAAAAGCTGATGTAAAAGGGAGGCAGGCGGTCGTGAGCGAGTGGCTGTGAGTGAGAGAGTGGGCGTGTATGTCTGTCAGCTGTTCTTGGCTCAGTCTTAGCCCTGATCAGCGCTCTGGCCCAGCCCGCCGGTTTCCAAACAAACTCGCCGGAACATGTTGCGCGCTCGGCCGTCCCTGCAGGCCCCCCTACCGCGCTCCAAAGCTGCCGGCCACAATGCAAGCAGGTGGCCGTGCCGCCTCGCTCAAAGAACGGGCACGCTGAGTGGGTGTCAGGCGACAGAAAAAAAATCCAAAAATCCCCACTGACCTCCAGCCTTGCCTGCGCTCGCCAAAAAAACAGTGACGGCAATTTTGGGTGAACCACTTTTTTCAGTTTTTTTGTGCGTGACGGCGTATTGTGCCACCCAAGTACAAGTTGTCATTTGCTCAGCTTGTTGTGGCAGGCGGGGGTTTTGGTATGTGCGTGTGTCAAAGTGAAACTTGCAGGCCCGGGCCAGCAGCCTGACTCAGACGGTAATGAGAGAAACAGCAGTAGGAGCGTCTGGGAGGAGTTACTCTGGTAACTGATTTTTTCCTCTTCCATTGTGGTGGCAGGTGCAGCGTTCAGCAGCTAAAGAGAAAGAATAGCAGTAAGCAGGTGATTTCCACATTGACTCACATTTGCACCGTCTGACTCTTCGCGGATCATCACGATATCTCTCATCGCTCAGACAGTTGGTTTTTTTCCACGGTTGAGGCAACTGACACTTAACCACGATACTCACCTTGGGTTTGTGACCCCACATTGGGTCGCCAAAACACAAAGTTTTTTTAAACCATTAGCATAACTATTATGTAATTCTTAGTTGAATGTGTGGTCAAAAGATGTGCTTTACATTTACATTTAGGTATTTAATAGACGCTTTTAACCAAAGCTGCTCACAAAAATGAGAAAAACAATGATGTAATTTATGTTAAAGAGGCAATATATGAGTGCAGTATAATATAAGTTCTAAAATTTCAAAAAATGATAGCAACTACACCTGTTGGAAGTATGGAAAAAAGTTGATAATATATATTGTACGTTATAGTGAGAATTCAACAAAGATATATATATATATATATATATATATTGTGTTTAGTAGCAATAAAGCACAGCTATTACCTCTCTTCTTGGCTGACGTTTATAGAGATATTTATCAAAATGTAAATGTACTAAATTTCTCCAACGATACTGATAGCCCATTATTCAGAGGGGTATCTGCCGATACCAATAGTTTGATGGTTACTATTAATTATATTATTAACTATTAACTATTATTAACTATATTAACTATTAATATTAAATTGGTGATCTTTTTAAACACCGAGCACAAGTTCATTGCATTTTCCTGTCCTATTTTGATTGACAGGATATATCGGCCCTGTTCATCAACTGTTTTAAAACTATCAACCGATACCGATTATTGGCCGATATATCGTGCATCTCTACTTTTAACTTGAATGCAAGCGCTCTGTTAAAACAGTTCAATGGAGCAGAATGAAAAATAATAAACTTATAAAATACTAAAAGTTTGGGTTAGGGAAGGGATAGTTAAATGGATAATTCACTCAAAAATCAAAACCTGTATATGACTCTTCTGTGGAACCCCAAAGAAGATATTGTGAAATGTGGTTTTGTGTCCATACAATGGAAGGCAATGACGACCAATTTTGTTTGGCTACCAACATTTGTACATGTTTGGAATGACATGAGGGTGAGTAAACGAGTAAATTTTTAGGTGAACTGTCCCTCAAAAAATATGATTTCTGCCTGTGAGATCCTGATTTTTAAATCTTAAACAGTAATGGACCAAGCCCCCGCTTGAGCATTTTGATTGAGCAATCGCAACCAACCTTCCAAATACCTTTCAAGTGACACCTGCTGAGACTTTCTAATCGTCCAACATCGTGCTCATAAGTGCATCCATTTTAGATGCTCCATTTCAGCGCTCGCTTCCTGTTCTCAACCAAAAGGTCAGAGGTCTCCACGTGACAGGGCTCATTTTAAACAGCGTTGCTCTTTGCGTCCCTCTCTAAGCTCTTTGGCAATGCTAACAAAAGCCCATTTTGGGTTCTTTAGCCACATTTTTACACCATTGTCACAGCGAGCCAAGTGTCACGCAGAATTCTGCAACATTGTTCCGCAATACACACAGAGAAGAACAAATGAGATAGAGAGCAGAAGAACGTGATTTTCCTCCTAGAGAGACAATTTGGCCGCCCATGAGCCAGTCCAAAAATAACAAAGAACAAAGAGGGATAAATGAGAGCATTTTGAACACAGGCTACTGGTTTGGCAGAACAGGCGGGGGATAAGAAGCGCACGTCCGCACATCTGTCCACGCAGCACGGGGTTCCAGAGACACCCTCCCGAACGGGCTTAACCTTCCCTCTCCCACACCACCTGTTCATTAGCATGGGCCCCCCTGCTGTGCCACAGTCATTTTACTCCTCTGTTTTATTCCATTCTCTCCGCTCTTGATGGAGGGAGACGAGAGCCTTTGGGACGGCGTTTTTTTAGCCGAACATAATCTACCATCTGATTCAGGCCATGATGGTTGTGAGGCCAGTGCCACGAAGAGATATGGCCAACTTCATTGGACCCATGGAAAAAGGGGCTGATGAATGGTCTTGGAATTTTTTTACTGATTTTTTTCTTTAATTTTCCACAGGCCCCCGCATCAATCAGAGCTGGCCAAATTGAAGCTCCATGTGCCTTCATTAGAGCAAGAAAAAAAGAAATGAGATCGTTATTAATCTCAAGTTTTGTGCCAGGAAATGTTCTTGAAAACCGACAAAAAACCCCACCATTCCGCCTCCATTAGGCTTATTGTAATGTGCACCGCGTAACAGGAACAGCACCGTCCGAGATATCCATAAATGCATTTGATCCCTAACAGCTCTAACCGTATTGAGGATCAATTATGTGTTTTATGCGAGGAATCCTGCCAGTGCAATCACGGAGGCGAGGAATCTTGATTTACAGTGGGAAATTAATAGGCAGGTCTACTCATTAAACGCAAAAGCACACTTAAACAAACACCAAGCCTTAATGATTTCAATCTGTCACCCTCAGCCCCAATTACTCCGCGCCCCACTAACAGTCGTGGCCCCTTGGCCGCCCGGCATTCTGCTCCCTTGGATTGTGCAGAAATCTCGGACGCCCTCCCCTGACTCCTTAATTGCTTTTCCTCAATGGCCAGGCAATGATAGGGACGAATGGGTGACAACATCTCAATTTCTACTGCCCCCCAACCCCCACCCAGATCCTTCCGTTCCAATTACCAGTGATGTTTTTTTTCCCCACTGTGCACATCCCCATATTAAATTTAATTTCCTGAGAGTCTGCCAAGACTCTAAATCCAAGGCCGTTTCACTCGAAGAAAGAGAAGTGGATAGGTATTTTTGGATAGTGTATATAACGCAGGACCATCGGCTGTGTATTATCTTTGCCGGGTTTATCAATATTAAACGGTTGGGTGGCATTAAAGAATTTTAAGTCAATTGAACGTAAATTGAAATAGCTTTAATAATTTACGATTTCTTTTCACTGAAAGATATTTGCAAGCCACCGGTCTTGACATTTAACAGTTCGCGCGTTATCAGTGAAATTAAATGGATACTTTTTGGCTCCGCAAAAGAACCCCTTTTACCGTTACGCTATAAATTGCTATAAATTTAAATCATTTCTGGGGGGTGTGGCATGTAAAATGGCACAGACGTTTACACTATGGCAGTGTCTTTTTCTCTTTATCTATAGCACTCAAGGCAAGCTTTACATTACACTTCTCACAGTATACTGTAGATCACATTTAGCTTGTGCAAGAGGTCCAAAACATGTTTGCCTTTGATAAAAATGTCATATTTGTACGATAAAGGGGCCAAATGTGATAAGCAGAGGCGCTGAGGAATGTTTGATATGTATGGAAGGGTATCGGCAGGGCTGGTACAATTGCAATCATTCCTCAATAAACACACAAGCCCACACAATTTACTGCTCTCTGGGTACACAACAATAAACGTGTAAACCTTTGAAATTCCCACCGGCACAGATAAGATAGCGTACTTTACAGGATGTTTTTCAAAAGGTTCCCACAGGCTCTGGTGTTCAAAGGTCCACCGCTTTAAACATCGCAAGTTCATAAATGCACATTGGATGATGTCAGTAGGTTGCTGTATGACCAGAAGGGGATACGAGTTGTTGACACCAGGTTTAATTTTCTGTCATTGAAATATTCTTTGATATACCTGTCCCCTCTTGTGTAGTGACATTTATGAGCAATGCCAGGAATGAAAGTGAGGTACTTGAGTAATTGTTCTTCATTATTACTGTACACTTAAACGTGAATCTGTATTTAATATGTTATAACAGAATTTGACTTATTTTTATATATTAATCAATATTTTTATTCAAATATTTTAATCAAATTACATTTTCGAGAGAAATGTAAACATTTAACAGACTCATTTAGACCTCTAAAATTATATCATAACTGAAATCTTAACCATTACAAAATATTTCACTGTTTACTCGGAACAAAGAGTTTTAAAATAAAGGTGTTTTACGTTGCCATAGCACAGAAGAATCATTTCTGGTTTCATTAAAACCTTTAACATTGTGCAGCTATGGCATGTACTAAAAAACCTTTTTTTTCTATTTATATAAATGTACTTACTGATTTATTTTCTCAAAACAAAATGACCTTCTCTTGTGTTTTAAAGCTACATGTGATCAGGACAGTGTGACAGGTTGCATTATAAAGTTTGTGCATTGATGTTATTTTAATAAGACAATCTCTTCTCTCTTAATTTTATCATTTATTTTATTAGTCATGCTAAAATCTGTGATAGTTAAGTACAATTCAATGTGGAGGCGTTTTACTGTCACTCAAATTTATGTGTATGTCACTAGCTGTTTTAAGAGAGCGACCAGCGAGCTTTCATAAGCGACTTCATGAGGTATCTATCTAAGCAGACCTTTAGTGCAGTGGTTCTCAAACTGGGGGCCGTGGACCCCTGGGGGGCCCCAAGATGGATCCAGGGGGCCACAGATTTTGTGGCATTTTATGAAATATAGAAATTTATCATAGATTTTATGCAATCAAACATCAGAAAAATGACACCACCAACCAAAAGAATTGAGGTTCCAGCATTGTATAACTGAATGTTTTTGGTTTAATTAAAATTCTAAGTTTAAGATTATATGTCTTTATATGGGGGGCCGCAAAGCGATGCACTTAACACAAAGGGGGCCTTACAACGAAAACGTTTGAGAACCACTGCTTTAGTGCATACAGCACTGTGTTATCATGCGTTTATTTTCCCAGCTGACAAGCAAAAGCTCTGAAGAGAATAATCAATAGGCTGGCAGATAAAGATAAAAGTTGTGTGGAGAGATTTTCTCTGTGACTCACAGGCTGGAATGAAGGCAAAATAGTTTCGAAGAGTCATCATGCCTATGTTGTTTAGGGAGGAGAAAGTGTCAGCATCAGGTTTCACGTTGATAGTTTGTTCGCTGATCATCTGATGCATGTTGTTTAACACTTTAAAGTAAAAGCTTTTTCAACACAATCTTACACAAGGATTTTATGAGGTGGCTAATTTGTATGATCTTTTTCCTACGATTTGCTTTCGCTCCAGTGACGTTAGGTTTTGGGGTGGGGTTAGGGGAGGAGCTTCAGTATGGCTTTTTTCAAATAATCATACATTTTTGTGCTATTCACACATCATACAAATTCATACAAATTATCCAATTGCCTTTTACAAATTCTCTGTGAGATCAGGTTAGCTTTTTCAAGTCACCAGGTTGATGATTTTAAGAGTAAAATAATAATTATGCTTGCCAGATTAGTGACAGCAAATGTTTAAAAGAAATTCAAACGATTTTTATTTTGTCTATAGGTGTTTACAATGCATTGCTCATTTTCTTTTGTCTAATTAGTTATGCCTATTAAATATTCTGTACGTGTTACTTTTGCATGGGCAAAAATTCTGTTTTAGTGAAGACTTCAGTGCCTTCAGTGCCTTGCAATATATTTTATGATATAATGTCATTCAGAGAAACTGAATAAAAATAAAAGAAACGGTACCACACACTTTAAGCCACAACTCGCATGAAACTATTGATAAAGTCTTATCCAAATGTACTGTAACATACAGCCGCAGAAAAAAATACCATTCCAAAATGTAATTTAATTTAAGCAGTATTTCTTGATGTATTGTGGCCATTGTCTGTTGATATTCACAAAATCAAACCTCAGGAGTGACAAAAAGTCATCCAACAGCAATGTGAAAGACTGACAGAATGTCACAAGACACATAAAAACTGTGATAAAAATCCAAGTTATCACATACATTTTTTTTTTTGAATTTTTCCTAAATACATATTACAAATATTACTGTTGTATTGCTTAAATGTGAATATGAAATTAAATAATAAAAACACAGAGCATATTTTCTGTTTCTCCACTGTCCAGTGTTCATCCCCATTGACTTGCATTGGTTTTGTATCCATACGATAGAAGAAGTTTGGTTACCAACATTCTTCAAAATATCTTCTTTTATGTTCTGCAGAAGAAAGTCATACATGTTTCATCTCTTTAATGCCCTGCATTACTTTTGTCAGCTCCCCTGTTTTGCAACTGTTGGTATTTGCCCACCCGGGCTCACCTAGTGTTTCCCTAATACCACACGCCTTTGCAACACAACAATTTATTAATTACCAGTAACAGTTGCCGTTTAATTATAGAAATATCTCATTAGTGTCCTCAGCTATGATCCGAGCACTCCCTAATCCGTGTTTGTCTCCCATGCCGAAACTTTCACGAGGCCTCGTGCCCGAGCGGGACCTTTAAACCCCCACCTGTGCATTACGACTCCAATAAACCTGTTATCCGCTCATGAAAGTGATGGCAAACAGGTGAGCGCGGATTTTCGATAAGTCAGCGACTGAGATTAACGTGGTTTCTCAGTGGTAAAAGGGCTCCCCACCACGACGCCAGAGCCCAGCCGGCGAATTTTACAGCACTCCAAAATCATTATTGGCAATTAGCGTTCGTCAGGGAAGACAGCAGCTGTATGTAATTACAGGTAGCCCCTCATTACTCGTCCATGTACTGAGGAAAAAACCCGTGAAAGCTGCTGTTTATACTTATTTATTTATTTTTACAGCAAAATGTTGTGCTACATACAGTACATCCATTGTGGTGCAATTATTGCAGGTGCACGGTGAGGAAATCTGGTATTTTGAAAGAAGGGGTTTGATATTTTTTCGTACTGTTAGCAGCTGTGATATGCTTCCCGGGCAGGTATAAGACCACAGATGGTTACGGCGTCCTTCCAATTATCCCTGAGTCAGATTTAGACTACGTTTCAATTGTTGTTTCAGGATTCGGTAATTACGTAATTAAAAATATACTACGTATATAAAAATATGATTATAAAATTGTGTATAATTAAAACAAATAACTGTTTCAAGCGCAACCAATCCTCGATCTAGCCGTCTGGTACATGTAATGATGTTTACTGTGGAAACTAGGCTGACAAAAAAAGTATGAGGTTGGTGTGACCTGAAGCGCCAAAGTAGCGGTTGGACAGAAATGAATGTGTTTTTTAAAATGAGATAAATTACCTCCTTATAAGATTATACACCACTCCCTGAAAGCAGAAAGCAGTATAACAGTCATCAGCAGAGCCGACCGTCCTAATCATCTCACCTGAGTATCGCTTGGCTTGTGTGCAGCCATAGGGAGCTGTTCTCTGATCTCAAGGTGATCCAGCTCATTAAATCCAGCATTTCTTCTGCATTACCCTGTATTATCGCCAAACATTCCCATCAAAGTAGGCTTGCTTGTTCAATTTGCTATTTTTACATTTTCGTTCTTTTATTTAAAGCGACAGCTTATCCAAAAAAGGGAAATACTGCGCTCGAATGAGGATTCGTTCTCCCTCATTGCGAACCCGTATGACTTGTTTTATGCTCATGCGTGTGGCAGATGTTTTGTCTGAAGCTAAATATATATACGTTTTAGCAGTTTGTGCGTTCCCTGGAAACTAAATCGGTCATTTTGATTGACAGGAATGAATTTTTCATGAAACAAAAGAAATTTTGAATGTGCTGGTGACTTTTTTCAATACAGTTATAATGAATGGGGACTTCATTTTACGGGCTTTTTAATGGGCACAAAAACACTAAAACTCTATTTCAAATCTTCTGAAGTCATCCGATGTATGAGAGAAACTGAAATGTGTTTTTTTTAGACAACCATCACCTTTGAGCTGGATCTTATCAATGAACCTTGACTTGGTTGATAAAACTGCTCAGTGATCTTGTCAAAGTGTTTAACAGCCTGCAAGATTATCCGTTAATAATGGTTTAAAGTTTCAGGGGCGCTTTCCTGGACCGGGCTTAATCCCGACTCATTTAAATGTTAGAGGTGTCTTGATCAAAAACAAATTGCATATCTTCAAATATATCAGTGCGATTGTGTTGTCCCAAGACGTACATGTAAGGGAACGTCTCCAAGGAGCACAAACGAAGATAGTCCAAAACGAAAAACACTTTAATAACACGAAGGAATACAAAACACGGAGCAACACATTGATGTGTATAACTACGAGACAAAGAACAAAGGAACACAGCGAGTATAAATAGAGTCCGTGTGATGAGGGGATTGCTGACAGGTGCGGGGATTGCAGACACGGGACAGGTGCGGGAGCGTGGGGCGTGATGGGAAACGGAGTCCAAGGGGGAACACTGGAGAAACTGGCAGAGGAAAACACCAGGAGGCAGACGGGCAGACAGGACTGTGACAGTACACCAGTAATGGTTTTTTGTGTGCAAATTAGGATATATAGTTTGTACATAAGTACCCATAAAGGCCTAGTCCTGATTTAAACTAATGCCTGTCCAGGAAACTGCCCCTCAATGTTATTCACCCTAAGAGCCATATGGTTTTCAAAAGTTCTATGAAATAGAACTTCTTTTTTTTAAGCTAAACACTCTAGTCCCCGTGCATCATTGCACAGAAATCGGAAATATGGCCATATATGAACAAATGTGTTTATATGTCCATACATGTATGTTCGATTTCTGAATAGCGTGAAAAATCTTTTGTGTACCACAGAAGAAAAGAACGTTACATACGTTTGCAGCAATCTGTGGGTGAGTAAATGATGACAGAATCTTCTTTTTTTCCTTTAAATCTTACTGTATGAGATCATTTCCAGGTGTCCTTATGGTTTCTGGAGCCATGTTCTGTTAGCGTTTATATCAAAGGTGCAGATTGCAATCATCGAATTTTAACTTTCATGTTTTTATGTGATGGCTCAGTAAGCCAAATACTTTTCCCTTGACTGCATTTCTATCTCGCTTTAGACATTTTCGAGAGTTTTTTGACCATTGAATCTCTTTTAAAAACATGTTTTTGGCCATCACACTTTCACCGAATACTTACGTGATGAGTTCAGAGAGTGAGTTATAGTTGTGATGCATGGAATAATGGCTGCTATGGCCTCGTCTGGATCTGCTCTAATAGCTAATTAATAACATGTGAACACGGTGTCTATATTAGCAGCTGGGGGTTTGAATAACTGAATAACATTGCCCTTGGCCACAGTGTAATGTGTGATGAGGAGTGATGACCCCAGGGCGCTACATTATGACACTGGGTGTTTGTAAGACAAGGGTCAATATGTTTCTAGCACCAGGGTTCAGATAGCAGTGAACATCAGCATATTGTTATTATGACAACTTTTAAATTCATTACCAGTTTATAAATAGCAAATCATTGTTGGCTGTTTTTCCAATCTGTATTATCTGTGTTGGCCAATACTGAGCTCCACATGTAAACATTCCAGGCTGTATTTAGTAATCAAAACATAATAACTATATAGTAACCATATTACACTGCCATCAATAAATAAAAAATAATCTATTGAAACTATATATAAAACAAGATAAATTGTGTAAAATAATAAGACGTGCTTTTGAAAGAATATATTTATTGTAGGGCTGTCAATAGATTAACATTTTTAATCGTGATTAATCACACCCTTTTTGTGCGATTAACTGCGATTAATCTTTCCCTTTAAATTGCATAATTTTGACTCCTCAAACAGGAAAAAAATCATTTGGGTGAATAAATCGATCAATTCTCTGGTAACAAGTCTTCTTATCTAACAGTTTCGTTTCTCAAGTAAATGTATCTTGTTTTATAGGCATTTAAAAGTAAACACTGAAAAAAAGCAAAGCTACATATTAAGAAAATTATTTATTTTTCACCTCTGAATGTTTCATTAAATCCTGAGACCTCACACGTCTTTCTGATAAATGCTGCGCATCCCATGAGCACACGATGTGATATTGGAGTTGAGGAAACACCTGATGTCGTGCCACCACGGAGAACATTCTTCTCTGCTCTCTCTCTCTAAACTCTCTCTAAACTACCCATCAGGCTGGCCGGCAGACAATTTTTCATATCTACTGCATTTCTCTCCACTGTAGCCCAGCCAACATAAACACAAAGAGCAACTGTCATGTTAAAAACGTGGAAAAAAGCAAGGAGAAATTTCCGACTGTCTTTGTGGTTCATCTCGCATGTCCCGTCTTCCATTTCATATCACGCCATGAAAAGTTGGAACTGAAAAAGAAATGACGCTTTTGAGGAAAGATCAAGTGTGTAACGATCTAACAGATGGATAGCTGACTAAATGAGCAGCTGATACATAGATAGTATTTATACATCGTGGCCAGTTAAACGAAGTGTTTTCCGTTTTTGAGATATGATTTGTGTAAAAATATTTTTGGATGAGAACCACCTCTGTGGTGTTATCTTTACTTTTATATCTAAAAGGAATATTTGGTTTTGATCATGCAAAGAACATTTGCAAAATGACTACATGTTTGTATGTAGCTGTTTCTTTTAAAAGTCATCATATACTCACCCTCTTGTCATTTGAAACGTGTATGACTTTCTTCTGCAGAACACACAAGAAGATATTTTGAAGAATGTTGGTAACCGAACAATGGCGGTACCCATTGCCTTGCATTGATTTTGTGTCCATACAATAGAAGTGAATGGCGCCATGGTTTGGTTACCAACGAAATATCTTCCTTTGTGTTCTGCAGAAGAAAGAAGGCCAGACAGGTTTGAAATGACAAGAGGGCGACTCAATAATGGCAGAATTCTCATTTTTGGGTGCACTATCCCTTTAAATGGTGATGCAATGATGTAATGACAGTGCTAAGAGAAATGAATTTCTACTGTATCTGTTTATTAAATAATATCAGAAAAATTGTTGTTTTTACATTTTTATGCAAAAAAAAGTCTCCTTGCTATGATAAATATCTAAACATTCTTAAAATGGTTTTAGATCATTTTTATTAGATTACATTTTAATCTCCTATTTTGCAGCAGTAATCTGGAGGGTTTTAGAACACACACCCACACACAGCAATACGTGATTTATAATGACCGCTTGTGTTGACATGAGCTAAGTTACAGCATGTTACTATTTCACAGTTTTACAAGTGGTGCTCGCTGCAGAGCAAATGGGCGGACGTTAGATGTCCAACGAGGAGGAGCTACAGATCCAACGAGGAGGAGCTACAGATCCAGCGAGGAGGAGCTACAGATCCAATGAGGAGGAGTTACAGATCCAGCGAGGAGGAGCTACAGATCACATCCAGAGAGGAGGAGCTTCACGTCGCGTCCAGCGAGGAGGAGCTACGTAAGTTTCACCTCTGTGGGTCGTACTTTAATTTCCTCTCTTTAACTTTTGTCATGTTTTCATGTATGACTTACAGATCTGCACCCCTGCTTTCGTCCCCCCACCATATTAACGCTATTTGTGAAACATATAATATATAACATATATAATTCATTAATGTAAAAAAACGCTGATATGGTTTTTGCTTTGCCCTTACAGGTGTGATAAAAATGAAATAAAATGATCACCTATTAGCTTGTCTCATCTCGTTTATTCCTTTTAAATGTAGACTTAGGAGCTCCACTTCAAAAAATAAGTGTCAATTGAGTACAAATAGGTAACCTTGTTTTCGACGTAATTTCAAACAGCGGCCACAGTGGCGTAAGGTATGGTGTGTAGAGGATTGACGCTGGAGATAGGGGGTTCTTATTCACCTTTAGCCAAAAATGCTCTTTTACTCCATTACATATCAGATCAGGGAGGCATTTGTTTTCAATAAAATCAATTTAAACTTAAAATGACCTTTTATTCAAAAAGTTTAGGTTAAGGGTATGTTGGGTATTGGGCTTTATTATCTCAATAAGTTATCATCCTTTTAATTATTTGGATAAATATAATGATTTACACGGTTATTATTTCATAATGTTTAATGCACAACAATACTGACACCAATACATTACCTCAAATTGCCTGTGACTGTCCGCCAAATTGCCTGTTCTTTTCACGCATGTGTGCTGCGATGTAGCTCCTCCTCGCTAGACGTCCAACGAGGAGGAGCTACGAATAAGCTCCACCCATTTGCTCTGCAGCGAGTAGCCTCTCCTGTCGCATGTACTGAATCCTGCTGAAAGACCAGAACAAAGTTATACATCACTGCCTCTGCTTACATCAAGAAATCTGCATCCATGTGAAATAAGGCGTTTCATCTTAATTATGCCGTTTGTTATGTGTCCATTTCATGTTTAGAATTGAATTATTTCAACTCACGGCGGTGCATCTTTGTGCACCAATGCGCATGTGTTTATGTGTGTGTATGCCAACCTACAGGTGTGCTTGGATCTAGGGTACTCTTTGTCTGGCATTGGTGAAAGAAACTACGGGTTTTTGTTGGACTGTGATTATATACGATGTGTGCATGAGAGAGAAAGGGAGGGAGGGAGAGAGAGGGAGAGAGAGAGATCTATTCTCGTGGCTCTATTCAAGGCTATTATATAGCGTCAGCAGCATTTTATTCAGTGTTGCTGTGTGCAGGACCTCACCTTCATCTGGCAGGACCGCCCTGCAGCTGTGGCTCTGCTCTTTTACCCCACGCTGGCATAATATATAGCATACAGGTGTGCCACACGCAAGTAGCCAAACTCATTCACACATGAACATATTGTTCAAATGCACTTACACAGACACATCAGTTTAAAATGGGCCTTGGTATGGATGTTGATATAAGAGAAAGTGACAGGTTCATTTCTCTGTGAATGTCGCTGGGTGGCTTTCGGTGCAGTGGGTTTGATGCAGGAGAAGAGGAGTGACCTGACAGAGATACAGACAACAGGGAAAGCCACTCGGTTTCGTGCAAAAACAAGTGGGTCGATAAAAACGAGACTTAAGGGGGACATTATCTGTTATATTATCATTCGAGGACAAAGGAGTTATGAATTTGCCAAATGGAAGAAATGTGAAAATGAACTAAAAGAAGTATAAAGAAGTTAACAAATAAAATAAGAGACAGCGTTCTAAAAAGACTTGAGAAGGAAAGAAAGAATGACGGCAAAACAACAAAGGTGGTAGTAAAAGAAAGACAAAGATGAGAGTAAAGACCAACGATTGAGAGCGAGAGAGAGAGAGAGAGAGAGAGAGGGATAGAAGTAACCACGGCTGTGTCTCACTGGGAGGTAAAGCCCGATCATTTATAAAAGGTAAACGCTGTCAGGACGTGGGGCGTTTAAGAAGCGCGCAGACTCAGGTGTGATTTACGAGCACACTGCAGGGGTTATAAATCACAGCACCAGCACTTTCTCTCTCTCTCTCTCTCTCTCTCTTTCTCCAGCACACACAGTACATTACAATACAAACAGCACAAGAGCAGCATTGCTGGAGATGAATGGTGATGGAGTGAGAGAGAGAGAGAGAGAGAGAGAGAGAGAGAGAGAGAGAGAGATGGAGTTCTTCATGACACTCATCATAAATGCACCAATAGTCAAAACAGAAGAAGTGAATCTTTCTAAGCGTGTGGCGTGCCGCTGGTATATCTCTTCCAGATGAGACTGATAATGCGATTTGTCAGAACCTCTTTATTTCCACTGGCTATAATCCTATGAAATTGCATCTTAACAACTGTAAAACAAGTAGCGGGAAGTTATGATGACACGTTATGTCACCATCATCACTGAATGAATCACTAAATAAAATGAAAGTGAACTTTGGCCCTGGCTAGCTTTGGCAGCTAGCTTCCAAGGCGACTAACCTAAGGTGACCATACTGTACGTGCCATTTTTTCACAGACACGTCCTGGCCAGGGTTTGGCTGCATCCTCCAGAGGTCGCATTTTTCGGGCGGATACGTCCATTGCGGTTGACTCATTTGAGTAAAAAAAAAACGTTATAAAATGAACATTTATTTCTCTTAAGACGTAATCCTTGTAGTTTCGTTCTTGCCTTGAAATGTAAAGGTTGCTTTCCTGAAATAAAACCTGAAGTAATAAATGAAATAAAAAGAAATCCCGGGAAAAAGGGCACGTATGGTCACCCTACCTAACCGAAATTATTTCTTTTTTTAACACCTTTCACATGTACCACACAAAATACATGCCAAATGAGTATACACAAATTCAACTATTTTCAATAGAGTGTAATATTTTATATGATTAATTATTTATACTATTTTATAATATTTTGTAGGTGTTGTGTATCGTTTAAAAATAGCATAAAACATAAAGATATTATTGCAAATGCATATGTTCACTGTAAAAAAAGTGTAGAAAGTGTAATAACTGGGGCTCCAGAAAAAACTGTCAAATAACATGCATGTATAGTAAAATTAACATTTTTCATGTTATTTTACAGCTGACATTTGTGAAAATTCTGTCAAATAAAACCGTAAAATGCCATAAAATTACAGTGTTTGATAAACAGCGGAATAAAATTATAAACAATGCCCGCTCCATATTACATCATTTTTTTGTCTGTTACATTGTCACTGTGTCTGATTTTGCGATTTTGACATTCTTGTTGTGTCGTGCACAAGAAACAATTGCAAACTACGTCATAAACAAACTATATGGGATAAAACGACTGAATCTTGCATCCCGACGCCCCATGTCATTTATGAGTTACCACGAAATGCAAATTGTACCAAAAACAGACTGACGTGGTCACAATATAAGAATCTTTGGCTCATTACAGGATGTTATCTGTCATTAAGTTCTTAATGTATACTTTTGACCCCAGGCCTCTATAAAAATATAACCCTTGTTTAGGTGTTTTCACAACATGTTCAAATAAAGTTCCCTTTTTCAACACTGCCACGCTTGTACGAGGTGGTTTTCAGGAAAAGGCCTAAAATGGATTCAAACCACCAGATTTGGCAGGCTGTGATATATTTAATCATGTACAATAGAATACACATTCCACTTATAAATGCTAGTCTCAATTTTGTCCTACTATCTGTGCCAGTTGGGGCCCATTTACAGCTAATCTCTTCCAAGACACACCGAGCGAGCGTGTGTATGTGTGGGTGGGTGTGCGTCAATGTTGGGTCATTGCTCTCTTGTTATGTAGATGACGGACACATAGTTGGCATTCTGAAGGTCTCGCGATGTACAACTTCTCCGCTCTTCTTCTGCCCTGTTGTGGCATTGCCACTTCATTGCTGGGAAAGGGGAAGAGGGTATGTGTCAGCGTGACTGTGGACCCTCATTCACTCGTGTCATTGCTGGGGCGTGAGGGGGTCTTTGGGGTGAGTCGAACAACGTGAAAAACACACACGGCTCTTTGTTTTCTTCACTAGTGTTCTAGTGTCTAGTGTTCGCAATTTTTGCTGAGCTTAACCAAAACAGCTTTGTCGGAGAACTCTCTCGTCTAACAAACCGCTGAAATGTCCTCACATTGCTGCACATTTGTGTACTGCTCCCTCGAACAGACAGTTCGCTGTTTGGCCTGCCAATCCCAGTATGAGAGGTCAGAGAAGGATGGGGTTTTAGCCCTAATTTGGCCAAATCCATGTAGGTTAACCACTACCTTTGTCTGCAAAAAAATACATAGGTTTTTAAAGGGTATTGGTGGAATTTTGTCCAAAAACCGAAAACCGCTGAGACATTTCTCAAAATATCTCCTTTTGTGTTTCACAGAAAAACACATATATATAAACAAGTCATATACAGGATGTGAACAACAATCACACTATTAAAACAAATCTGTCTTTATACTTGCATACATGCGAATCCTGAAACTAGGATGGACAGTCAAGCTAGTCTAATAATGTGGTTGTAAGAAGAGCACTTTAAAACATTGCCTAATTTTATATCCCCAGAAAAATCATTTTGAATATACTGTATAGTATATCCAGCCCTAGTGATCATGTCCAAGGTTGCATTTTTAAAAATGGTTGTGATGTGCACATGAGCTGAAAGAGGTTTCATGGCACTTTAAGGATGGGTTTTAAAAGTGTGTTTGAAGGGCCCAGGGAACGGTAACAGGCTTGTAAAGCTGTAATCACCTCTCGTCGCCACTCCTCCAGATGAGACATGCCTTTTAAGTGCTGCTCTGGGGTCAGTGTGCACACAGGGGTCAGGAGTTCAGATGACCTGTGTGTTCATAGCTTTCAGGGGCAAAACCGGCATTTTACACATATATTGAGAAATATTTTTTCTTTGCTGTTAATGAGTATTTTAAGGTAATTTGGTCTGCGTATAATAATAGTCTTTTTTCTGATTTTCTACTAAAGAATGTTGTGGCCCATTGATAGCTGAAGATTGTTTTATTGGTTATGTATGTTGTAGACATTTTTGCATGTTTGGTCATGGTTCAAATAAAAAGTCAATTTTTAACCCCTACCTGTGGGTTTCCTGCAGATTTTGAAACTAATTGATTTTCATGGGATTACCTGGGACACAGAGAATATACGGTTGGTCGGTGATATTCATGGTTGTGTTGCTAATGGAGATGTCAGAGAGGGTTGGAGCAGACTAGCTGTGGCTGATATGTTGATTTCCCTCAGGAGCTGCTCTGTGCCCTGCGACACTGCTTTAGATACCAGAGGGAGATGCTTAATGCAGGGCTGACATGAAACCATCCATATGTATAGCCAAACCTTACCAGCTCACTGGAAATATGCTACGCTTTCTTTGCTTTTGAGAAGGAACAATTCCTTTAGAAATACAATGAGGAGACATTGGTTTGAAGAAATGTATAAACATCTTTTTAGTGATGCGAGTACTATGGACATAAAAGATACAGATAAAACGATAGTAAAAAACATTTATTTTGATAAGAGATGTCGATTTACTCACCCTTAAATTGTTCCAAATCTGTATACATTTCTTTGTTCTGATGAACACAGAGAAAGATATTTGGAAGAATGCTTGTAACCAAACAGTTCTTGGCCACCGTTGACTACCATAGTAGGAAAATGGCTTCATAAATTTCTCTGTTCTGTTGAACACAAAGGAAGGTATTTTAAAGAATATAGGAAAACAAACAGTTCTGGGGCACTTTTGACTGCCAAGTAAAGAATATACTTTTGCATTTTGTTATTCTACACTTTTACATCGCAGCTCTATCTACACCAAGAGTCATCTTCACATGTGAGATTAAAGTCCATCTCCCACCTTCCGTCTGCTGCAGCGGTGACTAGTCACAGATTTTCATCCCGTGTTCTGGAAATGAGTGCTTGATGTGAACCTGCCACGCTCTCTTCTCCCATCTGGCATGATGTCTGTCACCTGTCTATTAATTCAGGTAGAGGAATCAAGAAGAATCGAGAAAGATAAATACATGAGTGACTCATACCTTGTTCCACAACTCACTCGGTGCATGTTAATGATCATGCACGCTCATCCTCATGGCCTGCTAATTGCCACCTATGTAATTCTGCTTAACACCGTCTAGACGACACAATTAGCAGATAATTGCAAAAACACATAGAAATACTATTAACTTAGTCACAGGATTTCTCTATCATAAACAAGGGCGTAGCAGGGGAAGAAGTGTCGGCCCCTCAATCTTTAAGGGATAGATCATGCACAAATGAAAATTCTGTCATCATTTATGGCCGAAACATACTGCACGGGTGAGCAGCGCGTATTTTTTTCGCCGCACATGTTAACAGATGAGAGCATTCATACCGCACGTGTGCTTCAGCCGTTACTTGTATTTTTTGTCATTTCAAACCTGTTTGACTTTCTGTCTTCTTCAGAACACAAAAGAAGATATTTTGAAGAATGTTGGTAACCGAGCAACGGCAGTACCCATTCACTTTTATTGTATAGAGACAAAACCAATGCGTAAACGAGTACTGCCGCGATTTGGTGACCGACATTCTTCAAAATATCTTCTTTTGTGTTCTGCAAACCAAGCCAGGTTTGAAATGACAAGAGGATGAGTAAATGATAACAGACTTTTCATTTTTGGGTGAACTAAACTTTTAAAGTGTGGATAATTTTTGTCATGTGACCATATAATTACTATACTGTAGGGCCCATCATATACAGCAGCCTGTGTTACATATTATTTTGCCAACAACAAGTTTTTGAAACGTCAATTTTCTACATGGCAGGTAAAAGGAATTTTATGTCAAAACAAATTTATGTCTAAAAAATATATTGGCAATGTATATAACCAACATATTTGGCTAATGCTTAGACATTTACGTTTGTTGATAAACCAGATGGTTTTATGCAAAGCAGCTTACAAATGAAGAAAATCACATGAAAATTGTCATAAGAGCCAAAAATATACGCAACATACCTGAATTACATAAAGGTAGCTGTGGTGTGAATTGTGTCAGATGCTTCGGAGTAAACTGTGTCATCTGATAGTATTAGAAAGCTTTGCCTCAAGCTTTGTTCATTTAGCAGAGAAACACCGCAAAAAGACAGATGTAAGTGTTCAAATGAACGTCAACGTGCATATGCAAACATGAGTTACGGTTATTAGTTAGTAAAAAACAGAGTGGCATCGCAGATATTTTGAAGCTTTAGCATCGCGATGCTATAGTAGCACCGGTACACCTTGCAACCCTAAAACCAATACATGGTTTTACTATTTGAATATTACATAGTTATTAGCTGGTATTTGAAAATGTGCCGTAAAATAAAACTTTGGATATTTTTCAAATCACATCAAATCCCTTTATTGTCACTCAACCATATACACAGGTGCAACAGTAGGTGAAAAACTTGGGTGCAGTTCCGACCAACATGGCAGTATGACAGATTACAAGTAACAAAGAATTACAGTAGACATTTCTTGTACACATTTACACAGTAAACATTTCTGTACAAGTGTTAGACCATAATACAACGAATGACACATAATTTACATGTAACTACACAGCAGCAAATGTACACAATCTGCATAGTGTACACATGATAATGACACATAATTGACATATACCTACACAGCAGCAAATGTACACACAATGTACATTGTACATTTTGTATTTATAATCGTTTTTCCTTTATGTAAATTGTCGATGTCTTCCCTGTTGATTCCATACACTCGATATGACAGTTTATGTGTGACAACGTTTGTGAGGCATATATCGATGGCTCATTCTAGAAATTGAATTCTAATCACAACAAAACTAAACAGACAAGAGAATTAATCTTTACCTTTGAAGTCAACTTACAGTTAATGAAATCTGGCACAGCTTACCCCATTCTTCCCTAAATGTCGGCCACTTACAGTGGTCACACCCAACGTGTGGTTATTTCTATACACGCATTCTCTTATTCCAGCGGTTTGCCTGCACTACCACGTTGCTTTGCTAGCATGACACGCTTATTTGTTCGAAATCCTTCCTGACCGTAAACGACTGAGCTTCTTTCTGTGTCGTTTGACTCACTGCGCCTTGCTAGCGGGCAATCTCTCATCAGCGCCTCTTATTTAGAGCAATTTTGGTCTGCGCTGATATTAAATATTCATATGCTGGATAGATAAAGGCAGACAGAAGTGAAGGCTGCTGTGGGCTGGAGATATCGCCGGCCCCCAGGCCCCCTCATTGTTTCGATTTAGCGCGGCGCATGACGCTAAGTCATTTTCTGGAACAAATTACGTATCTAACTTGTGTCACAATGTATCAGTCACATTAGGTTGGATGATGGGAGTGAGCACTTGGAGGAGGAGAAGAGCTCCTGAAGTGAGGTCAGCAGCTCCCATCTTTAAACCAAGCAGAAAATTGAATTAAAAGCCCTGATATGGGGTGAGGGGTAAGACTGCTTTTATGTTACAAGAGGGGCCTGTCCTATCAGCAATAGCCTTATATGCCATACATGCATTTAAAGTTTTATATAAGTTAAAAATTAGCAAATTGGTTTTCTTTGTCTTAAACGAATAGCCATAAATGCTAATTTTTCATTCATGTGCTTATTTATTAAAAAGACTGTTGTGTTGCCCTTTTGGAAATGTTATGCATTGTTTTATACAAAAAATGTACATATAGAATAAATAGATTAAAATAGCAGAGTTAAAGGAAATAAATGAACAAGGATGGAACTCTCCGTGTGGAGATGATTTTCTCTAAAAGCGTTCTGAACTAGAGGGACATATTCTGTCGATTTGAGCTTGAATAGCTCTCTGATATACCCTCATGTTTTTTGATTGCTTTGAATGTTAAAATGCAGTGGTGTATGGGCATCCTGTTCTTTGGGTTTTAGAGTTTATGAAAAGGTCCAGTTAGAAAATAGATTTGATACGTTTTCTAGTCAAATCTGATATTTTATCACCAAAGCATGAGTTTAATCTTCAACCCTTTAACTTAAAACACATTAAATGTGCCATAATTAGCAAATGTTCCTATTCAACTTAATTTCTCTCCCAGACATTTTCAGTAAAAGTTATCCTTAACAGTCTTTGCTAAAAAAATTTAACTGGAGATGAAAAGGGAGAAACTGTAACAGGGAGCAATTGTAAAATACGAAATTATTTGAATGACAAACAATTCAGCTATTTATTCAGACTTATTATTCAGTTTATGCTCAATGGAATTATATGCTTTATTATTATACTATTTATTTATGCCACTGAGATTGTGTGATTATATATCCCGTATGCCATATAAAACTATGTATCTATCTATCTACAAGAGATGACAGGTAGATATACAGCCGTGTAAAAATATTGAGAGACTATTTTAAAATTATTTTCAGTTTTTCTGAATTTACTATAATTATGTGTTTAAGTAAAATGATTCTTTTTGTTTTATTCAATATATAACAATATTTCTCCCAAATTTCTAACAAATACATTGTTTCTAATTGCATTTATTTACAGAAAATAACTGGAGAAACAGGTCAAAATAACAGAAAAGGTGCTCTGCATTTTTTTCAGACTTCAAATACTGCAAAGAAAACAAGTGGATATTTACTTTTAAGCAATACAACAGTAATATTTGTACAATCTTTTATCACAGTTTTCATGTGTCTTGTCATGCTGTCGGTCTTTCACATTGCTGTTGGATGACTTTGTCACTCCTGATGTTTGATTTTGTTGAAAAACAACAAACACTGTACTGGCCACAATACATCTAGAAATGCTGATTAAATGAAAATTTGGAATGGTCTCTTCATTTTTTTTCTGCGGCTGTATAATAGTCTGAGAGTTATGTGGAAAAATGTATATGCTACCATTGCCCCTGAGCTCCCCTATATAATAAGAGAGTCTAAAATGAGCAGGGATGATACTGCCCATACTCAGCTCTTTCGCTCTGTTTCGCTCCATCTTCCTCCACTCCTCATCCTCTTTACTCCAAACCGGCCCCTCAAATGCAGCTTCTGCACACTGGGAGCCATCACATCCACTTAAAACAAAGGGGATTCATCAGCCTGTCTCCCCCTCACTCCTGCACCATTCCTGGAGACCAAATTATGGTCTGTGTCTGACTGGAGGTGCTGAAAATAAATGGCTCTAGCTATAATGGCTGCAGCCCATGGGTCATATATCTGTGAGGGGGACTGAGAGAATGATGGTGAAGGAAGAAATGATTTACTGAATATTTTGCAGCTGAATGGCACTAAGATGTGTTGTCCTGTCCTTTTTTGTCCTTTTTTAGTTTCTTGCCCCCCAGCAATTCTTATAACAGGTTGCTTTAATACATACAAAGATGTATGGATGTACTAAATAAATAATAAACAGTAATTTATTACTTAAATAATACACATGGTTAGTACACAATATCAATAATTACACAAATGATACACAATAGGACATGGTTATTCACATCCTTATACTTAACTGATTTAAAACAAACAAACAAACAAATAAACAGGACACCAGGGCTGTGAACATGTGTGAACACATGCATCTGTTACAGACACCTATACAGTACGCAAAATCTTCCCTCATTTGGACAGTAGCGTTTACATGTCCTCTATTTCTCTTCCTCCAGCGACGCTTCCTGCCTCCCTCTGCTTGAACCTTTACACCTCTCTCTGCTACAGATGGTTTCATTTTATACGAGATAAAACCGCGTTTGGTGGAACTGATTAAACAGAGAACAACATCCCCATCTGCCATTTATTCCCATATAAAATTGCTTGGGCAGATGCTGACATCTTTGGACATGATTGATTCACCTCTGACAGGAGCACGAGGGGTGGGGGGGGGGCGGTTCTCGTAGGGCTCCAGCTGCCAATCTGTGCACACACTCACGCGCAGTCACTTTACCAGTGCAATCACTGCTCGCCTTGATTAGACTCGGGCAGGTGAGCGCAGGACACTTTAATCATGATCAGTCCTTGGCCAAATAATTCAACCTTTGTGTCAGGAAGAGTGTGTGTGTGTGTGTGTGCGTGTGTGTGCGTGTGTGTGTGCGTGTGTGTGTGTGTGTGTGCATGCGTGGACGTGTTTTTATATCCCGGTGGGGACCTAAACCTGAATGCACTCCAACACACGGGGACTCGTGTCACCGTGGGGACCAAAATTGAGGTCACCATGGGCAAAAAAGCTTATAAATTGCACAGAACAATATTTAAAAAAAATCTAAAAATGCAAAAAGTTTTGTATGATCTTTAGGTTTAGGGGTTGGGTTAGGGGATAAAATATACAGTTTGTACAGTATAAAAAACATTACGCCTATGGACTGTCCCCACAGAGATGGTAAACCAGTGTGTGCGTGTGTATGAGAACAACACCTAACTGCCACTGCTTCGGACAGTGTTTGCATTTGTAAGTCTGTGACATGTAGTCTTTTTTCTTGAAATGATCTAGAAACACTATTTTTATCTGTTTATAACATCTGTTGAAATAATTTCAAGGGACAGTACACCATAAATGTAAAATTGAGTCATTATTTACTGACCCTCGTGTCAGGTGCAAACCCATTTGACTTTCCTAATTTTTTTAACGTGAACCCCTAAAAAGAGATCATTTTGCATAATGTCTGTAGATGTTCTTTATTTTAAAATGAAAGCTGATGGGGACTGGGGCTGCCGTGGAACACACCTTGCATGTTTACATCTCAATATAACTTCCACTTCGGAAAATGTAAGGAATGCTGATCCAACGCTGGTCCAGAAGAACTCCCTGTTTCAGTTTTTTACACCACACAAACGTTTGAACAAAATACAACAAACATTTATAACCTACTCAAAATGTTCAACAACTATCTTTAAAATGTAATTATATATGTGAGATTAAAAATAAAAAATGAACCCAGAAGTGCTTCCTGATCAGTGTTTGCATCTTGCGAAGTGGTCTATATGATTCTAGTACTCAGTTTAGCAACCATTTAAAATATAATCTGTAGAATTATGATGATTTTCTCCCCTAATCTAACTTGTACTCCTCATTACATAATGACTCACTATTAATTGATAAAGTCACAATGTTACTACCTTCACCCCTAGTTTCCTGAGGACACTGGCTCTGTTTATTATCATCCTGATTTTAATTCACTCAGTTTTATGGCGTGCTGCTTCAGAAGGACATCTCTGCTGCACTTAATTCCGTCTCAGTAATTACTTGTAAACATTCAAGGATTTTAAAACACCACCTTTAAATGCGTACCAATCAAAAGCAGCAGCGTGTGAGATGAAAGGATGGGGGTTGAAATCTTGTAAAGCCGCTGAGTTAGAGCATCCCAAGCAATCAGTCACCAGTTTCAGCTCATATACCCTTCTGATGAGAGATGAATGCTGTTAAACACAAGCAGTGGGTTTAACCCAGAGGCATGATGGGAAATGTGATTCTGGCTGCAGGAAGAACCAAATCAATCTACTCTGTTCCTACACCGTAAACACATTCTCTTTCATTCTATCCCGGCAAGCAGTTTTACTAACGTTTTTCTACCATTCTCATTATGTTATGCAAATGTTTTCTGAATGTTTCGGGGAAATTGAAAGTATAGTTGTTTTGTATTGTCTTGACATTTTTTTATCTTTCCTGCTTAATTCTTATGCTACTGTTCATCAAGTCGAAATAACGTTCTCTTAATGTTACTGTCTGTTTATTATAGTTGGTGGTATGGTGCTAGCAACGGAAAGTTCATGGGTTTAATTCCTAAAGAATGCAGGTGCTGATAATATGACACAATACACTCACCTAAAGGATTATTAGGAACACCTGTTCAATTTCTCATTAATGCAATTATCTAATCAACCAATCACATGGCAGTTGCTTCAATGCATTTAGGGGTGTGGTCCTGGTCAAGACAATCTCCTGAACTCCAAACTGAATGTCAGAATGGGAAAGAAAGGTGATTTAAGCAATTTTGAGCGTGGCATGGTTGTTGGTGCCAGACGGGCCGGTCTGAGTATTTCACAATCTGCTCAGTTACTGGGATTTTCACGCACAACCATTTCTAGGGTTTACAAAGAATGGTGTGAAAAGGGAAAAACATCCAGTATGCGGCAGTCCTGTGGGCGAAAATGCCTTGTTGATGCTAGAGGTCAGAGGAGAATGGGCCGACTGATTCAAGCTGATAGAAGAGCAACTTTGACTGAAATAACCACTCGTTACAACCGAGGTATGCAGCAAAGCATTTGTGAAGCCACAACACGCACAACCTTGAGGCAGATGGGCTACAACAGCAGAAGACCCCACCGGGTACCACTCATCTCCACTACAAATAGGAAAAAGAGGCTACAATTTGCACGAGCTCACCAAAATTGGACAGTTGAAGACTGGAAAAATGTTGCCTGGTCTGATGAGTCTCGATTTCTGTTGAGACATTCAAATGGTAGAGTCAGAATTTGGCGTAAACAGAATGAGAACATGGATCCATCATGCCTTGTTACCACTGTGCAGGCTGGTGGTGGTGGTGTAATGGTGTGGGGGATGTTTTCTTGGCACACTTTAGGCCCCTTAGTGCCAATTGGGCATCGTTTAAATGCCACGGCCTACCTGAGCATTGTTTCTGACCATGTCCATCCCTTTATGACCACCATGTACCCATCCTCTAATGGCTACTTCCAGCAGGATAATGCACCATGTCACAAAGCTCGAATCATTTCAAATTGGTTTCTTGAACATGACAATGAGTTCACTGTACTAGAATGGCCCCCACAGTCACCAGATCTCAACCCGATAGAACATCTTTGGGATGTGGTGGAACGGGAGCTTCGTGCCCTGGATGTGCATCCCACAAATCTCCATCAACTGCAAGATGCTATCCTATCAATATGGGCCAACATTTCTAAAGAATGCTTTCAGCACCTTGTTGAATCAATGCCACGTAGAATTAAGGCAGTTCTGAAGGCGAAAGGGGGTCAAACACCGTATTAGTATGGTGTTCCTAATAATCCTTTAGGTGAGTGTATATCGCAATACAAAACTACAATATGTATGTAACACAGTTCAAAGTAGGGAAGGAAGGAGGCTGGAACCGGCGAACATTCACAAACTTTAATCAAAATAAACAAACAATAACACGGAAGTAAAAGGGCCGACAGCCACCTCACGGTAGACTGCCGGCCACACAAACATAAATAAAACTTAACGCATGTCCGGGCCCGGTCCTCTCTTGTCAGTAGTCCTGTCGCTCGTCCTCTTATGCTCCCGATCTCCTCCGTGAGACATGCGGGACCGGTGTGCGCACAGCTGATTTCCACTATCGCTCACGCCACCGGCCCCGCCTCGTTGCCCCACGGCTCTCGTCCCGCCTTCCTCGCTACAATGTATTATAGAACTGAAGTGTTTTTTTTACAATATGATGTTTAATCCTATAGGTTAAGCTGCCAACATGTGACCTGCAAGTGACAGACCTATTCAAATTTTATACATGTAAACACAGAAGCTGTATCTACAACAAATGTTGTTGTACAACACTGTTACGCGTGCTGTCTTCTCATGCTTGACATGGTCAACTTGTCAAAAAACGAGTTTGACGTATGACATAGTATTTCTGTGCTCGATACACTCCCCCAGCATTCGCACAGGTTCGTACAGGTTTCAGAAAGTTTTTTTCAAACATGAAAATCGTAGCAACTTTTCTTAGTCCCTTATTGGACAATCCTCCCGGAAAAACACGCCCATGCGTCAACCCACGAGAGCCAGATGAAAGACCGCACCAACCAAGGAGAACGGGAGTAGGAGCATGCGCACACGTCAACCAGCTGGAGCAATAGAGAGAGAGCACTGCGTTCGCAAAGTTCAGTTGTGTTTGTTTGTTCGCTGCATTTCGGTGAGGAATGTTATATAAACGGTGGATATAATGCTGGATTTGGAGATTGTGTGAAACTGATAGATGGCACGGCCCCAGCGCTAAAAAATGCAGGACATTGACCGCATGCGGTAAGTGAAACTGAGTCATAAGTCTGTGTTTTGGGTGCGCAATGGGTGCGCACAAGCTTTAGTTTCGCCCCCCATCCCCCGAGCACGCGTCGTATGTTTTTGGAAATAATCGTACAGCTGTATCTGTCTTTCATTAATGTGATCAAACTAAAGACTATTTGAAGGGTGCGATACTATTCTGTAAATACTCTAGATTAACATGAGGTATGCAGAAACTGTCTGAGTGACGGCCTCTTTAATGATTTAGCAATACATTTAGTATTTAAATTAGGGTTTTTCCTGCATAGAGAAATTGGAGGCGGCCGCCTCCGTCAAATGTCGTGCCGCCTCAGACTCTCGCCAAAATTATGTCGGGTGTCTTCACAAGAAATGCTGCGTGCATTTAACAGACTGTCATTTGTAACTGCAGTTGCTACATTACGCCACAGTAGAGGCACTGCTTCGTTATCAGCCCACTGAGGTGCTAAAAAGTGTTGCAGAACAAGAGCTAACCTTACTCTAACCATCTAAACTACCTTTGATTGTTAAAATTGCCTAAAAAACACTGTTGCACACTGTTGCGTGATGACGTCAGACTCGAAACACCAAGGATTTAGTGAGAGCCGTGTTTCACGGCTGTTTGTTTTACATCCAATTACGTTTAATTTCTTGAAATTTCTTAAATTAACATGACGTACATCATTGTAATGTCTTCAGCTGTGCAGTTGGATCGTTGAATCATCGTATACTGTACACAGCGAGTTCGCCAGTATGAACGCACATTGCGTTCAGAACGACTGGCACACGAATGACTCGAACCGATTCATTTAAACTATTGAACTTTTTCTCCTTTACCTTTGTGTGTGTGTACAAGATTGGGATGGCACCACCTCCGCCTCATTTTGAGCCAGGAAAAACCCTGTAAATGTGAGTAAGGTTGTTAAAGGACCCATTGCATGAAAGTCAAAATTTTTCTGTGTTTAAGTGCTATAATCGGGCCCCCGGTGCATCTAGCAACCCAGAAAACGTGAAAAAAAAGATCCCAGTAACTTTGTTTTGGTAAGCCTTTGTCTGCAAGCATGTGAGAAATCGAGCCGTTCAGATTTCGCTCCTGATGTGACGTATTTTATTTTTTAGTAGAAATCCCTCAGAAACCATAAGTAAAAACCTGCTTGTTTGCGCGAATCACTTCAAGCCGGAGTTTTATCAACCTTGGGACAGTACAAGCAGGATTAGCTTCAAAGTTGTTCCTCAAGAGGGATCGAGACCGACTGAACGAGACAAAGCTGCCGATGTAAGTAATATTTATCAGTTCGAACTGATGTAACGTTACCGTATATATAGGAGGATAACGTTAGCATACGATAGCGAAGGGTGCTAAGTCAGTCACAGGCTAAATAGAACATTCAAAGCCAGTGTTAAGCTTGGGCACTTGGGCCCGGTTTCACAGACAAGGTTTAAGGCTAGTCCCAGGCTAAAATGAATGTTTGCCCTGTCTTAACTTAATATAACTTGCCCATAAATATCTTTAAATATATCCGTGACATTGATTTGTCTCGAGATGCACACCAGTAATGTATTCTTCTAAGGCATTTTTATAAAAGCGACATAAATATCTTAATTCAACTGAGGCATAGTCCTGGCTTAAACTAAGCGGTGTCTGTGAAACCGGGTCTTGGAGTTTAGCTGAATGTATGTTAATACATTATGTGCGTTAATATGTTCAGCTGCGGCAAGCTGTTTGTTTTGCTAATGAACAGGGGCGAACACTGCGGTTAGTTTAGTTTGAAACGTCTCAAATCATTCGTCCTTAGGCTGAAAAATACTAGTTATGCTCTCACTTTGTGTGTGTAACGTTATAACTTGTCAACGACAAGCGCTAAAATCCACGTAATTCCGCTGAGATCTGCAGGTGCGCTATATGCACCAAAACGGGTTGCTGTGAGCATAGCTGTTTTTGACGAGGCAAAAAGGGTTTTGTTTACACAGCCATTGAGTGTTTTTAAGCAAAATATGTTCCAGACATTTCATGAAGAAGGGGTGTAACGATACACTCAGCTCACGATTCAGTACATATCTCGATGCTGGGTTCACGATACGATACACATCTCAATATTGTGAACACAATTAAAAAATGAAACTGAAATTCAAATAACATTTATTTTCAAAATATTAACAATTTCAGTAACTTATTTTGTTGCACATACAACTTAATAAAGAATTTTAACATTTTAAGGCTTAACTGAAATTAGAATTAAGATCAGTGTCAATTTTGACAGCAAATTTTGATTTAGTTTTAGTCATAGTCTTTTGACTAAAATGCAATTTAGTTTTAGTCATCCCAATTTATCATAGTTTTAGTCTATTTTTAGTCTACAAAATCTACATTATATTAGTCTACTAAAATCTATCTGGATTAACTCATTTAATTGGTGTAATTACATGTTCCATACAAAGATTTAACTGTTTCGACATAATTGACTTTACCTTGGAATTGAATGAAACCAGGTCATTACCTTTATTCTTCAGAAAAGTTGAGTAACTACTGGATATGCATTGTTGTAACACAGAGAATATTAGACCATGAACGACATGTAGCAGTTCATTCAGTCTCATTTTGACTCAATTGACTCGTTCGTTCAGTGAAGGGCGTGTTTATTCAGTACATTCAACCAATGAAACGCTCTGACAGAGCTCACACTCAAGCGCTATTGGCTCATGTCTCTTTGAAGCTGCGCTGTCTTTGCTTGAGACAGTAATTAATGAGAAATATCTTTCAAAAATACATATTACATAAACTGCATTACATTTCTTCAATCATGCAAATCACATACTTGTTTTTTAGCATGTCATTCGATCTTTTAATCTACAGTACGACTCACATCATCGCTTCTCTGATCGGAACAGCGCTGGTTTCTTTTGGCTTACTTTATGTTGCATATCACGTTATGCAGCAGCTCACGTTAGCGGATAAACGAACATTGGCAAATAAAAGCGTTTGTGCTGCCCTTGAAATGAGTTTCGGGTGACTCGCCTGCAGTCACGCTTCAAGTTTGCTGTGTTTTAACAGCGATTGTGAAGGAAAATATGACGCTTTGTAAACCACTTGGAGACACAGATTGTGTCTTGTGCTTCTCTCTCTACCGCATATGTGAGATAAGCACACGTGACGCGCTGGCGCAGAGTAGGTAGCGTCTTGACCGCTGAACGAATAGAATTAAACATATCGTAAAATATCCCCATCTCTCCACGATGCGCATCGTAACATTTTTGCATCGCGAAATATCGTAATACGAAGTATCGTTACACGTACCCTACTAATAAATCATCCCAACTTGTTGAAAGTGCTCATTTAATGAGTCCTTTAAGTGAAAATATCGGGATACTGTCAAATTGTGTATCGTATTGAATCGTGAGTGTAACACCCCTTCTGACCACTAGTGACCTAACCTCCAACCCCTGGCAACAGTGACAAAGTTGCTTGTAATCTGAACGGGGCATCAGTCCCTTTGGATAAAAGCGGTTGCCAAACGCATACAATTAAATGAACTGCGAAAGCCTTTGTTTGTAACTTTACAAAAACATTAGCCAAAGCCCTGAGAACGTTTTCTGTTTGTCACGTCTCTTTACAATTGCAATGGAGTAAAAAAATCCCAGACAGACAAATTTGGCTCTGTCTCAATCTAGACTACAGTTGGATCAAATGTTAAATGTTGCTTCACAAATGTCTTGATTCGCTGCAGATGTCACTTAGCGCAGAGGTATTGTAATGTATGAGCTTGGTTATGCCAGCGCTGGTCTTTTAAGAGCCTGTCACTCAGTGATTTGACATTGGGTGGGTGCCTGTTTAACAAAACAACCTTAAACAAGCTTATCTTTATTCAGGGTTATTTGTTAAGACACCTCATCAAGTTGGGTGAATTTGCATATTAATTGAATTTGTAACTGCTTCTCTGAGGTGACAGTTTTCGGTGTTCTGACTGCAGGCGCCTCACCTGAACATACAAACGGAACAGAGAATTTCTTTTTTAACCAGCAGGATATTGCTTCAAATTTGGGATATTTTTAGATGTACATTGGTCAGATTTTATTAAAAAGACGGAGAGAGAAGAATCTAATTTATATACAGCTTCCGAAAAAATTAAGAGACCATTCATAATTTTCATTTATTCAGCATTTCTAGATGTGTTGTGGCCATTGCAGTCCAGTGTCTGTCAATTTCAACAAAATCAAACCTCAGGATTGACAAAGTCATTCAACAGCAATATGAAATACTGACAGCCTGACAAGACACATGAAAACTGTGATAAAAATCCAGGTTATCACATAAAAAAATATATTTTTGAACTTTTCCTAAATACATTTAGTATATACAATATTACTGTTGTGTTGCTTAAAAGTGAATGTGAACATGTTTTCTTTGCAGTATTTGAGGTCTGAAACAATACATAGCACATTTTCTGTTATTTTGACCTGTTTCTCCAGTTTCATTTCTGCAAATAAATGCAAAACAACATTTTTATTTAAAATTTGGGATAAACAGTTAGTAAAATTCACAGAATGAAAATAAAAAATGGGGTGTTCCCCTGTATGCCTGATTGTTTGTTTCTCAGCCTGGCTGTCAGACCAAGTCTACGTGTGATTGGTGAATTTTTAGACATGCTGGCCGGCAGGTGAATTTTTATTTGGTCGTATCACCACTAACAATTCATTTCCCGATGGGCTGATCGTGTGGGAGGGTGTGAGTGTGTTTTACAGAGCCCATGTGAGTGTGTGAATGATGGAGGGAAAGAATAGCTAGATGATGAAAGGATTTCTGAGGGTGATGAAGCCTCACTGTCTTAGATGATTGACCACTCCAGTCTCTCCCTGCCCCGTTCTGCCTGTCTAATGTAGCCTTTCCCATAATGCACCAGGATAATGAGTGAGAAATGTCTGACAATAGCTGTCATTCTTTCTCTCGCACTTTATCCTCCTCATTCCAGCCCTCTGGGAAAAATAATATTCCAGCCTGACATGTTTTTATTCTTATGCACTTTCTATGGACGGCATGCTTCAGAAAAGCGTTCAGATGCGAAGCTTCTAGGTGTGTGTGAGAGAGACAGAGAGAGGGAGGTCTTTCTGTAAGGGCAGGGAGGCACATGACCGAGGGAAAGCGCTCATACTGCAGATGCAATAAGGCTAAATGGGATTATGCCTATCACATTTATGCTGGCCTTCGCCCCGCAGCCACATGTGGGGGGGGGGGGGGGGGGGGCGTTGGAGGAAATGAGGATGTGTTAAGGAAGTGTATTAACTGAACCCTGGGCATTGAGGGAAACTCGGCACTTACATTGTGTTTCACTGATAATAGCCAAGACAATAATAGAGTAGTGTCAGCCTCAGACATAACTCCCACTGACCGTTGGCTAAAAGTCTGATGCATAAGGCACACTTTTCTCGAAACACTTTAGCATGTTCGAAGTCGTCATGTGATTGGTTGAATTTCACAAGATTTCCGGGAGACGTGCGTGTCGCGTTCTTTAACTGGAAACAACACGAAGCCGTCTGATCTAAGAAGTAAGATGTCGTGTTTACAACAGTTGCTGTAAGAATTCATCACGATCGACTAAACGCTTAATTCTTAAAAGTATGCGCGGTTCACGGCTTAAACGTATAATCATTTTGTTGCTGTGAACTTTTGACACGTTCGTGAATGTACAACAATATGTTACTGCCGGGACTTTCCACGCCTCTAAACATGACACGGCACAAAACGAAACGTGATTGGTTGCTTTACCTTTCAGTCACATGGCCTCTTGGGCTGGCCTTGGCCAAAGAATGCGGCGATAAGTTCCAGACCTTCAGTATGAAAGTCTGGCTACGCGAGACTATTAATAGAGTGCCGTTGTATTTGTTCTTAATCAGTGTTAAGGGACAACCTACTGTACATGCTGCTGATTCATGCTGTCGAACCCAAGTGGATAATTTGGTTGCCAGTTATGTTTCATCAGAGACATTTAAGGTGATGCGATAGAGCACTCCTAATAAAATTACTGGGATAAATCACAAGCTTCAGTGTGGTGACTGTAGAGGTGGAAGTCCCACTTTACAATTAAAAGATCCAACAGCCTGGTAGATGTAGTACTATCCTAAAGTAAAAAAAACATGTTCTTTTACACGCATATAGAAAAATATTGTTTTGTCTAATTTGATTGCCAGTATGACCACTGAAATAACTAATTTGCTTTAAAGGTGCAATGTGTGATATTAAGTTCAGGGCTCGACATTAACGCTTGTCCAATTGTCTGGCACAAGTGAATGTTTTGACTGGGCAAGTGAGAGAGAATTTTACTTGCCCGACCGGACAAGTAACTTGAAACAAAACAGTGAGACATATATGTAGAATAATAAGAATATGTGCATTCGACAGAGCTGCGTGTTTGTGTGAGGTGCGTTTGTCGTGGTTGTGCTTGTTTGTGTGTGACAATAATCAATGATCGATGGGGGATCGGCTGAGTCCATGTAACTGTGGACACGGAATCCTGTTATCTAAATGTCATCTGGTTGCTCTGCGTGTCTGAGTGAATTACGTGCACAGTTTCACATACAACACGAGTGATGGTCGAGGATGTATCTGTGTCTAAATCCTTGGTGTTTCGAGTCAGATTCTTGGGTGTGGCTTGTTGGTTTTGACTAAATCATTGCTGTTTCAAGTCTTATGAAACCTTTACCCTAACCCAGAGCCATTGAGAGAGAAAGTTCTGCCAACTCCGTTCACTCCAATGGAACAGTTTTTTCACAGCAATGGAGGCTCTCAATAGTTCCTGGAAGTTACTAGTAACGCATGGAGCTGCGACTAAACAGACCAACTGAGGTAAATGTCTCACCCATTTAAAGACGAAAGTCATTTAATGAATAAAAAATGAAAGAGATAAAGCATTTAAAGAGAAAACAACTTCCTGGAACTATCTGAAGGCTCCAGGAATCACGTGACGCTCCAGCGTTTTGGACTTCCGTTGGCAGAACTCTCTCTCAATGGCTCTGCCCTAACCCTAACCTTACTCTAACCATCTAAACTACCTATGATCGTTAAAATTGCCAAAAAACACTGTTGCGTGATGACGTCAGACTCGAAACACCAAGGATTTAGTGAGAGCCGTTTGAGTGAAGCTATCGGCAAACACACAAAAACTCAAGTGTCTTCCCGAATCTAAATCCGAAACAATTATTATGAGAATTCAAATGAAATATCTTTTTTTAATATTTGTACTCAGACAAGTGAATGACAAATTGTTAAGGAGGATCTATTGACAGAAATGCAATTTAATATAAATAACTCTTCAGAGGTGAATAAAGACCTTACATAATGAGGCGTTATGTTTTTATGACCTTAGAATGAGCTGTTTATATCTATATACACCGCAGGTCCCCTTACATGGAATTCACCAAGTTGTTTCTACAGTTGCCCTAAACGGACAAACTTCTCTACAAATCGCGTATCGTCAATACGTTATCTCCTTTGGCAAAGAAGCGAAAACGTGACGACATCTTTGTCCTGTGTCAGCCACCATAGTGCTTCTAAAGGGAGGGGTGAGCAGTGGACCGAGCCACTTCGTAACCTCACCGCTAGATGCCACAGTGCACCTTTAAAGAGACTTTTCTAAAATTCTTGAGTTAATCTGAATTCCTGTACATCTAAGAGAAACAATTAAGATATTAAAGAGATCACATTTGTTTTTTTTCCTATGTGACAGAAAGTTCCTTTAAGTCATTTTACTGGGATGAAAAGGTCACAAGTTGGCCATGCCCCGTGGGTTAACACATTCATAAGCTTTTCTTTGACAGAAATGACGGACTTCACAAACTTATCCAGAGGGATTCCAGCCACCATGCCAACAAAATGCAGACGAAAAACACACCTTTTATTTCCCCGATTTACGACTGATATGATATTGTGTCAACATTCATGTTAGAATACAGCTGATATGCAGTGTTGTTCTCCATTTGATAAATGTCAACATAAACAAAGCAATGGGAAAAGAAGAGGCTGACATTTTCACACTATGTGATTTCATCAGAAAGCGTCACACATCGTTTTTCCTACCTGAGAGAGACTCCAAGAGGATTCAAAGAAAAAAATGAGGACGTATTCGATGGAAAGGTTGTTGAGACAGAACTAATAGTGGACTGAAATGGATTTTGTAAAATGAGCTCCCCAGCTGTGATGTCAAATTTATACACGTATTTTCTATTTTTAATTTTCTCAATCGTACCCCATTATGGACTGATATTAGGATACCTTAAAGACTCTTTGCTTTAATAGCTTAAAGAAACAGTTCACACTAATGTAAATCACTCTTGCGTTATTCCATGACAATTGCTTTCTGTGTGGAATGTCTGAAAATGTAATCTGTTATTGTAATACACAGTAAAATCTACTTTCGCTGGGTATGACAAAAACTCTTACATGGAAATACATAAGATATTCATAAAATGTTCATATATTTATGTTACAGCGTCTGGTTAAGGCATGGTGTTGCAGCTATATATTATTTTGTGTTTCATAACAGAGTCATATGGGTTCATAACAACATGTGGGTGAATAAATTATGCCTGAAATTTCATTTTTAGGTGAACTGTCCCTTTAACGTGAGGTGAGCAGTCATAGAAGTTGGCATTATTCAGCCACAGCTTGAAGTCAGAGCTGGGTTTCAGTGGGAATGTGAACGCCAGACTCTACTGTTGTTTTAGCATTTGTGAGATGTGTAAATTCATCCTATCACTCTGCTGTGTATGGTCACACGCGCTCCCACGCTCTCTCACACAGACACACAGATATCTTTCAAAGGAGAGGCCCATGTTTCCCAGCTCACCTCCGTGCTTCCTGGTGGCAGCTGTATTGAGTCAGGGTCCGTTAGTCTGCCTGTTTCAGCCACTATCTTTGTTCCCCTCACGAGTAAATACTGGCTTCCTACAGCTGTTCAAATGCAGCCTGACTTCCCCTATGTGTTTAGGAACAACAGGCACCTCACAGTGCTCTCAAACAAGGACATGACCATGGGAAAAGATCTAGCGCCACAAACTCTCTCCGTCCACACATACACACTGGGAGGTAACAAACAGCAGCGATGTTACTAACTACATATTTTTGCGGAATGACATGTGTTCAGTTGTTGAAAGAATGTAGTTTTCCAGTAACAAGCTACTTTTTCTCTAACAAGCAGCAGTGTAGACTGACAAAAGTCTTCAGAGTATGCCACATTATGTTGTGCATACAGTCTTGTTACAGAGCCAGCAAAAAAGGTCCGATTCATTTGAGTAGCTGAATAATATGTATAGACAATTTTGCAAGGTGTAAACATCGCAGTTTTTAAGTTTTAAAGATGTTCGTTTAACATTTTGATTCGGTTATATTTTGTTATTTTTTTGTATATTTTGTCTTAAAGTATGTGTAGTGTTAAAAAATAAAACAGGAAGTGGTGCTTCTGGACCAGCGTTGTTTACGTCTTGAAAAATGCTCTATATTTCCATTTTTAAATTTTTGTTACGTTACTGTAATTTATGTAAATGTTTATAAACGTTCATTTATAACATTTTGTTTAAAAGTTTTTCTTATGTTGCTATTAATATACAAGTAGGGCCCTGTGAATTTTTTTCGAGATTCCATTTTTCCATTTCATTTTTTGGGATTCTATGTTTTCATTTTTTTACTACACAGTAGTAATATATTTTAGCCCACATGAAAAAATACTTAAGCATACTATAGTAACTATACCTATGCTACAGTGTTTTTGAAACTTACAGGAATAATAGTATAATCTACAACTACATGAACCAGTACATTTTTTGGTTTGCTCTTTTGTTTTTTTATGTGGGTGTGTCATAATTTGTTCAAGTTAACCACACTTTTTATTTTAACGACTTGCCGCAAAGTCCTTTTCAGTGTCATTGATTGACAGTAGCTTTTCTCAAACGAAACAGAGAAAGTAGTGAAGTAAATTTATTTCTAATAAGTTATTCATATTATAATTAGAAATTAATTAGCTGTTCAGCATTACTTTCTGGATAAGAAATACTACATTTGTCAGATTCCATGCCATTCCGCATTACACAGCAAATTCCATTTTTATGCCTAGATTCTGCCATTCTGTCCATGTTTTCTGCATCGTGGTAATCACAGGACCCTATATAAGCAATATAAATAGATGCAAGCAATTTAGCTAATTAGGGAAGAGCGTAACTGTACAACGTAACGCTTTTGGTTGTAGCTCAATCACTCCAAAAATATTTATATATTTACACATCATGGCTACAAATGAACACTTAAAGTTTGTTTCTAGAACCTACCGTTCTTGTACAATTACAGCAAAAGTGACAGAAATGCAAACATTACAACTTACCCCATGGGTGGAGTTCATTGTAACAGACAGAGGGTTAGTTGTAACTAGAAAATTCTGTTTCAACGCAAATAACTTAATAGCTTATTCGGTCTATAAACTGAAGGTGGATATCAGACAGATATCTACACATCTATCATGCAGCTACCCCTTATCTATATCCTTCTATTATAGATCACTATATATGGAGATTTATGAGAAAATGCTGCACAATTATAACCAAAAAATCATTACTGTCAATTACTCTCGCTAATATTGTCATTTCAGTTATGATTTCGATTAATGGAATTTACATTTTTTCATCTCATTGTCTTGTATACATTTTCACACATTTGGATTAATTGTAACACTGTGTTACAACTAACCCCGCTGTGTACAATTTTTTCGAAGCCTAGTTAACAGTTACTAGAAGTGGCTGACATGTTTTAATATGGTGCTGTGTTAGGCAACAAGACAGTGATTAAGATAATATAAGGTTGGATTTGGTGACTTGCACACTTAAATGAGAAATTGAAAAACACATATGATGAAGAAATTTACTTTCATGCTGCCACAACACATTTTGTCCAATATCTCCATGAAAACACGTCAAAACTTTTCAAAAATACACAGATGATTGTCAACTTGCAATTAGAGAAAAAGACCGAAAGCGCAACTCGGTTGACCCTGTCTGTATAACTATGAAAAACATCTGTGTTACAGTTAACCCCGCGTTACTCTGTGCCCCACTCTCCCTATACAGCAAAAAATACATCTAGCAATATTAATAACTACGCGCTAATAACAAAAAGTAGATAACAACATTTAAGCTAACTATTCGAATAAGGTAGCTTGACTGCAAATAAACTCTTTTTATTCATAAATTGTTTAAGCATTGCAAGCTACAAATTCATCGGTCTTCCCTAACACTGATCCATACGACTACAGACGCATAATTTCTAAAGCCTGCTGAGTATTTTCTTAGCTGTTAGCAAAAAGAGAGGGCATTAGTCTAAATGCCACGTTCACGGTAAGGGGTGGCGATGCATTACATTAACGCCATCTCTCTTTTTCAATTCTTTTGTCATCATCGTCGCACTGGACTGTGGGTAATTAGATATCTCAGCAGCTCGGGAGGGTCTCGTCCCTCACGGGGCCGATGATTTAAAACAGCGCTCGGGGATGTGAGAAAGAGAGCGTGAACTTGAGGGTCCGCCACTTTGTCACCGAGAGCAAATAAATGGCTGCAGTGCAATTGAACGTTCCTTAATGATGAGGAATTTAAAATAGGCGACGCCGACCAGGCTGCGGGGACAATATGTTTTCTGCGCAGGGAGACCGGTGAACTGGGCTATGGCGAGCTGAGATGCGATATGGCCCATTAATTATTGAATTCGCTGATAGCATGACAAATGGCCATGTCCCCGCTCTTATCCCGTTGACTTACAGCAGACCGCCGCACCCGAACCCAGCACGCCTGTTCAAACTTCCCTTGCAGGGATCCTGGCACCAATTGCATTCATTTATCTGTTTGCTTGATTGCGATGCTATAATCTGCTAATTGGTAGCTTATTGTTAGCAATTAAAAGTAATTTGACTTTGTAAGCCATTTGTAGGTTGATTTTCACAAGTTATAAATGCATTGATTGTTTGACATTGGCTCAACAGGACTGTCTGTTTGGACTGGTGATGATAGTAGCTCAGAATTTTAGTTTCTGGACCTATCACCTGCATTACATAAACAATCGTTGCTTAACATCTAAAGAAAATGTCGATCAGACACGTCCACGATGTGTGAGAATGTCAATCTGTGAAGCAAACAGGTGGCGATTTGCAAAAAAAAGAGACCGTGTGCAGCATGTGCCCTCAGCTGGCCTGAAGACACCCGATGACATTTCTGTGGTCAGCCGCAAGTTTAGACAGCAGGACAGCATGCATTATGGGAAAACTGAGGGGGTTGTGAACACCTGCACATTTCCAAATGAGCCAGCCAGTCTGGGCCAAAATGATGTTATGACTTGTTTTTTCTCTATTTAATCCACCAATGTGATCTTCAAAATATTTACTACAGATCTCCAGAAATAGACTTTTGGTTTAGCCAGCTTGCTGTAAAACCCTCCAGGTGTTTGGATGGGAAGATGTGTTTGCAGTTACGAAACATTTGTCCTTGGCAGAAATGCCAACAATTGACGGGTGTATGGACCACTATTTTTCTAAAGACTTATTCAGCATGTTGAAGCAAAACATACTGCACTAGCAAAAAAAAGGTACAGTAGTGCTGTCATGTTTTTTGGGCATGGACTATGAAAGTACTATGGTACTCTCTAAAATACCTTCCGTGATAAGAAACCAAGCACTACCATTATTGTATGTAACAGCCACAGCACTTTTTTGTACGGGTGGCAATAAAAGATTTTGCTTTTTAGTGTAATGGTCCTGTATTTACTGTGTACATTATAGTGTGGATAGAAAACATCACTGCTGATTTTAACCATATTTTATCTATTTTGACTTTCGACTATTAAATCAACGTATTTGAACTAAATTTATTTGTATTTCCTCTAATGGAAAGATATACGGTATAGTTATCAGGTGGTTATCAGGTAGTTATCAACATTGTACAATGTGAAGTTTTGTCCTTTTTGACCTGTTCTCTCAGCACCTGGGGAAATTAGTTTATTTTTTGGTTTGATTCCACTAAGCTACTTGACTAAGCTGTCATCATCATTTTTTATTAAGAAATAAGTTCTTTTGTGTCTCAGTTTTCCAAAAGATGTACGTTTGTGAGTGGAGACAGGTCAGTGTGGATTTAATCTGGTTTAATGGTGTCCCGTTGTTTCATCATAAACGAGCGACCCCTGAGGTGCGCTACAGTAAAGTTTAAACGCTTTCATTTCTCACCCGATCTTCTCCTCTGCAGATCTCAAAGTTAAGCAATGGACCCCTTTTATAAGTCAAACGCTAGGTTGTGAGTCAAAGGAGATGAATTCTAATAGCTCCCCCACCACCACGCACACACTATTCCCTCAACTTGTACGAGGTACACTGAAGGCAGTGAGTGTGAAGGAGCCAGAGCTATGCTTCATTTTGAGGTAATGACAGTCCCTGCAGATCTATGCAAATGCCAGCTGCCGCATTGGCTGCTGTAAAAGATGGTAGCAATTAGGTCTTGCTCTTAAAACAAGGTAAGTCAGGACCTTTTAATGGTGCACTTTCTCGACACATGCGGTGGCTCGTGTTCTCGTGAACGTGCAACTTGGGTGGTCTTTGTGAAGACTGAATGTGATTTATTTTGTGTACGTTTACTGTTAAAATTCATGAGTTTACGTGACTTTAATAATAATGTTTACAAATAATTATAATTATTGTTTGCTAACATAAAGTACATATAGCTATAGTTTGGATCAGCCATGTAACCTGGACCATTTGTGCTACAGACGCGATTAGTTACAAGTGATTAGTCTTAGATTTTTTTTGCATAGCAGATTTAACAATTATATTATTATATTTGTATATTGAAGTAGGGACCAGTATGTTGGGGATGGGCCAGTCACCAATCACCTTAAACAGCCTAGCCACAGGGCCGGGTCTTGGGCCCCTCCAAAATTGTCCAGCTGACAATTAAAAAAGTAAACGTGACATATTTCTTTTATGTATTATTTAAAAATTGTTGCCCAATCAAAATATGTGATTACCCACCCCCAGTCCAGCCAACCTAGTACCGAACCTGCCTAGCAACCACCTTGAAATGCCCTAGCAACCACATTGCAACTTCCCCCTCAGCTCCACCACTCATATTTTCCTTAAAATTTTGTGTTTTATTATCTGAAGTGTATAAAGTACTTGTTTTAGTCACTATATTCACGTATCTGTATATACACAGTACATACTAACTGTAGGTTAGCCTATAATAAAATTGGTTGTTTTTCTTGCAGGTGCTTAAAATACACCTATTTCACAATATGGCGACAGAGACCCTTTTTCCTGCGATTTATTAATTATCACCAAGGTATGATATATGTTAGACAAATCATACTCAGTTCTGGTTTACGGTGGGTTTTATGCACATTTCGAATACAATAAAAAGTATTGTTTGGATGTGCTAGATTTACATTTCACTGCTAGTATGTTTATATAACTATGTATGTTACAAATCAAATAAATACTGAATGAATAATACATATTCATTCGCGTCTGGTCCCGTTTATTTGTGATCACAGGGATTCGGTACATTATTTGATCCAAGTGTGCACATTTGGAGAAATATAGATTAATTTTGTTTACGTACACGTTAACTATATTATATTTCTTTAGACAGAATCGTAATTTTACTCATTTCCTACAAAAATAGTCGACGTGATGATTTTGAAGCATGCCTGGGTTTTTCAACCAACGCTACATGATGCTGGTTAAATTTTAGTGTTTCAATTATACACAAAAGTCCTGCAAATTGTATTATTGTTTGTTGATTTCAACATAAAACTTCACTTGTTTAACATTTCCAGCATAATTGATCAATTCCGCAAAAATATTAACATCTCTAAATGGCACATAGTTTAACCACATTAAATTCATTTTTCTTTCTATAGCACTTTGGAAAAAAACAAAGCGAGATTAATAATAATAATAATGATAATCGAAATAAGAAATAAAACTGTAGAAAACATAAGAAAACAAATCATGAAAACGGGAAAATTATGAAATATATGGTATTTTTGCAAATCTTTCATTTGCAATAATATTCATACTCTACAATATAAATAATTGTCTGTAGGAGTTAGTTCAGACTTTTATATTAATAACATGAGTAAGCAGGTTATGTGATCGCTTTGTGGGATTTATAAGCGGACTCTCGATGGGAAATGCTTAGATCTCACAGTAGATGACGCCCCTCTTCTCTTGGTATGGCCTAAATTCATTGCTTTTTTAAATTATTGCTGTAGAAAAACCTATGAAATTATAAATATGTTTTTGTTTCTTTTAAATGACCATAAAGGGAGCGCTACATGCCTAACTGCTTTTAGTCTCTGCATCTGTTCTGTGAAGAGAACGAAGCTAGAGCATTGAGCGGAAAAAGTTTTTCCCTACTTCCGGTCTCTGTCGCCATATTGTGAAATAGGCGTATTATAACCAGCTTTGCTATTTTGGGCTCTTGGTGTTGTAGACCTTGATTTAAGAGCTATGGGTTTCTCCGGAATGGTGCTGCAATGGTTCAGGTCTTACCTCGCAGGTTGGTCATTTAGAGTATCCTGGAGAGGTGAGGTCTCTGAGTCCCAACACCTCGATACAGGGGTGCCTCAGGGCTCAGTGCTTGGGCTGTTTCTCTTTTCTGTATACATGACATCCCTTGGCTCTGTCATTTGGAAACATGGCTTTTCCTATCACTGCTATGCGGATGACACACAACTCCACCTGTCATTTCAGCCTGACGATCCGACTGTTTCTGCACGCATTTCAGGATGCCTGAGGGACATTTCGCTCTGGATGAAGGACCATCACTTGCAGCTGAACCTTGCAAAAACAGATCTGCTTGGAATCCCGTACCACCCTAGGATCAATCACAACTTCTCCATTCAACTGGGCTCATCAACCATCACATCTTCCAGAACGGCCAGAAACCTGGGAGTGGTGATCGATGATCAGCTAAACTTCACAGATCAGGTGGCCAGCACCACTCGGTCCTGTAGATTTATCCTCTACAATATCAGGAGAATTAGACCTTTCCTATCCGAGCATGCTACGCAGGTCCTAGTCCAGGCTCTTGTTCTGTCCAGACTGGACTATTGCAATGCGCTACTAGCTGGACTTCCTGCTTGCACAACAAAACCTCTACAGATGATCCAGAATGCAGCGGCAAGAGTGGTCTTCAATGAACCGAAGAGAGCACACGTCACCCCTCTCTTCATTAAATTACATTGGCTCCCTATAGTCGCTCGCATCAAATTCAAGACTCTGCTCCTGGCCTACAAGACCACCACTGGTTTGGCACCCCCATATCTTAAATCACTAATGCAGACTTATGTACCCGCAAGATCATAACGCTCTGAAAAAGAACGACGTCTTGTGGTGCAATCCCAAAAAGGTAAAAAATCTCTCTCACGAACCTTCTCTGGATCGGTTCCACATTTGTGGAATGATCTGCCTGCTGCTACAAGATCAGCAGATTCTGTGGCCATCTTTAAGAATCGGCTAAAAACACATCTCTTCCGTCAGCACCTGACCGATCATTTCTGACTTCTATATCTTTTCTATTCTATCTATATATATAAAAAACTTAGCTCTGTACACTGTAGTAGGTTTTGTGAGACATGTTTTATTGCACTTATGCTTTTTGTTGTCCTAATGCTGACCCAATTGCTTCCATTGTTTACCCAACTTGTAAGTCGCTTTGAATAAAAGCGTCTGCTAAATGTAAATGTAAATGTAGCACAACAAATAGCCGGTATTTAGACTACATTTTTCTTTAACGGTCCTTGAATCCTCAGCCTTGAAAAGTGAACAGTGCACATGTTCCTATAGGGCCTTGTGTGAGCATACCAGAGAGAAAATGTAGGAAGAATTAATATATCTGTTACACTGTGACCTGCAGTTTTACTTGATGTAAATAAACATAACAAAACCATGAATGTACAGTATATAGTAGCAATATGACTATATAGTTGCAATAAGTGGTTGAATGTGGCTGTTCCAATATGACAGGCAACATTCAATAGGTTAATGCTTATTTTACAAGGTTTTAGTAAACTGCTGATAGTGTGGTTAATTTCTCTCATTTCCTTAAATGAAAGACATTGGAGACAATTCACTTTATCATTGAAGCCAAAAGGCTTTGTAAAGATGCTCTCTCAGAAATTCCAACTTTAAACAGCCATGTCTCTCAATAAACCACATCCTTAAACTTCACCGTTGTAAATACACTATAGTGTTACTTTTGAAATGTTTGTGTCGAGGTTAAATGACGCAGAAGAGGCTTGTTTTTGTATTCCATTAATGTTCTTGTTCATTCGATTATGCAGGTGCATCTCTGCAAAAGTCTTAAAAACATTTAATGCATTTACTTTCAAAGGAACTCAACTTATTTAAACAAGTAAGTGGGTGATTCTTACAAAATCTTGGTTTCAAGATGTCAAAAATGATTTTCTTAAAAACACTTGCATGACAAATTTCCTTTTACAAAGAAGGACATGTTTCAAGAACCTTTACTGACAGTTTAACACTCAATAAAACACATAAATAATTAATTGCTATGTTAAAATTATGCTTTGTTCAAGGTAGAGAACAATTATCATTACTATGTTTGTTTTTTCTGTTACCGAAGTATGTTTTAGAATTAAAATCTTTACTGCTACGATGTTTCAGTGGTCACTGGTTTTGTGAGAATAACCCAAGTGTTTTTCTTGATTGATTGGTTATTATTAGTTGATTTATACTAGACATGAGCTTGATCTCAACTCTAAAATATCCTATACTGGCCAGCACTAGTCGAGGTTTGAGATTATTTAAGAAGATAAAAGCCTTTAAGTGATGTTTTAAATACATACATTAAATGTGATGTTTAAATACAGAACAAATATTGGATTTAGACATCTAGTTAAAAGCTTCCAATATTGTCATATTTTGTAATTGCTTGAGTAATCAAGTTAAAACAGTTAAACCACTCTGTATTTATTAAAAAATAATCGATTATAAAACAAAGTCAGATTTTCATGAAAAGATTGTTCTCAGGATAATTAATCTTAAAAAAAAGTCAGATGTGTTTGCAAGTGGGTGGAAATGTTTATTCGCATTTTGTATCTTCAAGCTATGTGCCTATGCAGAAAATAACACTTACCCTGAGACATAAACCTGAGAATAAAAAGTGTGACAAAAAGCCCCCCCCACCCCCCCACCCCTACATTGGCGTGTGCAGGAGAATGCTACACCTTTATACGAGACAGCAGCCGTCAAGGGTTCAATGCACCGCACTGAGCTCTCACACAGGATACAGTATATTTGCATGTATTTGTTGTGCATTGCTGCATGAAATGTAAAGGTCATCACTGCATTGCTCAGGGGACGTCTAGTGGAAATATTTAAGATCACTGATTTGAATGAGCAATGTTGGGATTACCGGTGATCTACAGGAGGTTGGGCAGAGCTGCTTTTGTAGTGCTCAGTCTCTGAGCTGGGGAATTTAAACATCATGAATACATTATAGGCCGCATATACATGCATGCGCATATGTGCCATGCATATGTTATAGGCATGATAAGAGAGCATGCATAAAGCTAAACCCGTTTGTGGCCATGTGAGACTGTGATCTATGCGTCTTGCCTTATGTTGACTGTTAAAAAGGGGACGGGCTGTAAATTTTTACACTGGCACTGACAGCTCCTGTCACAGACAGATGATGATACCGTATAGTCCTAAAGTATAAGACCACTTCTGTTTTGCAATGTTCGTATTAAATAGCATTTTATTTAAAAACAAATCACATTAGCAATATTAAAATGTGAGTAAAATGAATCAAAGATCACAGACGCTATGAAGCCAAATTCTTTAAGAAGACTAGCATGATTACTAGCATGTGAACTATTAGCATGTTTGTGCACTTGATAGTACTGGTCTGAGTACTGAAAGAGAGCAAGGCCACATGTCTGTTTGAGGGTGACCTTGTGCGTGTACGTGTCGTCTGTGCTTTTTATGCTTAAAAAAGCTGCAGTGATAAACAAACATTCGTCGTAAGCTCAAGGCTGTTGTCAAATGCTGCACCCGTGACACACGAGCGGCCACAAAAGCCACGTCTGCTTCACCTCGGAATACCAAATGAAAACGGCCACAACCAAAAGGCTTTCAGGCCCCTCACAACAGAGCGCACGCACGTGCCCAGTATAGATTAAGCCCCGAGCTGTCAGAGCTAATTGAAAGTAATAGAGCCTGCAGTCTTTGGATTAGCGTGTCAGACATTGATAGCGTCAGGCTGAAAACAGTTGGTCCAGAGATTGAACGATATTAGAACTGGCAGGGCCGTTTCCAAAAGCGGACTGTGAAAGGCTTCGGTGTTTTGCTTCAGGATATTCAAAGGTGTGAAACTTGTTTTATGATGTGTCAGAATTTTATTCCTCCTGAGAGGAAATACATATAATGCAGAGGGGCCTTAGGGTGAGCAGTGACCTAGTATTTGTTTTAAAGAGGAGATCCTGAAAAAGTTATACGAGGAGAACTTTTCCTGAAGTGAATGTTAGAGCTATGCGTAAATATAATACTCTCATTATTATTACGAATATGAAATAGATTTGTGTTGCATAAAAATAAGGTGTTATTTGGTTTGTTGACAGATGAATGTGCATCTATAAAAAAAAATTATGGAACTATTCTCTGAATTTCCTGATTATTGCAAAAACTATTTAGTTGGTTCAGTGTGGATGCGTGCACTGTCCAGATATTCGGTTTAATAATTCCTTCTTTGTCAAATTTCTGTATTGTAGCTTAACAAAAACTACTTTACATTTCATTTCAATTTGACGCCTGGCTTTAAAGGGATATTTCACCCCAAAATAAAAAAATCTGTCATCATTTATTCACCCTTATGTCATGCAAAACCTGTATATGACTATTTCTTCTGCAGAAGATATTTTGAGAAATGTCTCTGTGGTTTTGTGGCCATACAATGGAAGTAAATGGGGGCCGGGCCAGTGCTGTTTAGTTACCAACATTCTTCAAAATATCGTCTTTTGTGTTCTGCAGAAGATAAGAAGCTCATACAGGTTTGGAATGACATGATTGAATACTTTTTAATACATTTTAATTTTAAATTCTTCTTTTTTTACCTACATTTACAATAGACCTCACTTCTCTAAAGGTGAAACCCTCACAACCATCTGCTTTCAAGTTTGATGGCCCTATATTATAAATTGATCGCATAGGACAAGAGTTGAGAAATTCTTCATGACAAGAAAATTAAAATTTGGCCTTAATACAGTAATAACATGATAAATGATGTCCCATTTTCTTCAGGCGACTTTGCTTCAGGAAATATTCCATAAGACGCCCATGGGACCGGCTAGTCATCCATCACATGGCAACGTCGAGTCCAGCGTTACGGCCCCGAGGACTAGCCTGCTCGCAGCAGCATTGCAGCTAATGGCAGAACACAAGCACCCCTGGGGAGGAGACCAAGCAGCCGCCTGCAATGAAAACAGAGCAGCAGAGGGGATCAAGGTTTGTTTTGTCCCCTGCGTTTTTGAGGTTATTTATTTATTCTGCCCGGGCGGGTGAAATATCAGCGTCCTTGGCCGCTGGATCTCCTTCTCCCTTGCGCTATTGACAGATCTCATTATGAGATAAAAATGACAAAGATAGCTCATGATGCTTCAGAGAAATGTAAAACCATTAGCGGGTCATTGTCATAGTTATAATGTGTCCTTTTAAGCAGCTTAGTGAACTGGTGGTGAAGTGTGATATCGGGATTAACCTATGAGGGAGTTTTGCTGCACGCCGTTTGGCTGGCATTGATGAAATTGCGACGTGAGGCGCTTGCTTTCGGGGCTCCGCGGAGAAATAGCAGAGTCGTGCGGGACGTGGGAAGAGATGAGGTGGTTTGCGACGAAAAAGAATAGCATATAATGTTGTGTAAAGGGAGTCCCAAAAATGAAAACTCTTATCATTTGCTCACCTCTTGTTTTTTCAAACCTGTATGACTTTCTTCTGCAAAACACCAAAGAAGATATTTTGAAAAATGTTGATAACCGAACAACCCCTTCAATTCTATTGTACAGACACAAAACCAATGCAAGTCAATGTGTACCCATTACCAACATTTTTCAAAATATCTTCTTTTGTGTTTTGCAGAAGAAAGTCAGTCATGCAGATTTGAAATTTCAATCTTAACCTATTACGTGGGTAGTTAAAAATATACAAAAAAAATAGAGCTTCAGTAAATATATTTGTTAATGTTTTAAATTGTAACAGCTGTCATAATAGTGTTGCACTTGCACATCATAGAACATGTTGCATTAGATGTGTTAAAACAAAAATCAAACGTAAAAATATCATTTACACAAACATTACAGACTTTTTTGCAAAGTCTCAGATTCCTAATTACGTCCCATCGTTGAAAGTGTTAGCTTTTCCTATTAAGAAACCGAGTAAACAAATCAAAATCAGTTTTTCCTGCAGAACGTCTGCTTCTGGAGAGCAAGAGATAAAGATTTCAAGCACACGTAGTGAAGTCCTCAGCACAATACGCTCCGTAATGTGGATTAATTATTGCTCGCTATTGTTTTGAAGAGTATGTTTTGCAGCGGCAAGCTATTACTGAGCCCTATCAATCATTCTATTAACTCTGGCTATGCCTTTGACATCACATTAGTAAATGTAACTCATTATCTGGAGGGAAATTAGTGCAGTGTGGATCCAACCATGCGTTATGTCTCTCTGCCCCCGTAGCACAGAACTCTGAGTTGTTTGATTGCTACGCTTGCTGGAACTGAAGTTGATTAAGTAATGACAGATACTGTATCTGCCGTTGCACTCCAAACTAATTCATCATTAGTGGCGGTATCACAGGTCGCTTCTCTTACGCAGCTGAACGAGGCTCCCGGAAAGCTGTGACTTTTTCACACGTTTGCACAAGTAGCATCCAAAATATCAAACTTCACAGATACGCCAGCCAAATCGCACAATAGCGAAATTAGCGAACGCCCAAGCATACTGTCGAGTTGTGAAGAAAATTGTGAACTTGTTCTGAAGAGCTATCCGCGGTTGAAGCTAGGCTCTTGAAAACCAAATCTGCATTTCAAGCTGCTACTTATATTGAGGATGCAGCCAGAGGATGTGACACGTATGGATGGGATTCCTTGTCATCTTCAAATGCGTCTCTGGGGATGACTCTCCACGATTTAACGGAATGAATAGACGCATTAAAAGTTCGTTTTGATTGCGTTTTCGAGCAACCTTGACCTTCTGCGGCGCAATAACAATCAATACAGTAGCCATTAGCATTGCGTTAATTGCGACAGAAAAATTGCCTAACGGCCTCCCAGTCTTTTCCGCCATTTGTTTGGGAAGCAGATGGAGCGTACTAAAGCGCTTGTAGGAAAGATGGATTCAATGAATTAAAACCCAAGATGCAAATTTAGATTTCTGTAATTACACTAGGTGATCATAACGATTTTTCAGCGCAAACGTCCTGCCATCTTATCTTTGGCAAGGCCCTTGTCTTTAAGAAACAATTACAAACACATGTTCTCTGGGAAAGCGTTGACGCAAGTTTTACATCTCTTTCTCCTTAAACATGACCTTTAAAGTCAGAGGAAGTGGGAAAAGTTCCAAAATGGCCTCCGTAATTTCCCCTGTGGGAGTCAGATAGCTTTATTTTAATGACTGATGAACAGTTGCGTTGACTTTGTGGCACAGTTAGCCGTAGGTTATGTACCCTTTCCCCGTTTTAGCTTGATATAAATCATTTACTCATACCCGATTACTCTGGGGCGAGTTAAAGCGCTAAATGAGACCATCTGAGAAATAAATGAGAAATTGATTGTTGATCCTAAGATTGTGAAGGTAATTATAACAAACTCTTAATTAAACAGCCAATCTTCACTTTGTTTTTCCATATTATCAGTGTGTGCGAAAGAGAAACAGATTGGATTATGTTAATAAAGCTTTCTCTCATACTATATTGTTAATGGAGGCATAGTTCAGATTCATTAGTGGAAAAAAATCTCTATTTAGGCTTTATTGTAATGTGGTGAAAGTGCACATTTTTAATGGTATTGATCAAGGTCTAGTGAGCTCTGGGGTCTGTTCTAATTACAACCTCTTCTTCATGGTTTCTCGGGTAATGATGCCCACAAAGCAATTATTGCTTGTCCCATTTATCTGATTCATTGAAATGATACCTAGACATAGACGATGGGAAAAATGAAGCACTGAGGTTTGAACAAGCTTAAATTAAAAGGCATATGTATTTTATACAGTTCCATCATCGAACTTGAGACACACCTTAAAGTCACCATGCAATCAAAAAGGAAAATGCTACGTGTTTCACACAGAGTTGCAGTGATTATTATAAATGATTTATCCGTGCACACCATTATTTTTTCAAAATTCATTTGCACTTGTAATCTTTAATCAAAAACGTTAAGCTCCTCTCCCCCTCTCAACAACAACCCTTCACCACATGACGTCAGCAACAAAAAAGAGGTGGGACTATACTGACTGTCCAATGGCCAGGCATTTTTAGCCCTCCCCTCCAGGCCCAACTTACAACAAACCAATCACAAAGGGAAGGGCAAAATAAAGCCCCGCCCTACATTTTTTTTTCAAATTTCAGAAGCCGTTTCACTTATACGATATACTGTATACGTCACGATACGGAAAAGAAGTCAATCATCGATAACAATGTTATCATTTACTCACACTCTTGTCATTTCAAACCTGTATGAACATTCTTCAAAAGTCTCCTTTTGTGTTTCTATATGTTTTGTACAGATTTGGAACAACACTAGAAAGAGCAAATTACAGATTTTCTATTCAAGTGAACTATATGTGAACTAAATGGCACATATAAGTTCAGGCACCTGGAAGAGTCCTTGTTGTGTGCATGCAAAATTGTGCGCTTAAGGATTTATTCCGTCGTACAAATCTGTAACAGCTGGAGTGGCGCACAATGCATGTAAACTTGGTGTATATAATTTGGTGACAAATCAAGCTTAATCATGCCGCAGCTTGGCTGCGAAGAGGAGAGCAGTAGATAGAAGCATCTGGAGTCTGTACGGGCAACACACAAACGGGCAGGCGAGCTCGGCTCTGCTGATAAATGCATGCGTGATATAGTCATTTCTGCAAAATAAGCAAGGTGAGCGACTCTGTCGACATGCACAGAGCTCACGTTTGTCATACTGTATATGGTCATGGCAGATGTGGCCCTCTTGGTCTGAGTTGCAGATGTTTGCTTTATGGCGGACAGTTCTTAGTGATAAAATGGATCCAAGTTTCACTTTAGTGCAGAAAATATGCAGGCACTTGAAACACTTGAATGATACCCAGGTATTTATATACGGGCAAAACATGGTCCATTTAAAGGAATAGCTCGCGTAAAACCAAAAGTTCTGCTTCATGCAAAGATGGCATTGGGAGACCAGAAATATAGTGCATAGGTATGCTTTTATTGTTTTGTCTTTCTTGTGACTTTGACCTTATGTGGACAATATTAAAGGGATAGTTCACACAAAATTGAAAATTCTGTCATCATTTACTCACGTTCAGATTGTTCCAGACCTGTAAAAATGTATTTGTTCTGCTGAACACAAAGGAAACAAAATGGGGGATGAGATCTGTTTGGTTACTGACACTCTTCCAAATATCTTCCTTTGTGTTCAGCAGAACAAAGAAATTTATACGGGTTTGGAACAACACGAGGGTGAGTAAATGATGACAGAATTTTCATTTTTGGGTGAACTGTCCCTTTAAATATTGTATGGTGAAAGGAGTCTCATAATAGAACAAATAGAATTATAGACTTTTGGAAGCATAGCTATTTCTATAAACCTGTAGTGTCTTGCAGTATGGTTCATTTGATCGTCTCGATTGTCCGTCACTGCATGAGGACAGAATTAGAATTTTGGGGTAAACCATTCCTTTGAACCTGGAGTTTCCTTTTTTCTAAAAAAACAGTAGCTCAACACATGGCAAACACACTACGCAGAATGAATTATATGTTCCATGCAACCACTTTTCAAGCAGTTGTGAAAATTCATAAGTACGCATGTCGCATGGTCAGATTGTGCAGGTGTTGGATGAATTGCAGTCTGTGGTCACTGCTGGTGTGAGAGCGGTTCCAGGAGCCGTGTGCTGTAGAAAGCGCTCTGACTCACCAGGCCAGCTGGTCCGGTCCACGCTCACATCTGCACAAGCAGCTCAGAGGGAGTTGTTTACTGAACAGCCAGTTGAAATACACTTTCAATCACATTGAGAGAGTGCTTGCTTGTTTTGACTCTGTTAGCAAATGATTTAAAGGTATAGTTCACATCACCTATTCCAACCCAATTTTGTTATTTTTTGCATTCGCATATCAGACAGAATATCTGAGAATATGCATTGCATTTCTATACAACATAACTGTGGTTATTTTCAAGGCTACTGAATTTTTATTTACATTTATGCATTTGGCAGACTTGGCAGATTTTTATATGATTTCCAATATCTCCTGTTCAATAAACCGACCAGCTGCAACTCATTGATCAAATGAAATGTTCCTATCAGAGACAGAAAATATATAAGCAGATCTGTACGTGTTTGCTCTCTTCTCCTTGTCTGCGTGTTTTCGAGATACATTCTAGTTCCTCCCCAGGAACACATGGCTAGGTATTTACTGAGCCATCTGCTCCAAACCGCCTCACTAACACTATCCACCGCTTGGTTGCTAGGGAAATTGATGCTTTTTAAAATGGGTGAGTCAGTGGTATGACTTACCTGTCGAAGTTAAGGGCCTTTTCTTCACTTTTATCCATTTGGATGTGACCTGGATGAATTTATGTAGCTGTTTTAGCTTTCTGAAAAGAGCAAACTCATTGTGTAGTTCAACATAAGTCCAAATTTGCATGGTAACACTTTACAGTAGGGTGTTTGTACTCAAGTAGCAATACTTCTACAGCATTTATGAAGCTTACTATATGAAAATTTTTGATTTTACTAATACAGTTTTAAAATCAAAAGTCGTAACTGTTAACATTTGTTAATGCACCATGAACAAACATGAATGATAGTATTTCCATTAACATAAGCAAGTATTAATACATGCTGAAAAACTATATTGCTCATTGTTAGTTCTTGTTAGATAATGCATTTACTAATATTAACAAATACAACCTTATATGTGTTACTATTTGGATTTTAGTTTGCATTTCATTATACAACAACAATTTGTCAAGTTAGCATATTTAGCAATCTTTTGGTCATCTTGTAATGCAAGAGATCTTCATGGGTTGCTAATGAGACAACCGAAATGTGTAACTAATGAAGATTAGTTATGAGATGGACAGTCGCACCTTTCAATCTTCCAAAGCGATTTATTCACGTGAATTCAAGGTATAAATGTTTGTCTTTATGTGTGTTTCTTTGGAATCAAACCCACAAACTTTGTGCAGCTAACATGGTCCTTTACCAAATGAGCTACAGGTTAGCGCCATATTAGAAGTAATAAAGCCATGAATTATAAAATGTGCCATTTATAGTTATTACACTATCTATGGGTACTATATAATATTCTAATAGTAATTCACCTGCATGTAATAAAATCCCAAAGTGTAAGTATCATCTGGATTTAGTCAGACTTCACTGAACAGAAAATGCTCACGTTAGGCCAGGCACTCATATTTCGGGGGTGAGAAGTTTGCTTAATTGTTTCTGTTAAAAATGGTTAAGTATTGTGTTAATAAAAAGGTCTACAGTGCATTTTCCACATTTTCTGCTGATTTCAGTGCGCGATAAAGAACAAAAAAATGCTTCGCGCCAAATCTCTATTTACAAATACTCTAGCGCCATGCAGCACTGCAATGCTAACACAAACAGTGTGAATACCATAACCTGTTAACATGGACGCTGAAATATAGGCTTTGTGTTATTTACATATGGGGTGTGAAACACGTCTTAGACTAGAATTCTGTGATAGTATGCATACTTTGTATGTGTGGTGGATTTGCTCAATAACATCTCCATAAACATAAGCCTTGATGTTAGCTTAAAGTGCTAGTTCACCCAAAAATGAAAATTCTGTCATCATATACTCACCCTCTTGACAATTCAAACCGGTATGACTTTCTTCTGCGGAACACAAATATTTTATTTTATTGTTATTATGAAGAAAGTTGGTAACCAAACAGCGCTGGCACTTCTACTTCTACGTCGATTGTATGGACACAAAACTAATGCAAGTGAATGGGTGCCGGTTGACAACATTCTTCAAAATATCTTCTTTATTGTTCTGCAGAAAAAAAGAAAGTCATACAGGTTTGAAATGACAAGAGAGTGAGTAAAGGATGACATCATTTTTCGGTGAACTAGCAATTTAAGTGGCTTTGGATGAGAAGCTTCTACTAGGGGCTATGTCACAGTTTACATTAATAAGTCAACATCACACATCTGTAAGCATGTAGTGGGACTCACCAGTCGGCAAATGAGCATTATATTGACCAAAGACTTGTAACAATTATATTGAACTGTCATTTTAAATGTATCATATCATATGTAGACGGACAAATAGACCATCATAAAAAAACACTGCCTATTTAAAATGTTTATAATCCAGTATACCCAATTAAGGAAGGACTGGTTGGTATTTTTATGAGATTATAGTTCAGTGATGCTGTCCAGAACTGTGATGAGTTTCAGAACGTGGGTCTTTGAGGGAGGTCATGACCCCAGGACAGGAGCTTTGTCACTTTCAGCTGAGCCTGTCCCTGCATAGGTGACACAAATAAGAGGTCAGCACGGGGGCACAGCGCCTGGTCATAAATCACCTGGAAGAACATGGGACATGATGTCCTTTGACCCTGCTCTGTCCTCACTGTGCCTTGTCCAGATATAAAGAGAGAGGATATGAAATATCAACTCATAGCAACGTCCCCACAGCCACATTAATTGTCATTAGGTGTCCAAGGAAAGGTCAGGACAAAGTTTGAAAGACGAGAAGAAAAAGTTGAAACAATGATCTCTCCATTGGTAGTTAGAGAGACTTTCAGTATTCACCATAAACACTGGTACAAAATCTGATAGGAACTTGCTGCGACAAAGCGAATTGAAGTTCTCCATTTTTAATGAGAACTGGCAGTTTCTGACAACTTGAGTGACGGCGGGTCGTCGGCTGTTGTCTGCTTGTTCAGGGCGCGTCCAACATCTTGACTTTTCTCAAGTTGAGAAACTATCTGCAAATAGGCAGTCATTGCCTACCAATGACAACACTTGATTTTTAATGTGCAGGTATGTGGAGTGTAAATGATTAGGGTCCAGTTTAAGACATGATTTAAACAAAGGTTTTCAACCTTGGAGTTGCAACCCCATGACATTTCTATAAATGGTATCCCGTAAACCGGATGTTGCGATCGTTTTTCCTTCCGTATTTTGATGCATTTTCGAGTGAAATGGAATTTCGAATGAAAAAAATAGCGGGCATGGACTACGTTTTTCACTGCGAATTGATTGGATCTATTAAAACAGCTGTTGCATTTTGAAATGGAACTGGTAGTAGACTGACAGTTGAAGGGGGAGTTAACAGATGCTCCGCCCAAGCTGTCTAACATACGTCATTTGAGATGGATAGTCACTAGAGGGCGTTTTCAGATTTTGACTGAAGATTATGAGGGCACATGAATTTTAAAAAGAAAATTACTCGCACTGATAAGCTATTTGCAATAAATGCTGCAATATTTTTAAAAAAACAGGAATTGTATTTATTCATTTCATTGGAACTTTAACGTCATAGGCTACACCTAAAAATGAAATATGTACTGTAATGTCTTTTAAGCTAAATATATTGTGTGAATGGAGAGACCAATAGTCTTACCGCTCAGGGTGACACATGGGCTCTAAACATTGGTGGCACACTGGATTCAAACATTGTTTATCTTATTTACAGTCCTCAGCAATACCCACCAAGGTAATGTCCACACTCACCTTTACACCTAAGCAAATACAGTCTTCACAAATGCACACTCACCACACTCTGCCTTTCAGAATGCAAACATGCTTTCAACTCTACCTGACAACAAACTTAAATAATACACGCATGAGGACAGAACAAAAGGCTGTCTTCATTCCCCACACAGAATACATTAGCTGTAAGTGGGTTAGTGGTTATTGCCGGGGTCTGAATCTGCAGCGGACACCTGGGATTCTCTAGACTGTTTGATCTGGCCCTTTCAAGCACTGCGATCATCCTGCTAAATTGCGCCTAATGGACGAGGCCTGCCACTCGGAAACCCAGACAAGAGGGGAGCACAATTTACTGTGCGTACACACCTGTCCTTTGTAGTTCAGAAACCACATTGTAAGCACCGGCAGCATTAGCCTCGATTCACAAACAGCACTCCGGAGCAGCAGAGCGCAGCCTCCATTTAGGGACCCTCAATAGCCCTGGGATGCTATTAGCCCCTGTAGCCGAGTATGCTCGCGGATCCCCGCCGAACAATGCCTTGGAAAGATGGAGAGAACATGAGAGGGATGGAAAGAGACTGACATGAGGAGACGCATCACTGCACCTGTACCTTCAATGGAATCCATCACGTGCGGGCTAAACTCGTAGATTAGAGTCGGTTAGCCGTGTACAATGCAGCTAGCTAGGTCATGAATAACGTAGCCCGTGCCGATGTTGGGCAAAGGAAGGTTGCTTGTCAAATGGAATTGCAAGTGTCCAAAATGCCTGTTCTTGACATTAGCTCTAATGATGTGCAATAAGGGTGGCGGTAGCAGTTTGACCAAAACAATGGTGGACCAATAGAAACAATGGTGGAGTGTTTGGGTCGGTATTTTTGTAGTTACGTTTTGTGACACTACATAAATAACACAACTGTGGTTTGTGCAACTATAAGAAACACACTTTCACATTTATTTTCTGTGCTTTTCTGTAAAGGGCATGAAAACACGACATCCCACAGCTGCAGTGATTCATGACACGTCATAATGCCATTCAATAAAGATAAATGTTTCTCCATTAAAAAAAGTGGAAAATGTCTTTCGTATATCCGCCTGTGAAATTGGATGAAATTTCCGAGCATACGCAATAATTAATTTCTGCTGTGTTGGAATGCAGTCAGATGTTTACCATCTCTGTATTATGGCTGATTGAGATCTTTATGTCCTGGACAAGCTCACATACACGATGGACAGAATGGCCGCTTCAGAGTTTACAAGCTGAACTGATTGTGCATTTGGTACAGTTGGAGTTAGTGGCAAAATAGCATTTTGTAAACACACCAGGAGATTTTTGTTTTGTGCGGTGAAGACAATTACAGTTCCACTGCTGCCAGTGCTTCTACTGAGCAGGTGGCTTGAGTTGGATACGGAACATATTATTTCTCTCTCCCTTAGTTCCCTCTCGCTCTCCCTCTGCCGTTTTCGCTATATTTTACTATAGTAGATGCACCGACTGTCTGTCTGTTTTTTTATTTTGTCCTGTAAAACGTGGTGTAGTGCAGTAATATCAGACTTGGTGCTGTACTTCGGTTGCATACATTTTTAACGGCTATGACCAGGTTAACTGACAAGGAGCTGTCAAGATGTCATTACCTGTGCAATGCAGGCATCTTAAATGCTCTATCTCTCTCTTTCTCTCTCTCTCTCTCTCTCACTCAGTCTCACGCACACACACACACACACACACACACACGAAAGAAGAGCTCAGTAGGTCAAGTCTCTGAATAAGACAAAGCAGGAACTATCCTCTCATGTTGCAGCTATAGATAAGATGACCGGGGGGGAAATGCCATTAGATTTACTTCACATTGTTGCAGGTGTGACAACGAGAGACATTCTCACGTATTGTTCAGTACAGTGACATGACATGTTATTGTATACTTTCCTGTAGCTCAGTGGTTAGAGCATGGCGTTAAAAACGCCAAGGTCATGGGTTTGATGCCGGGGATTGCACATACTTAGAAACAAATGTATAGTATAATGCAATGTAAGTCGCTTTGGATAAAAGCGTCTACCAAATGCATAAAAATGTAAATGTTAAATATAACACTGCCTTGGACATATTACATACTGTATATGTAACATAACCTGCATTACATAATTCTCAGCAGATCATTAACTAACATTCATTTAAAACGTTCTATGAACTGATCTTAAAGCACTTTATGTTTTTGTCAGTATAAAGTGCATCATTTAAACAGCCCTGTATAGCAAACATACATGGATTATAGGCCATGTGTGTCTGTGTGACCTAGTGCAATATACATTGTTGAAGTACAGCGCATGTATGCATGGGTAATCTGTTGAAAAAGTATAAGGTTTCCTCATATTCAAATGTTGTATGGATCAGCAGTGGTATGGTCAGGTTGCAGTACAGTATTCAGAGTCTCCAGGTGTCCTGTTGCCGCCCATGCGACGCCAACTGAGAACAAACTATAGACTAATTAAAAAAAACAACCAATACAACAAGCAACATCACATCTCATTCAGCTTCACCAGAAACAATTACATTAATTCTCCCATTTAAAGGTGATTTGAAAGATTAGACCTCTAAATGAACGTCCCAGAATGCTTAGACTTATGTCATGCACGTTGAATACCTCTGATGCAACAACGTTCTGGTTTAAGACTGTGACATGTTCATGAATAGTAAATGGCCACACGCACGGCTTATTTCAGTCAGCACTCATCGAAGGTTATCGACACAGTTGTGTAGGTTAAAGTTCCCATAGTATTCATGTCATTGTAAGAGGACACCGTAGTCGAAAGTGTATGTGTTTTGTTACATCCTTCTTTAGCAGCTCACGAGCGAGACCACATGTGCCTTAGGCGACTCGAATGCGCAAACTATGCAAATACATTGGATATTAAGGTCTCATTTCAATAGTGATTTTCATATTAAAATATTGACGTTTTAACTGGCACCCACTCTCAATTCTCATTGCTTTGTGAATGCAAATTTTTGCTTGTCTAATTAGTTAGTAGTTCAAAGCACATTTTGTTAGCTTTTGTTACAAGAACTATTAGAAGTTATGTGACGAATGGCCATGGATTAGTTTGCACAAAGATAAGAGAATGTTTGGTATTTTAATTATTGTTAAAGTTATCTCTCTAATCAGATGAATGTACTAACAATTTAATAAAGTTAAAGGATTTAATGTAGTTCTAATAAAGTTCTAGATTCTAATGAGTCTTGAATAAAAATACATGAGTTTAAGTAAAGCTAATAAAATGATATACCATTATACATTATTGGTGGTGTGGGTGGCGTAAAACAGTTACATGTCTCTACATTTGCGAACTGTTAAAAGGTAAAAAATGTTTTGGACATTTGTAAGTGGTTAGGGTTAACTAGATCAGGGCTATCAAACGATTAATCGCGATTAATCGCATCCAGAATAAAAGTTTGTGTTGACATAATATATGTCTGTTTGCTATGCATATTAATTTTATATTCATAAACACAAAAGAATACACTTCCATGTATATATATTTAGGAAATATTTAGAATAAATATGCACAGTGCACAGACATATATTATGTAAACACAAACTTTTGTTCTGTTTGCGATTAATCGCGATTAATCGTTTGACAGCCCTATAGTTTAGATGTTATAGTCGATCAAACATATATTTTTTTTAAATATTTATTGACTTAGATAAGGTAAAAAGGTTTGCTTACAGCATCAGCTGTGTTGCATATTGCTTTATGTAAAATGGTAATATTGTGTCTTTATCAACCAATTGGTGCATTTTTATTATTTATGAAGCAGAGAAACAAACAAAGAAAAACTGCCTTTTTAAGACAAGCACGATGTTCGCAAGCAACGTATGCACGCTAGGGTTTCATAGCTCACGGTTAGGCCACATGTATGTATACTGTATGTGCATGCATGAGGGCTACTTAATGTATGTCCAGAAAAAGCAGATGCAAAAGTATCAATGAAGCACGTGTGCGCGCGCGGCGTGTGTGAATGCATGCCCATTTGGAGTGAGATTCAGAAGGCTTGCTTCCATCTTGGCAGGGCTACTGTACCGCAGGGACAGCAGCAGTGTGCGCAATGATAATTGTGTGAATTGAGCTGTAAGGGGGAGCTGCCCATTGACCAGCGCGCTGTGCCTGTTCTCTCTGGCAGGTGTGTGGTGGCTGAAAAAGAGAGAAACAGAGAGAAAGAGAGGCAGGCAGGCAGGACACAGCTGTTAGTACAAGGCCTCCATTATCCAAAGGCAGCCTATTGATTCACCCAGTGGGATGTTTCCTCTCTGTGCCTGTACTGGTGTCGCGCGCAGTGCATTTGCATGGCTGTGAGCTGCGATCGATAGCCAGAGGTGTTCCGGCCCTCTGATTTTAATGGGCCTTCTTCGATCAACGGGGACCGACTCCACCAGGGGCTGTGTTTCCTATAATTAGAGTGTATGCTAATGCGCAGGGACCCATAAAGCACATCTCAGCCCGCTAATATAATTACTTCGCCTGCTCTGTAAAAAGCAAAACGAATCGAATGGTGTCATTGGGATTAAGGAAATGGGGGCGGTTTGAATTTTCACAGAATGTGATCTGACATTTATTTGAGCCTGTCAGGCTATTACCCAGAATGCCACGGGAAACAGAAGATGCTGAGAAGGTGGACTTGCACACTTTTGAAAGCGGATAATTACAGTATAAAAAGAACAGCTAAATATGTTGTTCTATTAGCCTTCATGAGATATGATTCAAATGGATAGAGCAATATTTTGTTGTGCAATAAATCCGTAGTGTTGCCATGTGTAATATTTGTCTTCAATTTTCCTCTTAACATTTCTTAAAGTGATAGTTCACCTAAAAATTCTAATTCCGTCATCATTTATTCACCCTCATGTCATTTAAAACCTTCATGACTGTCTACATTTTTGAGTAATGACATTGTTTAAGATGTTTAAGAGTTACTCAATCTTAAAGGAACATGCATTCGTGAATTTTTCACGCATAGTGTAATAATTGTTTATGCATATACTGAACATGTAGCTTTGTTAAGGTCTAAAGCACAAACAGTCCGAAATTTTCGTATGCGTTTTTTCGTATTTGGCTCTTGTTTGTACGGTGTCTCTGAATTGTTAAAAAAGGCCACTCAAAACGCTTGACGGACGCGAAAAACGCAGAAAATCGAACACGGTCCGAATTTTTTATGACGGACGAAAATATCGGAGGCAGTGTGTAAATGTGATTGACACAACGTGAGGTCGTATTTATTTTTTAATGTGCGGAAATTTCGGCCGCAAATTTTGGCCTCAATGTTGGCTTACGTCTTCATAAAATGGCCTGAATTAGCCAACTAAAAAGACAGTGTCTAAATGTCCACTTGAATGATAAAAAGGGGAAAAAACCAGCAGTAAATATCATTCCATAATCCCACAGAGAAAGCATCTTTACATAAAAAATCTCCAGGTTTAACTCGTGAGCTTTCCTTTGTCAATCTGAACGAAGAGGATTGGAGAAATCGCTCGCGGAAACCCGTCTTAATCTATCTCTCGCACCCTCCCTTGGCCACAAATGTGCATCTGTTCACAGCTCCATTCCTCCAAAACAGTCTGTATTCTGACAACACTGTAATTTGAATGGCACTCTCCTTCAGATTTGCAACGATGGGGACGTCAGTATGTCTGCTTTGCATATATGTGTCTCGTTCAGAAATTATAGCGTCTGAAAGAAACAGGCTATAGCGGCAGACCTCTGTCTGCGGGTATGTTTAAGACTTCTCTCTCTTTCCTATATTTACGTGTCCAAGCTGCTTTCATTCCCCCATGAATGTTAATAATGACCACGGCGATTTGAGCAGAATTTTGAGGACCCCCAGTCCCAATCCACAATATGAATGACAAAAAGTAATATGGCTTTGGAACGACGCGAAGGGTGTAAATGCTCACAGAAGTTTAATTTAGGGGTAAACTGTCCCTTTAACAGTAGCTGTGGTGAAAGAATGCCCCAATTTGGCTCTGATATGATAAGTGTAGGAAGGACTGCTCGTACTAAAAGCTTGAGAACAGACGTGTGCCGTGGCTCCTGAGGCTCTCTCAGTCCACTCTGACGCTGCTCTAAAACGGGACCGCACAGATGATGGCAAACAGATGTTGCTCAGATTACCAGTAACACTGGTGACCTCTCCTCAACTGCTCTATAGCAGAAACAAGCAGGGCTTGTGATTTTATTCTTCATCTTTCTTTCAAATCCTGCACACTGGCCTCTTTTTGCTGGCACACTCTGTGAGAATCAGTCATGTTTTTCTGTGAGTGTGTGTTTTGGGTGAAAGACGTTCTGATGTCACATGCTGGAAGACACATGGAGAAATTAATGAAGCGAGGTTAAAGGGAGTCCCCGCAAAATGAAAATATTCGCATAGCCGTGTTGGAGCCGTGGTTTTGGGGTTAGCGCAGGAGTGCCATACCATTTCATCTGTTGTGCTCATGTGAGATGTGGGTTTGAGTTTATGTTGTGACCCAATAGCTGTCAGAAAACACTATGCTTTAATGGACAGTTCACCCAAAAATGAAAATTCTGTCATCATTTACTCACCCTCAAACCTGTATAAAGTCTGTTGTGCTGCTGAACACAAAGAAAGAGACTTTTGGTAACCGAACAGGTCTGGGTCACTATTGACTACCACAGTATAGGGGAAAAAAACTATTATGGTAGTCAGTGGTGCCCCAGAACTATTTGGTTTTCCACATTCTTTAAAACATTTTCTTTTGTGTTCAGCAAGGTTATTTTTGTTTACTAAAATTAAAACTTTGAAAACGTCTCTGTTCATTGAAATCAAATAAAATATTGACCTAAACATTATGGGGGAACACTTAACTAATGGAAAAATTGAAATGTTGCCTCAAAAATAAATTGAAATAAGTTTAAAGCACTAAAATTATAATAATAAACAAAAACTGAAATAGAAATTAATTAATATTATATAGCAACATAAAAAACAAACAAATAAATTATAAAATGACAAAAGCATATACCAAAATTGCCAAAACTTAAACAAAAATTAACATAAAAACTAAAGATCTAAAAATAAAAGCTAATTTAAAAAAAAGAAATAAAACTCAAATGAAAACTATAATAACTCTGGTGTTCAGCAGAACAAAGAAATGAATACAGGTTTGGAACAACTTGAGGGCGAGTAAATGATGATAGAATTTTCATTTCTGCATGAACTATCCCCAACAGTACAGTTTTAAAGTTTCATGTCTCTAATAAACGTTATTTTTTGGAAGCGCATATATTGTAGATGCGTTATGTACCAGCACAGGTTAACAGGTCATGCTAACCAGCTAAACTTTGACGCACTACTTGCAAAAAACAAGTAGCTGACCAATCCTTGCCCGAGGAAAAACGGATTGACCTTCCTTTCCCCCGGCTCTATTCTTTCATTTCGACTCAGAGTGGAAGAGGAAATCAGTGATGATAAGGAAGATCTTGGGGAACAGAGGAGGCCCAGAGCTGGTTGAAAGCCGGCTGTCACCAGCTGGATTCAGACAGGTCCAAGGCAGATTCAGAGCCTGGTCAGAGATAGCGGCACCAGGCGCCAACCAGACAGACATCCACAGACGACCACGACAGCACCTTATCAGCCACCAGCACAGTGTCCTCGGACGCCTAATCTGGGCGGCAGGGCCCGCAGAGCCGCTCAGGAGTGAATGAGACTTCACTGAATCCACACAAAACATAAATACACAGTCAGTCCATGGCCACAGAAAACACACGTTAGCGCTATTAATAAATTGAAAATTGCAAGAAGTATATGGGCTGCATTCACAGTGGCAGAATACAACTTTCAGTCCTTTTTCAGAAAGCTAAATAGACTTTTCGTTCACAGACAGTTTGACTGTAATCGAGAGTCACAACCATATTCTACAGTATAACAAAACTGACACGCTTTATTTTTAAAGTCCCCATGAAATCAAAATCGACCCTGTTTACTTTGTTGGTACACATTGCTAGTTTTGTGGTGAACAATTCATCTGTGCAAATCCACAAAAATATTTTCATTTTTAATCATAATCTGAAAATGTACATCCGGAATGGCAGTCCTCCCGATGATGTCAGTTTGACGTTTTGGGCTGGGCATCTCGTAACCCCTCCCCTCTGACTGTCAGTCTGCTGTGAGTTCCATTTCTGAGTAAAATGCCTACTTCCTCCAGTCGATATGCAGTGGAAACGCATGCCACACTATTTTTCGATCCATTTATTGAATTCAAAACTTCGATATTGTGCACATTTAGTTAATTAAAATTGATCTCATTTATGAAATCTTAAAAAATGTAAAGTGTGATAAGACTTTTCAGAGTATCTTTAATATTTATTTATACGGTTGCTGCCACGGTCACATACTGTATGTGATTCACATCAATTGCGAGAATAAGAAAGCGGCTTGAATTATTCGTTTATAAGGACAGTATTCAAGCTCCTTCTGTTTGCTGGTGTTTAAACAGGACAATTTGAGAGTCACACCTGTAAGTAGATACATTAAATACAATCCCAAACGCTGACTTTTGTAAACGTAGCCACAAAGAGAAAGCTCTACCTGACTGAATTCTAGCTATTCTTCTCCATTACGCCTGCTTTGAGGATTTCAGCTTTGGCTCATTTGAGGCGTATTATATCACTTTAAGCTCCTCACGGAAAGACTGAGAAAATATATCCTCCCATCCACAGGGTTTTGAGGTTTGGGCCGCGTGGTTATTTAAATGTGAGTGATAATGGATTGTAAGTGCACATATGAGAGGATTAGCTAAATCCTACTCGCACTGAGCGGTATCTATAACCTCCATAAAGGTAAACATCACCCCTGAGGAAACGTAGATTAGCACTGGGAGTTGATGTTCTAGTTCCTTCATCAGCATGCATGACTCACGCTGACACGCTGACCCTGACGCGAGCGCACATAATAACTTCTAACACGAAGTAGAAATTGCTTTCGTATGATAGGCTCGTTAAAGCTGCAGACATTTGGGCTCTGCTGAGAATGTGAGATTGAGGAAAGAAAATAACAGATCAAACTTGTTTCTTCCCCACAGCTCCATATTTCTGGCCAGATTTGGCTCTCGTTACTACGAACTCATTTGTTGTACTCAAGCATCTAATGTGGTATCATCGATCTTGAGCGTAGAAAGGGAGATTTCTGGGTAGGATGGAGCTGAAAACCATCCTCCCCCGTTGTTTTCAGATCTTTCTTCCCAGGTTTTGCATCACTGAGGGTTCATAAACAATGAATGACTGTGGGACTCGAGCAGAACACCTGCCCAGTGATGATCAATGGTTTGAATTAGGTCTGACAGCTCCCCTATAGCAGCCGTTCCCTGGATGGAGACTCGGTCTGTTTACATTTCATTAAATGCTCAAAAACGGCTGAGTGGTGTTTAGAATGGTGTGTATGGGGTGGATTTGTCTAAACTGAATGCTAAAGCAGTCCAAGATGACAAGGTACTGTATATATTCATTTAAAAAGAAAAGTAAGTAATAAAGCCTTGCAGTTAGAAATGCCACTTCATTAGCCAATTACCTTAAAAGAAAAATGACAGACTATGTAAATCACGTTAAATCATATTCTCCACAAGAAATGAATATATTTGACAAATATGTTTAATGGATTTACCACACATTAAATTAAGAAGTTTTAGAACACTTATACTTTAATTTTTCCTTTCAATTTCAGAAAAATAGTAAGTACATCAAATATATGTTTTGTTTTTATATATGATTTGTTATATATGTTTACTTGTTGGCTATCCATATGTCCACTTTTGATCAATGAGCATATACACCTTCATTGAAGACCCACTGAATAAACATGCAAGCCTTGTACCGTGTCATTGAGACATCACGGCAATGTTGGGGAGCAAACCAGAGCAGAACCACAGACTAATTTCTTCACAACTCTGGTCGTGGTTGCTGTGTGGCGTCTTTATCGTAGACAGAGTCTTCATTAGCGTGGGGAGCTCACCCTCTCTCTTCTGTTTGTAAACAGGCCATTAGTTTACAGCGTGTTTAGTGTGATTGTGTTTACTGGCTGGCGCTCCTCAGGCAACGAGGAGGCAGATACGCAGTCGGACGAGCAGAGGGAAATTAATGTGCCATTCAGGATGGCTGCTTTTGTCTCCCATTGACACGATCACACATGCTGGAGGGGAGAGGTGCAGTCAGAGAGTCAGACACTGGAGTGGCACATACAGGAAGAGAATGAGATGGCGTGATACATTTACATTTATGCATTTGGCAGACGCTTTTATCCAAAGCGACTTACATTGCATTATACTATACATTTTGTTTCTGACTATGTGCAATCCCCTGGGATCGAACCCATGACCTTGGCGTTACTAGTGCCATGCTCCAACCACTGAGCCACAGGAAAGCATATGGTATGAGACCATACATCTACATTTATTTAGACACCTTTTGTCTAAAATTAAGAGACCATTCCCAATTTTAATTTAATCAGCATTTCTAGATGTATTGTGGCCATTCCAGTTCAGTGTCTGTTGAATTTCAACAAAATCAAACCTCAGGAGTGACATAAAGTCATCCAACAGCAATGTGAAAGAAGACAGCATGACAAGACACATGAAAACTGTGATAAAAAAACGAGGTTATCACATAAATAAATAAAATGTGTACTTTTCCTAAATACATGTACAAGTATTACTGTTGTATTGCTTAAAAGTGAATATGAACTTGTTTTCTTTGCAGTATTTGAGGTCTGAAAAAAATACAAAGCATCTTTTCTGTTATTTTGACCTGTTTCTCCAGTTTTTATTTAGTGCTAATAAATGCAAATAGAAACAATCTTTTTATTTGAAATTTGGGAGAAATATTGTTAGCAGTTCACAGAATGAAACAAAAATGATCATTTTACCTAAACACACCCATATAAATAGTAAATTCAGACTAATTGAAAATAATTAAAAAATGGTCTCTTCATTTTTTTCTGCAGCTGTGTATTACATTTTATAAAAATGTATTTTACAACAAATAGGCAGTGTGGGTGCTGGTAATAAACTTCTCAAAATATTGATAATCAACCTTTTTCACAACCTTTTTTATGATTTTTGCAGTCGTGTTAAATGTCTATAGTATTAAACCCTGACTTTTTTAAAAATAATTTAATTTAAAATCTATTTAAATAATAAAAAAATATTTTAAATAGATTAAAAAAAGAAGTTTGACTTTTTTGGGATTTAAAATTTGTGTCGTGATCATTATTAAACTTCTATACTTACAAAAAAATGTTTTTTTAACAACTTAATGCTTATAGATGTTATGTTAGATGGTAGATTTTATGCATTATGTCATAGCTGTTGTTACCAGTGGCCTTTAAGAACATGATATATTTTGTTTCTGTGTATTTTTTTCAAACACAAAACACACTTGACCTCAAACACTCCACTATTGTACGAATCAATGGACTTACTGTATGTGAACATGAGATTTTTCACTAGGGGTGTGTCCTTCCATTTCTTCTCATTATGGAGCTCTTCTGAGACCACATTAACCCTCTGCACATCAAATGTACAAGCGCAACAATGGCTAAAAAAAGCTGCTTGCTATTTTCTAATCCTCCCTTACCTGCTCAGATCCTATCGCGTTTAACAGCCCAGGTTTGCCCTTCAAAGGGATGAGCACAACCGCTTTCACCTGACGTGACAGCTGGGTATCAAATTTGACAAAAATGCCGTGATGGATATTAATAACTCTTTGTTTATGTTGCTGGTGAGCTCCACCTGAGCAGCAGGTGCAGGGCTCTGATAACATCATAACTGAGAGCACACAGGTGTGCGCAAACAGGAAGGAACAAATACACCGGCAGGTTTTGGATGTCACTCTGGATAGCATTTCTACTTGTTCTCCCGGAGAGACACTGTCTGCTGAGGGTCATAAACCAAACAGGGAAACACAGTGTTACAAACAGTCAAGTAAATGAGAGATGAAATACTTTCCTTTTTTTACAGTATGGAAAGTTTTGTGAGTTAGTAACAATAATAGTTATGTTCATATTTTCACGTATACAGTACAATATAAGAGTATGTGATTCATAGTGTATGTGGAACTTGTGTGTGCTGTGGTTTTGTATAGTTGTATGTTGTGTCAAGTGCTAGTTTCCAGGAAGGTCAGTATGGTACTTTTTGAGGTCATGGCACATCACAATAGACCAGCTTTTATCATAAGGGCCAATTCAGAATTTTCTTTTCTAATTCTAAAGGGTTATTTGTGAATTCCCAAACTGTTGGTTTGTCTCAAGCCATTAAAGTAAGGTAAAGTGAAGGCGGCTCTAGTTTTGTATTAGCTTTGAAGTTATCTACAAGAGAGGGCGCAACATCACATCACTCAAAAAAACACTTTTTCTTGGCGCTCCATAATGCTTGATTCTGATTGGTCAATCAATCACAGTATTGTGCCGTCTGTAGTTTTTTTAACCCGTCTGCTAAATTGTATACTCAGCCATTGTAGCTGGCAACTGATTTCCCAAATGGCTTTGCTAGTCTGATGCCTCTCACATCACTCCGTGGAAGATGAAACATCATTTATAACAAGATCTCAATTGATTGTTGTTGACTGCAAATCACGTTAAGCAGGTACAATAAATGAAGCTGCTTGTTCATTTTTTAATTTAAAGCAAGATGTTCTTTCACATGAAAAAACTATGCATTTGCACTTCATAAGAAACATGAAGTAATGCCTATATAAATCAAGCTCTATAAGCTCATGAACAAACAAACATCTGTTTACATCAGACAGATTACAGTTTGTAATCTAATTGCAAATAATCGTCCCGTGTTTATTTTTGAAAGCATGCAAAATGTTTGTTTTTACTCTCAATGGAGCACCATGAATTTAGATTGAAGGTTAATGTTGGTGCTACATTTAATCTCAATATCTTTGAGCTTTCTGGACAGATCTGCAAGTGGATTTATATATTATGGATTTAAAGATTCAATCATCTGTTGGTCATCACAGCTGGTGAATGTGAAGAAACGTTTATAGGTAGATGGTGTGACAGTGAGAACAGATCATGGACTGATGTCAGAATCATCTGCTGCACCATCAAGTGGAGAGAAAAAGTACAGCATTGACTTTGCACAGAGCTCTGTATTACTTTATGCTCAGTGTGACTTTGTGTTTGTGTGATATTGACCTTTGAATGAAACATATGAATGAAACCAACCGGTACAGTTCAAACCGTTTAGGCAAACACATTTGCTAAGAAAAAATACAATGAATAAAATTCTTGAAAAAAACATTGCGCAACATTGCATAATATTAAGAGTTTCTTATTTAATTCAACATGACAATTTTCTTTAAAAAAACACTTAGTCAAGTTTATTTATATAGATGATTTAAACCAAACAGAGAATATACAGTAGATATAGTAAACATGATAATTAATAGAATTGGATGTTTTCTTATGGAAAGATTTTAAAATACATTGCACTATAATACAGAATTGTATTGTGTATGAGCCATTTTTTAATCAACATTTCAACCAGACTGTTACTCGTGGCACTGTCAAGTATGCATTTCCAATTTTATGTGAGATGTACATTAGTGAACATAAGAGGCAGACATAAAAACAACTGGCCAATGGGAAAAGCAAATATGAAAAATAAGTTGTCTGAAAGCAAGTCTTATTGTCATATAAACATCTCTGATTTTAAGGATTTTGGGGGATTTGTACTGAAAAAAACAACATGTGAATTACTGAGGTTTTTGGAAGTCAATTAATCTTGGGTTTTGAAATTGTTTTTGTTAATTATCTGGTTTGTCTGCTTAATGAGTTGTTTATTTGGTATTATTTATTTAAGCTGCAACAATGTTGTCTCGTCTCCCTTGTGTATTTGGTTAAAAAGTTAGATTGAAAAAATAATAACTGGAGTCTTACGTTGTGTTGTTTTCTTTCTTGTTAACTCTTCTTATCCTCCTACGAAATGTAATGTTTGAAAAGCAAATGCGCATTCCTTCTTTGTAGAGATGACACCAAGGTCATGGCCGGAATTTTAATGAAGTTATTTCTCTTCAGAAACTGGTAAAAGTCTTGCATGGCAACAGAGTTTCTATGGTGTTAAGATCTGCTTTCACATGAAGCTAAAATATAACAAAATAACAAAGCAAAACACCACTGGCTTGGAAACTTAGAGGCAGAATATTGTTGACAAAAGATGTGTAGCTGGTACCCACAAATAACCCACAAACCTAAAACCTATCGTTTCTACAGGAAACAATAGAAAAGCTGGGGATTTTAGGGAGGGAAACCTGGACTGTAAAATATAAGCATCTTATCAGTAGTGTCAGTGCCTGCAGTCTGTCTTAAGGTTCTTGTTTGTGTAATCAGAAATATTTGTGTGAGCTGCTCGTGTAAACAAATAGAAGTCACAACATGACCTGTTTCAACACATTATCAATTCAGTATTGGTCCGACCCAACCAGACAGCTCCTTCTTTATCCAGTGGTATAGTAACTGAACTCACTCTGAATCCTTGGTGAGATCAAATATATCTGCTTAGTATTTCTTTATATTATAAGACACAGTATTGTAGTGATACAATTTTTGTTTACAACGAACAGGGACCTGGGTTCAAATCTTAATACTGTGCCGTAAAAAAGCCACACAATTAAATTACAAGTCATTTAACTTACTATTATAGATTTTAAAATATTTTGCATTGCTTTAGCTCATCATAATAAGTAGGCAATTTCAACTTGTTTTCTGTATATAAGCAACTCACCACTGGTTAAATGGTCAAATAATACAGTAAATTGAAATGTAATATTTACTCAAGATTAAAGACCAAATTTTGTACAGTGTGGTAAGTATGAGTTTCATGCAACATGGAGGGTGTACGGATAATAGCAGAATTGTTAGTTTGAAGCAAATTGTGTGCGAAAGCTGCGATTTGATTGGACTTATAACATGCAGACATGTGAATGGCTGATTTCCACCACAAAATGTCAAAAACATGAATTGTTTTACCTAAAATATTTATGCAACCTTAATTTCAAATATGTTTTTTTACATTTCGAATCACTTTAAATCAAAAAAACCAGAGGAAGGATATGAAGAGATATTTTCCTCATTTAGAAGATGCTTTTCTCCAAAGTGACTTGCAAATAAAGCAAGCAATTTATCAAGAGAGCTAACAATTTCTGGTACTAAGTACAGTATACTGCGTTTTAGGTGTTCAGATCATCTGGAATCTGTTGACATCTTTGTGACGTCCTTGTGAAATCTGACTTGACAAAAACCCTACAAATCAAAAACAATGGAACGCTTCTTTTGTTTTATTTGCAAACAACGTTGTGTTTCTAAGAGAGTGTTGAGGTTTACGTTGACACGTTCCCACTTTTTTATTTGTTTTGTTTTGCTCTCCCTATTCTCACATTATGAAGGTAAAGCGCGTCCCGACCGGCGGTGAAGGATGGAGGCCGTGTCTCCTGATATCACTTCCAGATGCTGGCTAGACTCAGCGGAGCCAGAGCCCTGGTGAAGGGCTTGGTTTAGTTGTCTTTTCCTCCAGGTGTGATGCCTCATGCTGATCCCTCCACATGTTCTGTTGGCCTTATCCAAACACGGCAGGCCGGGGACAGCTCTGGGCCGCCCCTCTCCTCACCCTCCTCTCCAGCCCACCCACAGCAGCTATGCCTGGTCCATCGCACTGCTTCAGGCACCGGACCATTTGTCCCTGCCTGTCATTGTAGCATCACCAGTCTGTCACCCCTAAAGCGCCTTCAAAACGCCTTTTGATTGACTTTGATTATGTGTTCTGTGTGGGGAGAAAATAAGTCAAAGTAACACTGATAATCGCTACATTTATCAACTGTGACATAAATGGATGGGTTTTCCAGTAACATGACACTTTTTCCTATAAAGAGTGGTGAAGGGTGACAAAAAATGTTTGTGCATTACGTTACATCTTTTGTCAACATGCATCGTAATGCCTGCTGTAGCCATTTACAGTATATCAAGCGATTCATTTTATTGAATCAGTTGATTTGGATGGTTAAATTAAGCAGTTCCAAAAAGTGTCCAGATGTTTACATGGGATTTTAGATCTTTTTCCCCTCAATATTACAAAAACATTGTAGAAAATAAGTGATAGTTTACCCAAAAATTGTAATTCTGTCATCATTTACGCACCCTCTTGTCATTCCAAACCTGTATGCCTTTCTTTCTTCTGCAGAACACAAAAGAAGGTATTTTGAAGAAAGTTTATAACCGAACAGCGCTGGCACCCATTCACTTTTATTGTATCGACACAAAACCAATGCAAATGAATGGGTGCCGGTTAACAACATTCTTCAAAATATCTTCTTTTTTGTGAAATGACATTTTCATTTTTGGGTGAACTACTACTTTAACATGGTTTTCATGTATTGTAATTATGTACATGATATTGTTTGTAGTTGTAGTGTAGTTGTTCAAATAAAGCAGCAATCCATTATCATTTTTTGTTAAAAGAAACAAAAATCACTGCTAACATTTTATTTTGATAGACCACCACCTTCCAGTTTGCCTCCCATTTTATTCTTTAGTAGCAGTGTTTTTTTGTTCCGCTCGCAGGTCGCCTGTCGGCCTGTCAAGAATATTATTACTCTTGTAACACGAGTCAGGTCAGCACTGTTGCGGGCACATTAAAATGTCACGTTTCCACCTCCGTGGGATTTTTGAACAATGGGCTTGTAGGTGATGTATGAATGATTAGGAGAACAAAAAGAAAAAGAGACAAAAGGCAAACTTTTAATCCTGCGGCTCGGCAACGTGGGCTGTTACCGAAAGTGTGGTCACGCGTCTGGTTGAATAACTTGGCGAACGTGCACATTCTCACAATAACTGCACATTGTTTCTGCAGATGACCTGTCAGAGCTCTCTGTATGAGAGATCATAACATGATGTTTTAAAAGAAGAACGTTTGAGAACACCGAGTTCCTCAAACTCTACTTTGGGAAATAACATGTTGATTTCATTATCTTTTGGTCCTGCAGATTTTAATTTCGTAGTGTTTCATTATATGATTATAGCGAAGACCATTACTATTAGGATTATGTATAATGTGCCCATGCACATACATATTATACATGGTTGGTTAAATTTTGACTCGATTTCTCAGAATTCCGATTATTGAACCCGTGTCATTACCCAAGTTATATTTTGTGGCATTTGATACAGCTTGATCTGTAAACCACTGTGAAACACAGAATAAAATAAATGAAACACTTACTGCCCTTACAGTACATGTAGTTAATGAGATACGATTATGGGTTAGGTTTATAAAAAATGTAGAAAAAAGCAAAGGTTAAGATCAGTATAAAGCATTGTGTTGTTATGCATTTCTGTCTGATTCCTTTGATCGAAGAATTTTTTTGTATGTTTTACACAAGTATCTCTTCAGACCACGGCAATTCCTGACTGTTAGAAAAACATCTTCCATAACAACTTAAACCGTGCTCTCTTCCAACTCTCTGCATATGTTAATAATTCACTCTGAATGAAAAAAGGAGCCATGACTATTGGAAAAAAGGCTAGAGATAATTATATGTTGAAATAGATAGATCAGCTCTGAGTAAATGTTATTGTTCAGATCCCCGTGCAAACGGGAGGGGCCAGAGATCATGTTAAGAACTTTCAGATGGTGTCGTAGTTGACAGACTTCTTGCATCAGAAGCGCATACTGACAGGGCTCCGAGCTCATTCTGTCCCTCACATTCTGAAAACTGTTGAAATCATTTCCAGTCATTGCTGCGCACTAACAGGCTCCGGCGTCCAGAGCTGGAGCTCGATGCGTAAAGGAATCTAGACTTTAAGAGGGCCCCGTTGCTGGTATTAATTTTTTGGTGCCTCTTGGCTTGTATTCCCTGGCACCCCCGGACACGTTTTTGTGTTGCTGTGTTACTGGAAATCTGGCAAGCAGAGTCTGGAGTTGATCATCATTTCTGCCAGCATCTGTACCAGATCCTACAGGATATCTGAGATGTTGCATCTCAGAGTGGACAGAATGACAGCGAGAAATGTTTCTGAAAAATGTATCTTACCCTTATAAGTTTTGGTCTCCAATAGGACTGGAGGCTAAAATGGGTAGTATATTTATATTTAGCAAATGACAGCATGCTGTGTTTATTTGGAAAGGCAATTGAAATTGAAGTGAAACATGAACGCTAGCGATGCATAATATTGAAATTCTGTCCAATACTGAAAATAAAGGATAAAAGAGCATACATCATTTTTGACAAAATGGTGGTAAAAGTTCTCTCATTTGTACGTCGCTTTGGATAAAAGCATCTGCTAAATAAATGACTGTAAATGAAAGTCATTTAAGCTGCATTTCATTATGACATAACTAATATCACTCTTCTAAAAAGATATGTTGCTATCAGTTTAAGTTATGATTTATATCAATTTGTATATCAAATTGTTATTTTTTTGTTTTTGTATAAAATGTTTCTATTTTTATAAATGTAAGTTGGTGTCAAACAAGAGTTGACAATAAAAAAACAATATCACTGTTGAAAAATATGCAATATCTATCAATACAGGTATACACATACTGCAAATATTGTGTATCCTTAATAAAAGCTACCAAAACCTTGGAAATTATATCAAATGTCATGCTGCGAAATGCAAAACAACGCTCATATGTAAATCCATAAATATCCCCCATTCAAGTGTACGTCCATACCAACCATTCAAACATGTTTAACCCTAGTATGTTTAATATTGTGTGTCAATACACAGTACATTCTCTGTTATCTGTACTTTTTTGTTATATACGATAGTTTTGTTATTCACATGAATGTGTTTCTATTTATGCAAGGAAACTTTGGCAAAAAGACTTTTGATTACACAGGCTATAGATCATAATAATACTCTCCCACGACCCAGAATGCTTCCAAAAGCAATCACTGTAAAGTCAATGCGGTTTCATCCGAATGTCTGCTGCAGCCTCTGGTACATGGTCCACACAGCATGCAGTTTGAAAATTCCAGTGGTTCGGGAAGCCACAGTTTTTAGGCATTAAGGAAATGTTACTTCTTAATCATTGTAAGGAAATCTATTTTGTGTTTGCCATGGCAAGAGATTTTAAGCCCATCGAGTGTGGCTCTATTCCCAAGCCTCTGATGAGTTGGAAAGTATGCATTGTAGTGAAAAGATAATGCTATTTTTGTAATGTATGATCTTCAAAACATTCGTCTATTTTAATATCCTGTAGATGGCCTGCAGGTTTGGTTAATAGATTTTTGCAATAATATTTTCTATAATTTATGCACTAAAGGTTACATTTAGATAGGGCAATTTGGATTATTATCATCATGAAGGACAATTACATAAAATGGCAATGACATAAAATATCTAAAATGTTCCCATTTATCTGTAGACATAACTTTTTTGCAAGATATGTTGTGTATTTATATGTAGGATATGTCTACTTCTGAATGGTCATCAAAAGAGACACATTTTCCTGAATAATAGTGTATGTGTACTTACAGCATCTACCAGCAGGGGCAGACTGCCAAAGCCAGCCAGCCAAACCTTGAACCCTGTATGAAGGTGACCCAGAATTCCTTGGGACCTCTCAGCCACCTGTTTCCAGTAGTGCTACATTAGTCCAGCTCAGTCTGTATGATTCCCCAATACACCGTCCCAAAGCACCGCCTCTCATTCGTCACGGCTGGAAGACAGACAGTCCTATCACATCGCCCAGATGAAGGTTACCTACTCTCTCAGGGCTGCTACTAGAGGCTGACCCTTTGTTCTTTATACAGTCATAAACCATTACAGGACAATGTACCACAGGAAATTTGATCAATTGAAATATTTGTAAATATTTCTCGGGGTGGGTTAGTTTTTGAAAGTCTATTAAGTTTCTATTAAGGTTCATACATCTTAGCTTCGCACAAAAAAAGCTAAAGAACATTGATACAGTTCCTCTAAAACATGTCGATCTATTGTGACAGCCTTTTAAGTGTTAAATGTGTCACGCACAAAAATTTGACATTTACTACAGAAGACATTTATTTATAATTTATAGGTGATCTACAGTTACATTTATGCATTTGGCAGATGCTTTTATCCAAAGCGACTTGCATTGCATATCCTATACATTTGTGCAATCCCCTGGGATTAACGCCATGTTCTTACCACTGAGCTACATTAAAGATCTAAATTGCCTTAATGTATACAATAGTGCAATTGTATTGTTTTTACCTGTCTAACAGCGACAACAAAAATATGATGATTGAATTTCTTTCAGAATTAACAGAATTCATATTTTTCTTAAACAAGTTATACATTACCCACATGAATTTCCTGTTCCATCGCCCCAAATCTATGTTTTTTTTAATGGGTTTTTGGTTACATGCCTTAAATAAGGTCTGTGGTTAACAAACCTCTAAATATTTTCAAGCTTTATTCTGATGCATAAAATACTGATTTTTAAAGCCTTATCTTGTCTTAAAAACGGTGGTTGCTAACAAGTTGCTAAAAGTGACTACATCCCCTGGCGGGGAGATTAAACATCATCACCCATGCAAATCTCACAAATAAAGTAAACATAGACACAGATCTCTAAAAACGTGTATTGCTATTCACTTACCAGGTAAAACGTTTTAAAAAAAGTTTTAAAAAGTTGTCGGAGGCCTTGGTGGTGGTGACGTTGATATCAAGCGACCATGGTGTAGTCTGTTTATAGCCATGTTAGCTTTTTACTTATGCCGATTGTATTTATACTTCAAAAATAACCAAACAGTGTGTCGATATGTAAATATTGTCTTGCATAGACAAAACATGTACAGTATCATCAACCTTTGTTAATCACAGAGTTTATTTTTTGCGATCTCCCAAAAGTATATGGGAAAAATCAGCGCGGTGCTAACTTCCGGGTTGGCCTACAAAAACATTCATTTCTGCGCCAATCTACAATCAGGTCCTTAAGTAGGAAGTGCTTCTGGCCCAGTGTTGCTTACGTCTTGCAAACCGACCTATAGCTTTTTGATAGTGTCTCTTTGCGACAATCCCCTGTTTCCCATACTGTATTATGGTGCATCCATGTAAGGATGTAAATAACAATAATCCAGTAAAGCTTGGATGGAGACGAAACTAACATCGCAAGAAATGCGTTTTTCACACATAGGCGGTGGAGGCAGATTTTCCACGCTGCCAACTGAAAACCACATACATTCTAATTGCTTTCACCCTCAATTAGATAAGCTCGCAAAGGTTTCAATAAGGAGGTGACCACCTCCCGGAGGTTTAAGGATGTGATGTTAGTAGGATGGTACGGATGTAAGGGAGGGAAGAGAGCAGTGCAGGTCACTGATGAGGGAGCAGCATGCAGTACCGCCACACATGGCTCGGGGACTGAGGGATTTAGACAGATGGTACCTGGTGGGTGACAAACAATTAACAAACCTACAAGAATAGCTAGTGTGACGCTGCTTACGTAGGCACCAGAGCAAGGGCGAATGCGTCGAGGCTGACACGATCAGAGATGCTGCTATGTTACGAGAATGATTTTATCGTCACTTCACACATTTGATGTTTTTCTCCGAGTTGAAATTGTTGCCACTCGATGCGCATCCTCATCAAGCAAGTATCCTCCACAACGTCCCGGTATGCAATTGATCTCTCAAAACGATTATAAAAATGAATACATAATTAGTAATCAACGTTTTTCTAATTTGCTGCCTTTTTTCTTCAAGTGTCCCAGTAGCGTCGCAAGTGTTCCCTAGAACGCATTACAGAAGATAACATGTTTCACTGCTCAGCGTTCCTCAGTTTTTTTTCCTGTTTTCACACATATAAGGCACAGCATGTTCTTCAATCTGCCCAGCTGAAAACTGTGCTCATTAACAGAATATCTGACACTGCTTGAAATGGATTTTACTTTGTGACGTGATCTAATACATTGAACTGGGCATGGTGTGTGAGCACATCTGGAGTCTAGACTCAGTGGCTCTGTGGGCAGGCCCATATCTCGGAGCTGCATCAGGCCGAGAGCCCAGTGCTGTTTACATAGGTGGCACAAAACTGTAATTTGTTTGAACATTCAGATGTATTGCGCTCTTAGACTGTCTCTGGCCTCAACTCCCTTTGCCCCCTGTGAGAGACGAGCAGTCTGTGCTCGTAAAAGCCGCTCTGATCTGGAACCAGTTGTGCGGGGATCTCCTCTGTGCTCCTAACATGCTCTGATGAGATCAGTGTTACTTTTTGGGGCCCCAGAGACCCCAATGGTACTTGTAATAAATTAACCTATTCATCTTTACACACACACAAATGTTGGGTTTACATGTTTTATAGGGGCTTTTTGTTGACATAATGATTTTTATACTCTACAAGCTGTATAGTGTATCCCCTAAACCAGTGGTTCTCAAACTTTTTCGTTGTAAGGCCCCCTTTGTGTTAAGTGCATCGCTTTGCAGCCCCCCATATAAAGACGTATAATCTTAAACTTAGAATTTTAATTAAACCAAAAACATTCAGTTATACAATGCTGGAACCTCAATTCTTTTGGTTGGTGGTGTCATTTTTCTGATGTTTGATTGCATAAAATCTATGATAAATTTCTATATTTCATAAAATGCCACAAAATCTGTGGCCCCCTGGATCCATCTTGGGGGCCCCCAGTTTGAGAACCACTGCACTAAACCAAACTTTCAGCATTTTTACGTTTTCAAATATTAGTTTCATTTATAAGCTGTTTTCCTCATGGGGCCCGAAAAATGTCCCAAGGTAAAAAATGACTGGTAGTACTAACCTTGTGGGGACATTGAGTTTACTAAGATCACACACACACAGAAAATTAACATATCGCTGCTGTTCTTCTGAAACCTTATATCTCCATTTTTAATGATTTTTATGTTAAGCCATAAATCATTATTATTAGTCACCCTTTTTATGTTTGTCACTAGGTTTTGCAAATATCTAACCAATAAAAAGTATTTAAAAAGTGCTTGTCAACTTTGACATCGCAGGATTTAATCATTGAAAAAGGACAGGTTTCAGATGGACAGGGACAATATGAAAAATCATTGCATGTATTATTGTCTATGCCTTTATGTCTCTGAGACACCAAAAAATAAGTCATGTAACATTTTCCTGTAGTTAATGTGTCATCAAGTAAAATCTTATATAGTAAAGTATATATGAAGTCAATGGTGGCCAAGAACTGTTTGTTACAAGCATTCTTCCAAATTTCTTTCTCTGTGTTCATCAGAACAAAGACATGTATACAGATGTGGAACAACATGAGGGTGAGTAAAGGAAGGCAGAATTTTCATTTTTGGGTGAACTGTTAATTTAAGGACAAAAAAGAAGGGGATTGTGGGAAACCTGTAGCCCCACACCCAAGAAAGTGCAAACTCCTACCTTTTATTCCCATCTCACTCCGTATTATGCACTATTAATAATGTCACCATACAAGGCCTTTGCTGGTGGAATCTGTATCAAATAAATATGGTTATGCATGTTTGTGACATACAGAGCTTTACAGGTTAGAAAGAGTGAGAACGCTAATGAATTAGCTTCCAAGGAATTATGGTCACCCATAACCAAACCGTCTCGTGGTAGGTCCAGTCAGTGGTGGTGGGCCTGTACTGTAATAATAGCAACTCAAGCAGTCTCCACTGGCTCTTTTGGAGCTTTTTAGTGGTCTGCCACTTCTGATTTACATCTGTATGCAGAGCAGACACAATGTACACACAGGACAAAATTACAGCCCCACTGTATCTCAAGGAGTTAACATGATGGGCTGAATTAGGAGTAGAATAAAACAGATCTTGCCTTTGGATTATGTAGAAGGAATGCTGCCTTTTTACTTGTAAGCATCAATGAATTAAACATTTATAGTATGCCGGAATAAAATATGCTAATAAAATTTACCAAACTAAACATATGTGGACAGGTTTTTCCACTACCTGTCTACTAATCTGCTGTTATAGGTATTAATGGACAGTTTAAATCGCTCATAGACCCTCGCAAGCAGCCTATTGATCATATGAACACTTCAGAGATGCCTAAATAACACCAGTATATTATCAATACCTAATAAGGACTAGCCCAGCGGTTTTGTCCTTCTTGAAATTCTTATGACATCTAATTGATATCTTTTTTTTTCATTTACAGTGTAGTTATGTTTGGACCTGGGTGTTGGAAAAGCTATGGGAGGCATTTGACTTGATGTTAGTGTTTTTGGTATTACTCTTACATTTAGAAGTTTGTGTGGTGTAGTCATATTTGCGCCATAGGGCGTCAATCAGTGTCTCAGCGTGTTGTCATATTCCTCATATAGGTCATTATACAATAATCCAATTATCTGACCTAATGATCTCCAAGGGATGGCTGCCTATGACATTACAGATCCCCTGTAGTATTAAACAGCTGGTAAACTACATTGTGGTTGGAAAACATCATCAGACCATTTGCTTTTTTCTTTCAGAGGTCAGAGATTTAGGGTTGGAGCTCTTAACACTAGATGATTTGTTTTTATGAGCTAACCAGAGCTAACAGTTTTCTGCAGCACCATGAGTTCTTTGTACAAAATGAGGATACATCTTTAGAGAAGCATATTAAGGCCTTTTTATACGTCAGGACTTCACTACATTGCTGTATGCTCCATGTGCCGCATTGACCTCCACACTAAATGTGTGTGATTCAACGTTGCTAGATATAGTGGAAAGTGGGAAGTATGCACAGTGAAACAGTGACAACATGTAATATAGATTAAAGGTATTCTCAGTTAGTTTCATGGTGTAGTCAGCTTTTATGTGTCCTAACAGTATCAGGGCCCGGTTGCATAAAGCACCTTAAGTGTAATTTTCCCTTAAGTGTGTCCTTAAGTATACCTTAAGTTTTACTTAAGTTATTCTCCTATTGTCTTTGGTAAAGGAAAATCACCCCTTAAGTGTCATACTTAAGGGAAAAACTTAAGGTGCTTTATGCAACCGGGCCCAGGAGTTTTGGATCTAATACTGACACCTATCTACTGAGGCATGATGCTCCTTTTTTTAATCGTACCGATTACATTTGGACTGATAATGTAGGCCTACATGTTGATTTGTATCATATTTCTGGTAAGCTGTTGATGTCGTGTTTTTATATGTGTTATTATATTGTCTGAAATATGATGTCTACATAGCCGCACATATGAGGGGGTTGCCCTCCCCATTTAGAGTAAAACTGATACGTCCTCAATCCAGTGCACTGTACATTGTTTTAACTCTATAACTTAATTTGCCAAAAAATACACACACATACGCACATTTAAAGGTCCAGTGTATGAAATTTAGTGGCATCTAGCGGTCAGGTTGTGAATTGTAACCAACGGCTCACTCCACCGCTCACCCCTCCCTTTCGAAGCACTACGGTGGCTGAGATGTCGTCACATTTTCGCTTCTTCGCCGGAGGAGATAGAGTATTTACGAATGAGGTTGTGTAATGAGGTTGTGGAGAGCAAATGAACCCGAAAGCGGCAATTCTAGGCTTTACGTTGAAACCAAACACGAGTGGGTAATTCCCAAAGAGCGGGCAGCAGCGAGTGAAGTTTTTAGGCGTGTTTCAGGTCATTTTTGTTTTGGATTTTGCTGCATCCACTCACAAAAATATATAAAATATCTACAAAATATCTTCATGGAACATGCTCTTTACTGAATATCCTAATGATTTTTTTGGCATAAAAGAAAAATCGATATAATTTTGACCCATGCAGTGTTTTGTTGGCTATTGCTACAAATATACCCTTGCTACTTATGACTGGTTTTGTGGTCCAGGGTCACATTTGCAGTGAAGTTATGAAGTAAATAGTGCATACACGGCTAAAGATAAAACCGAAGATATAAAGGTGAATTAAAAATATTTCAAATAATATTTCAAATAATAAAATGTGACCGTTTTAAAATATTTCTCATTTTGTGGACATAATTAGGAAGACAAAAGCATGCGTAAACTCGAAGACGTAATACGTTTCATTGCAAGGCTTTTGCATTCATCATGTGAATTGTCTGTTAACGATTGGTGGCAATCGTTAAACTTTGAACACTGCTTACAGCACTTGGCTGACATGTAATGTGGCGCCGGGAGGACCTTTCCTCTGTGGAGTTCAGTGAATTGGAAAATGTTGACGTGAGTCATGTTAAAGTGCCTTTAGTTCATGCAAGCACCAAAGAATAAAAACTTCTTTGAAGAGTTTAGAAGGGTTTATCCTATATAACATCAGACCTTTCGGATCAGTTTGTAATTAAAAAGAGTTTTGTCTACTGTTGACAGATAGATCCCTAAATAATCCATCAGCAACTATAATGGACATTGTTTCTAAACATCATCACCTGAGCTGGCAATATCTGACTCAGCAATCCTCCACATTGCTGTTTTTATTCCCCAGATTATTTTGTTCTGCGATTGAGGTGAAATGAGGCTGAGTATTGATCCAGTCGGCTAATTGGATATTTGGGCCATTTTAGGGCATCTGTTTGTCAGAGACTGGAAAGTCCCTCTGTATGTTTATTCTCTCAGGGGTGTGCAGCAGGGCACCGCTCTCAGCCCACCAAAGATGAGGGTCACGAGAGCACTCCCAAAGATTCATGGCGATCCAAATCAAAGCAGAGCTCATTTTACTGTGAGAGGATTAGAGCTTAAAGAATTATTGCATGGAAAAGTGCAGCAGTTTGTCATTTCAATGCAAATTATAAGCGTGACCTCAGCTTTCAAACATGTGTATTTACTGAAAACTGTAACAAAATTTAAGGTCTCAGACAGTCATTTTCTAGTCGCCGCATATTGTTTGTGTGCCTCTTTTAAAGGAATTTATTCTGTCATCATTTACTCACCCTCCTCTCATTTCAAGCCTGTCTAACTTTCCTTCTCCTGCAGCATACAAAAGAAGATATTTTGAAGAACAATTGTAACCGAACAACAGCAGTACTCATTCACTTCTGCTGTATAGACACAAAACCAATGCAAGTGAATGGGTACCACCATTGTTCGATTACCAACATTCTTCAAAATATCTTCTTTTGTGTTCTGCAGAATAAAGAAAGAAAGTCATACAGGTTTGAAATGACAAGAGGGTCCGGTCCGTAAATGATAACAGAATTTTCATTTTCAATCCAAATCCATAGGATTTTCTGGATTAAATTGACTGGTCATTCTGTATGTATGAGCAACAGCCATTGCAAGCAGCAAAAAATTGCCAGTATTTTATACCTCCATCAAATTCTATTTTAACGTCATTTCACAATTACAAAAATGCATGATTAAACATGCCGTGCATCGGCCCCTGGGTCTGCACTCTGTTTTGGACACCCACCCTATGTCACAGGCACTTCTGGTATCCTCTGTGCTATTTAACTAACAATAACAAGAGCCATTTAGCAGACAGATTCACAGGGACTCCAGCCAAAAGGTTTTCCGTGGAGCATTCTCCTTTCCCTTTTACTCGGGACCCTGCTCTCAAAAGTCCTGCCCCAACACGTGGCTCAAAGCCCCACTGAAGCACCAAGAGATATAGACGCCAAGTCTGGTCTGCAGTGTCTCTCCAGAGGCGCCAGGCATATCTCCTGCATCACCTCTCCACCAATACCAGCAGACAAAGACGAGCACTGTGAGAACATAAAGATCTATGTCATAGTAACCTAATATGCACACACACACACACCTCCCTCGTATCTGCCCTGTCTCACCGTAGATTAGTGGAGACAGCGTTCTGTCTCTGTTGCTTTCTTCTCATGCGTGACCCTCATAACTTCAGTGAGGGTCAAATGGCAGTTTGAGCTTGAAAAGTGCTAGGTCTTTTCCTACGGACACAGCATTTCAAAGCATCAAAGGCGCTTTCCGGAGATGGCCATATATGAGTGGTACAGTGTCCTTAAAAAGAATGTTCACACTCAAAAATGAATGAATGATATTGGTCGTCATTTACTCGCCCTCTTGTCATTTCAAACCTGTAGGAATTTTTTATCCTGCAGAACACAAAAGAAGATATTTAAAAGAAAGTTGGTAACCAAACAGCACCGGCACTCATTCACTTCTATTGTATGGACACAAAACCAATGCAAGTGAATGGATGCCATCACTGTTCAGGTAACATCATCCTTTAAAATATCTCCTGTTGTGTTCTGTGGAAGAAAGAAAGTCATACAGGTTTGAAATAACAGAGAAAAATGTCGGTAGCCATTGTCCCTCATTGGTTTTTTTGTCCATACAATAGCTGTTGTTCGATCACCAGCATTTTTGAAAATATCTTTTCTGTTCCGCAGAAGAAAGAAATTCATACAGGTTTAAAATGACAAGAGGGTGAGTAAATGATGACAGAATTTTCATCGATGTTTTAATTTACATTTGCAAATGACAGTATATATACAGTGACAGTACAGTACAAGGTCCAACTAAATGTCTGAATGAATTATAAATCTTTTTTTTAAATCAGCCACCATTCGTTTATTCAACTGACTTTAATGCATTTTTTATAAGATTTCTCAACATGTATGCATGACACTGGCCAAAATGTATTTTCCCATATCTTTCACATCTTTATATCTTTTGTTATTTATTTACTCATAAGCATGTTTTCTTTAAATATTTTTTTATATCCTTTGCTCTTCCAACACTCGAAGCTAACAGCCTGTTGGCAGGTCGTCTGTGTGAAAACAAATTTGGACGGAAGCACTACTCTATCCATTTTACATGCCCTCAGTCAATATTTGTGTGTGAGCCATTCCTATGCATTTGCAAACACAGAAAAACATTTTTCATTCCGAACGGCACCGTATGACACCCTCAATCCTTCATATTCAACCTATGACACCTCAAAGCAGACTTCTGCTAGCTGGAAGTAAATCACACTTGCAATTTGCAAATATGTGGTAAAATGGCATATTTCTTTTTTCAATCGTAAGTCAGCAGGAAACTGGAAAGATGTAATCAGTGAAGAAGCTGAGAGACGTACCACCACACATGGCACAGTGAAACTCAAGATGTTGAGAGCTGTCAAAGCACCACTATCTTTAGTATGTCGATCTCACTCTCCTGCACATGAGTCGGAACACGTGTGGATCTCTTGGAGGGCTCTTTTTATCTCTTTACCCGTCCTTTCTTTTCTAGCACGCCTCATGTCGGGCTTTGTTTGCCAGCCAACGCTCTGAGGTTCACACTCAGAGAGGTGGCGAGGGAAGGGGAACAGCAGGCAAGAGCCCTTTTTAAACATGGCACTTGCGGGGGTACAGCGGCCCACCTATGTGGAAACATCAGGGAGGCGTTGGCCCAGGGCAAAGCTGAAAATGAAGATGAAAGCAGAGCATCAGGGAAGCCTGTTGGCACCCTAACCCTTTAGCCCCATGTTTGCACAAACACCATTTGAACTTGGCACCTCAAATTGACTTTAATTTGACTGTTATTTCTGTTCTTTATTTTTTATTTGTGTATGATTCTGCTGATTATTGAAATAAAATATAGGCTGAAGATATGAAATATGGGTTAAATTTCATAAAACTTCTCACCAACGTTTGAAGAGTTTATTTGCAAAAACAGGTAACTCCTTTTTTCTTATTTTTTTATTGTGTTAGCTGTATTTTTAGTTATGATTACTTGATCAAAACATCCCAGCTGCAGTTTGATATTACTTGGAATGCACTATAAAAACACGATTTTTGAAAAATTATAAATAATACGTTATCTGTTTTTGCAAGCGATCTCTTCATCACAAAATCAAAAGGAGGAAATTAAAAGTTGTATTTTGCAATGAAAATGAAACCTAAATTTTGATTATAATAAAAACAAATTCTCTCAAATTCAGATCCCTGTATTGGAAAATACTTAAAATACACCCTCATAGTTTTTATTATATTAACTTTATGCTCATTTTAATTTAAACAAAACTTTGCTAGACCACATTGTGACTCTAATTGCATTTACATTTATGAATTTGGCAGACGCTTTTATCCAAAGCGTTATCCACATTGCATTATACTAAACATTGTATCTGAGTATGTGCAATCCCCTGGGATCGAACCCATGACCTTAGCATTGCTAGCCCATGCTCTAACCACTGAGCCACAGGAACGCATTAAAATAGATGATTACATTATGAGAATCTAATGAGATTCATTTTTTAAATTACTTAAAATTTTTCCAAGTTAAACATCTTAATGGATTACGTTGAAAATTTAATAACTTAAATTATTGCCACAATTGCCTCATCGGTCCTAAAACTGGTATCGTTTCTTTTGGATTTGGAGGTGAAATGTGATTTGAACATATTTTCATAAGATTCAGCATTCATTATTTAAACACACAAACATTACCATATTACTTAAATCCTATAAAACAGTTCCTAGCATGTGGTTTTGTTTTACTAAGACCCTCAAGGACTATGAAACGCACAGTGAACGTCTGCCCTCAATTTGTATAATGGTTTCTAAACTTGACCCAACGTAAAGCCGGCATGATGAGAATTGAATTTAATTGTGTGTGTCAGTTCACCATGGGTTGCCAATTATGAGCACATTTCGAAGAATCGCTGTCAGGAACGACTGCAGTATGAGTGACATCAGCGATACGGGGCCGTTGCTCAGGTGTCAGTGTAATTAGCATTGATTTAAAGTTGCTGGGAAAGACAATTAGACTGGAATACATGCAGGTAGAATTAATGCTAGACATGTTTTAATGAATTGCTGATTACGCCAACACACATACAATTTTCAATTTTTATCATAACTTTATTTGACGCCTGTTTAGAGACGTTGTAAAATGTTGATAAGCGCACACCTGTGACCACACGTTCTATATTAATGTGCCAAGTTGTTACATTGCTTGGCAACTGTAAACAGCCTGCAGTCAGGCTAATTAACTATATTACTTGGCGGTAGAACTGTTTATTCTGATTATTAACATTAATAAATGCAACTATTGATGTATTTGTCTCATTGATGTTGCTGCAGTTTCATACAAACAATAAGCCACTCAATAAGTGTAAATGCAGTTTACAGATATTTACAAAATGACCTCTAGAGCATTTGGTTTTGATTGATCTAAACTGACCCTGGTGACCAATTTCCTGCACTGCTAGTTCACGTCTCACATAACAAATCAGTATTTCAACTCAATTCACATATTTAATTGGTAAGTAGCTGTAAAATAACGAAATAATGTACAATCACCTGGTCATTACGACAAAATAGTCCCTGAGGGAAACACCCTGTCAGGCCTTATTTTGCGATAATGACCGCCTGACTTCCCATTACCCCTTATTTACGATCAATTTTACCCCAATTTCATAAAAGACGTCTAGTAGCACCTTGATATTTAGGTCTAACACCCTCATCCATGTCAGCATCTGACTGCTAAATGAAATATTTTTCTGATCCAATGCCAACTACTTTCCCTACAAATCACCGCAGCACCACGCGACCGGGCGGCTCTTGATATTCGCCACATATCCACCCGGCTCCGTTATACATATTTGATCAAACAGCTGATATGAGGCAATAACCTCTCATGATGATAGCGTTTATTCATCGGTGTAATGATCAGCTCCTGTCTAAATTGCGCTGGAAGGCCACGACGGTACGTGTTATCAGTTGCTGATGGGGACAAAAGCAACAGCGAGTGCAGATGTTGCCTCTGGAAGCCGGGGAGCGTGGGCCGCTCTGGCCCCGTGGCTATGCGGAGCCCCAGCTGGGCCAGAGAGATGGAACACATTCATCTATTCCTCTCCGGGGCCTCGCGCAGGTACCCTTCCACTGCCAGGCACGGGGGATGAAAGGCTGTTCCACAGATGTCACCTGCTGGGGTTCAGTGGCCCTCGCCAGCAAATGTCATGTTTGGCAGCTGGTCGGCAGCTCTCTCCCCCACCAGTTGTTGGCAGAGAGGCTCCTAAAGGATGCGAAAGATGCTTGCACCAGAGGCGTCCTAACGGGACAACATTAAAGAGAGTTGTTGGCTCCTGTCTGTCATAGTACATTAACCTTGTCCTGTTTCCTGCTCTCTCCAGGGCTGTAGAGGCCGTGGTCTTTCTCTCTCAATCTCTCCATCTAAGTTCTAAAGTGTGTTTCACATTCCCCAGCAATCTGTTGGACTGCGTCTCTCCTGGACAGCCATTAGTTTACACCGTTTTGAATGGAACATCAAAAGGAAACCAATGAAAGATTTGCATGATTGATGTAGTTTTTCGTATTTCGCACAAGTATTGAATCTTGATGAAACTAGTTAAAAACCAGTAGGCATAGCTGGCGAGTTGAATTCGTAACATTAAGCTTATAATAATGTTTTAAGTTAAGCTGTCAGATTGACGTCATTCGACTTCAACCCCGAAACGATACGTACATAAAATAACCTGCAATTTTAGTTTTAAACATAGATGGCGATAGAGAGGCAAAAGTTACAGACTGCAGCTTTAATTTAATAGCCCTTTTTTTGTGGTTTAGTTCAATTGACTCTCTTCCCAGCATGCATTGGGGCATGACTATTTTATAGGCCTACCACCTCATTTTCTTTACAGTGTAGACAGTAGGGGTGGAGCCGATCCTGAATACGGTATTCGGAAAGGCACAAATAGCGTGTTTTTTACGAATACTTATTTCGAACAAATACTTAAAAAAATATTTGTATTCGGGAACAAGAAAAACTTTATATCAAAAAGCTGCGTTTTCTCATGAGACCGCAGTGCATGCCCGCATGAGTGAGTGAGTGAGTGAGTGAGTGAGTGACATTAATGAGTTGGGGGTTTTAAAAGAGGTGACTGACACAGGCTGCTCCACACAGCAACAGAGAAGGCTCGGCTGAGCGAAAAAAGACTTCACTGCGTGCATCACTATTTTTGTTGAATCGATTTTTGTACCTTAACTGGGTTCCGGAGGCAGTTTATAACTTTCGGGAAGCGGAGTTTGATCGGGAGATTATTCCGTTACGCTGCATTATTGACGTCTGCAGTCGGGTGCTCTCATGTTCGCTCTGTTTATGTACACTATAACGTAAATTAGAAGTGTAACGCAAAAAAACTGGATTTTTACACCTATTTTGAATTTTACTCGAATACAAATACAAATACAAATACTTTCCCCCCTCAACAAATACAAATACAGATACAAATACCGGCTGCTTTGCACACCCTTAGTAGACAGCCATGTCCTTTACTCGCGACGAGTTAACTTTCCTAAAAACTGGCCATCATTTTGTCACTGTATCCAAAGATTCGCGACAGTTTTCTAACTTTTTACATTTCAGTGGGCGAAATGAAGAGCCCTGCTAGGAAAACATCTGAGCAGCAATATGAAAGCGACTCGACATCATTTCCACAATGATTCTCTCCCCCTCCATAATGAGGGCAAGTTTTGTCATCATCGACACAAAATTCTGCTAATTATCTTGCGTGCTGCTGGGAAGGCAGATGAAGACATCATTGATCGGAACAGCAACCCACTGCACTGTCACTTTGTAAAATATGCCGTGATGGTTTTTGCATTTTTATCACTCACCTTTAGAGTCTGCGTGCTAGAAGTGACAGCTTTGATAGGGTTGTGCTTGTCTTTTTGTCATGCGGCGCGGACATGACTAATCTAAGCCTACCATCTGGTTAAAGACACGGCCCCTGCTGTCGCCTGCATTTCCCATGACTCCTCGCAGTCTCCTCTCCCTGTGGAGGCACGTCCGGTGGGGTCGGAGGTCAACCCTGTGACCTGCAGAGAGGCGTTGCCCCTGCTGCTCAGAGGTCACTGCCCCTCTGTATGCCACTGTAGCCTGAAAGATGTCCAAACACACCTCTGCACTGGCTTTACTACCTTACGATGAAAGGTAGAGTGTGTGATGTGTATACTATATATTCTGCTCGTACTGTATACATGTACAGTACTCATGACTATAATTTAGAAGAATATTTAGTTACAGGATTAAGAGGTAAATTGGGAATGCCCAGTGTATAGGACATTGTCATTTCTTTCCTTTGGGGTTTCCATGTTAACGTTTCTCTCACATTTCTGTTTGCACTGAAAATGAAGTTCCTTTATAAAACAATAAGTTAAAAATTCTTCTGAAATAATGTGTTTTACAGGAACCAACTAGAACTATTTCACACACCATTTTGATGGTCTTTGTTGAAGTTTCTGTCTTGTTAATAATAAATAGAGGATTCTTCATTTTATGTCTGCACAAATTCCACTGGCATTGGCCGATGTGCTTCATTGACTGCCTTTTGTTAATGTTCACCACAGATTCATAAGAATTTTTAGTGCATTCTTCAGAGATTACAAGTTTGGAAGGCAGTTTCAAATGCCAGTGTTTCCTTGGAGAGAAGCAATTCGGTTACTGTTGGATTAGTGTGCTTTCTTTGCACACCCAATACAAGTAATTAAAAATAAAACAACTAAATGAAAGATATGGAATGCAAAAAGCATAAAAAATGCATTGTGTGTATTGGCAGTGTCAGCCCCAAACAAATGCCAACTTGATTTTCATCGATTCAAAGAACGTAACCCGTATCTTTACCATGGGTCACTGTGTGTCAGAGCACTTAAGTGTTCGTAAGCCATTTGCGGAGTGATTTAGGCACAAGCCTGTTTTAGGAATATTCAGCGGATCATCTGTGCACTTGTAAAGCACTTAAATATGTAAATGACAATAGCGCTGTGATCCTGAAAGGTAACATTTGTACTATCTGAAGCTTTTAAACACATTATTGAGCAAAAAGGAACTGTGAGAGCAATAGAACAATACCCTGGAGATTCTGCGCGCAATTATGATCATCAATGATAAAGCTAATTCTGTTTCAGTGTTCGCAATTAGGCTCCAGCTGCTGGGATCTGCCCCGTCCCGGTAAAGGAGCCTGATATCACCTCCCAATGGTGCAGTTACCCATTACTGCCTCTACCGCCAAATCACAAACTGCAGATTTTTGGTCACTGGCTATAAAATGGCATGTACTGCTGTTTATTTTTAAGGCAGCAAGTTAGCAACCAATAAATTAATCATAACCATTGGCAAACATATGTGGTATGAAATATAGTCTCGTATACTTGAATAAAAATATAATCACAATTTTTAACAATACAGGTGTGCAAAGTAGAAGGGGGGCAATCCTTTCCCAGCAATGTGGGGGGGGGTGGAAACATGCCTATATCCATGCCAATGTTTGCAACAAAAGAGTAGTCCCCTGGCACACTTGGATTTAGCCAAGTAGGACATGTTTCTGCATCCGTGTATTTTGTTGGTGCTGGAGCAACATTCCTATTGAACAAATTAAAGGGATAGTTCACCCAAAAATATTGTCATCATTTATTTGCCCCCATGTAATTCAAAACATATATGACTCTATATCGAGGAATGCCTCGGTGGTTTTGTGTACATACAATGGAAGTCAGTGGGGCCCCAATGTTGTTTTTTTAAAATATCTTATTTTGTGTTCTGCCAAAGAAAGAAAGTCATACAGTTTGGGAATGGCATGAGGGTGAGTTTCATTTTTGGGTGAACTAACGCTTTAAAGCCCCAATCTTATTCTTAACTATGATCTATACCCTAGAGGTAATAATAGGTTGATAATTGGTTGTTCAAGTTGTTATGGTTGTTATGCCCAAAAATCTGTTTATTGAACCAAAAAACAGAAAATGTCTTTGGAGAGATGCTGAATATAAATAAACATAAATATTGAAGATATTGAAAAGAGCTTTGCCGTTTCTTTAAAGCCCTCCTTCACATTTTTTAATTAAAAAAATTATTTGATATCTTTGAAAAATACCAAGCCTTTCAAACTCACAAAAAGGGTTATTAACATTTCAAAATACCTTCTGCTTTCACAACAATCTTCCCCTCACATACGAGTGCTTGGTAACACATTTCAGTAGCTCTGCATTCGTCGCCCCGGCAAAGAGTCTTCACATGTCTGAAATTCCCAGGTCTGTGTGTTGCCAGGCTTCAGCCGTGTATTCAAAAGTACGGAGAAGTTCACTATGGTGAATGGCTCGTCTCTTCTACAGAAAGCCGCTCACCGCGGTCGTCCATTAGTCATAATGGCGTGGAGGCACATCGCTCTCCTGCGCTATCTTGAAGCGAAATAAAGGAAGCAGGTGTGGGCAGGAAATTAATGTAAATCCATCAGTGTTCAATTAAGCCTGCACACAAAAAAAAGAAGGGGGTGGGGAGGAGGAGCGCATCCCGCACAAACCAACAGCAGCCCTTTTCTTTGTGCGAACGCCGGCCGCCATTCACTTCATCCGTCTCTTTGTGCCGGAGACAAATGGAGGCAACTTTAATTATGAAAAAATAGTTGTATGAATTTTCCAGGTGCAGGTTTTTACTGAGCAGCCGTGCTGGAGGTTTCACCATTTGGCTGTCAGCGTGGTGTCATGTGTAATTCTGCGTATGTGCGTTTGGTGTGTGTCAGTGCCTGGAGGGGCAGAGAGCACTGGCCCTCGGTGCACAGCCTGAAAAAGCACTCTAACCTAATTTGTTTCTAATTACAAAAGCAGGAAGTGCACCTGCCATGTATCAGGCCTCACTGGTTCTGACCAATGCACAGAGCGCAACAGACTTGAGATGTTTCAACAAAATCTCACTGCAAAAACGTACATATTTTACGAAGTGGATCATTTGGGCTAATTCGTATATGAATTTTAGTACGATTTGCTTTTGGCTAGGAGTGAGTCTTTAGTACGGCTTTTTTTCTAGTAAGCACACGGTTTTGTACAATTTACAACGTACAAATTCATCCGGATTAGCCACCTTGTAAAATAGCTATGAATTCCCGTGAGATCATGTTTCGAAATGTTTCGTTTGTTTCATTCCAGTTATTAAAATTGGAGTGCGGCTTTAAAGGAAATGTTTGGATGTGTGGCACTTTGAATTTTACGGGAACAAAACATCGATTGCATTGATTTGAATGTGGAAAAATAAAGAGTTTAAGTTATTGTTAAAGCGTCACGAAACCTCCCCTTTCAGCTACATTCTACTTCACTGTAGTTTTTCAATTAAAATGGGCGTGAACGCTGTGAGAAGAAGAGCCGTTAAAACCGGCGAAGGTTCCGACATGGGAGACGGGCGCTCCAATCACAAGGCGCTCTCATGAATAATTAGGATAAATGTCTTCTCATTGGTCAAGAAAACACAGTCTCATGAATAATACTTAGACACCGACGCGTCATCGATGTACTATAGTTCATCGCCACGTCACATCTTTTGACGTTGGCCAGATGAGGATTTTAAACCCGGAAGGCAAAAATAGCGCTTAGGTTTCGTGGCGCTTTAAAGGCTGGTGGTGTTACATACAGACAGATGGCTCTGTTCCACACCCCTAGTGAGCTGCCTACCTAGATTACTTTTAATGCATATTACAGTAGACATGCTCCAAACACAAAGGCTGTTTCAAATGCTAGGTGGCTAATTTTTGTTCCCTATAAGATAACCTTATTTTGGCTCAAACTTAAAGCAATATTTCATGTATAAGGCAACCCCAGTATATGCTTAGTTGAAGAAAATGTTCCTGAAATAATGAAAAGTAATGCATAGTCAAAAATAAAAATAAAAGTCCTGCTAAAAACAACAGCGCAAACCAGCCTCCACTGTAATCAGGAAAAAAACTGTAAAATTACGGCAACGCCAGAAAATACTGTAAAATAACAGTATTTTTCATATTATTTCCCACCCATCTTCAGTCTATTACTGTAATTTCATATGTTTTACCGTATTTTTAAAATATGTGGAAAAACCTGTTAAAAACAGTAGAAATAATACTGTTTTTTAGATAGTATGGTCTTTAATGGTTTGAGCTAGGCTTCAAGCTAGTTCAGGCTAAACTTCCAACCTGGCTAAGCTGGTGTTCAACTGGTTTACCTTTGAAAAAAGGCTGTATTATTTTATATTTGTTCAGAGATATAGCTCAGTCTAATTAATTCTGTACTATTTCAGACAATATTTGTGTTTGCCGTCTACTTTTTGTGATAGCTTAATAGCATTTATTATATGCACTTATAATTATATGCATTTAAGCTATGTACTCTACCATTGTAACGACACACACTGTGATGACAGACACGATAAACACCAAAGGTAGATCAAATCCGGTTTATAGAGTCAAAAGGGTAACTTGAGAAACATCCAATGTACACAGAACAGGTAAACATCCACAGGAACTAAGAACAGGTAACATCCATCGAGCAGTCAGAGATATGGTTAACATGAAACAACTTGACTTGACCATGAACAAAGACAGATGGCAAACATATATAGGGTCCAGATAATGAGTGTCAGGTGCGGGTGAAATCATGGGGTAATCAGGTGCAAGGCATTATGGGGAGTGTAGTCCGTGAGTTGTTACAACCATGTATTATATGAATTTTAGAAGGGTAGTATCATCTCAGATATAAGCAATTTCCCAGACAACAGCAAATAATGTCAAATACATAACAGAATGCGGGCCAATGAAACACAATTTATACATAGCAATTGTTTATGTCAGTGTCACTTGTTTTGCCCAACATGACCACACTTCTTATTTCATTGTATGAGTGCATCATCTGCTACTTATAGCACACGTCTTATTCTGAATTTTCAATGTGAACACCCTACTCACAGTATTCAAACTACAAAAATGGCGTAGAACAGTGCACATAAGAATGCGATTTGGGACTCACGTTTTATCTTACAGTGTTGCTCATACACATCTTGTGAGCATTTATAACATTCCAAATCACTCACTCATGAGGTTCCATTGAATTTAGTATACTGCCTTTGAATGCATCTGGCAATGCAGGCGGTACGCAGCAAGACAGCTCAGTACATTTTGGAACGGCGCGTGTGATGTCAGGTCTATTGTGCGCTAATGTAATTATCACCCCATCACTTGAAAGTCCAAAATGTTGCTTTGATTTCCGTAAACGAACCGTCACAGCTCATGTAGTTTTTTAGAACGCAACATTTTACGCAGCTACGCTTTGAAGAAAAGAATAGAGGTGACCCACAACTCACCTGACGACAGAAAGCTCGTTTCCAAGTCTGATGCGAGAGCGAGCGAGCCAAACTCGGAGGCTCTTGTTTTGAGATGTAACACTGTTTGCTAATTAGCCCATGACATCAGCTAAGAGCTAAGAACAGCGAGATGCAGTGAATGAACATGAGCGTATCGTGTTTCAATCAGTATGTTGTCATCATTTACAATGATATCAATGAAAACAAACCCAGTGAGAACTGGCTCGGCTGTACCCATGAGGTCATCGTTTTTCATTAGTCTACATGGTTCTTCGAGTTATAGTTATTGCTCTGCATGCTGAAATACGTTTACTGCATTTCTGAATCAATGTTGTACGATAACTGTCACGAGGGGCAGCTAACAGCTCTGTCTTCACATGAAAACGGTAATGCCTTTTCTGCGCTAAGGTGATATTGATGTATTCGAAAATTATTAACGCGTTCATTGTTTGGAGACGCTATCAGACACGCTGTTAATTCCTACTGTGAGGTAATAGAGTGGAATGCCATTTGGTTTCAGTGGGATCGGGTTGTGGGGACGTTGCCTGAAGGTTGTTTCCGGGTTTTAATTGGTTACCAAGGGCGTATAAGAGAGAGAGACAGCCAGCACTCATATCTATTAGCAAAGGCCATGGGAAAAGAGTCTGCAAACAGTCGTCCCTGTCAGGCCTTATCGACAGACAAATCCCCACTGGTTCTAATGGCTCGGTTTTGTCTGCCTTTCATTATGTTAACTAACAAGTCAGGAGCTTGTTCTTCTAATGTGTCACTTCCTGTTGTATGGTCCTCGCAAGGCGGGTGGTTTGGATGGACGGTAGGAAAAATTCCACATATCAGAGGAAACATTAGCCTGGGTATTTGCTCTCCATAAGGGCTCGGAGGTGAAAAGGATGCGTGCCAAGGAAACTCGATGCCCTTGTCCGGAATGAAACGTCACGGAAGAGCTTTTGGGTCCTGTTCACACACAATCCTAAATTCGATTAGCCAACTAATAAATTGACATTATATCTTCTTATTCACACATTTTTTCTCTAATTCGAAAAACAGACTATCGCTACCGCAACATTACAGCAGCTTTCCCCACACAAATTCTTTGGACACAGAGAATTTGTGCACGCTCTGCAACTTTCATCTTACGAGTATTAGAGTCAATGCTGGCCTAATGCGATAGCAAATTTACTAGGAGCTTACCGAGAATTCTTTCTTTTTTTATTTTTGCAGTAAAGGCAGGAGGGCTATCTAAGCGAAGACAGAAGCCACAAGCCACAAGGGCTGGGGGGTGCGTTGGTGGAGGGTAGCAAGGGGGAAAGAGCCTGTTTGGCAGTCTAGCTGCTCGTAGAGGGAGCAGGTCAAGTTCTTGGCGAAGAAAGTGCTGTGTTGCCACGGCAACGGGAGATTTTCTTTGCCAGTGTCCCGGGGTTAGGGCGCCATCAGCAGTGTGAATGTTGCTTAAGAAGCAGTGCGGTAGCCCGTAATTGCCCCCCCATTTATTATTGGGCTCTGTATGTCCGCCCGAGGCTGCACAATGAGGCATCAGGAAATACAGCTGTGAAGAGAACAAACTGCTGAACACTCGGCCATGACGCTTAAATAGTATTCAGTAGTTTCAGTAATAATTTACAGAAACTTGACATCGGTCTATTCACTCACAGAGTTAGAAAGGATGGGTCTCGTTTTCAAATCGTTTTGATTTGTTGATTATATGAGATGTCCCCCATAAGAAAAATTACAAGTAAGATCTTCTTAATATCTTGATACTAGGTAGCAGTGATAGTTAATGGAGAACAAAGGGGGCACTTTTGTCTTATGTGTCCTCCTCATGTTCAACAAAAAAAATCGTCTCAAACTGTGTACAGATTTGCCAAGGTGCCAAAGTCTACAATCATAAGTCACACATTCTCATTCATTTGATTCAAGGGCAAAGTACGTGAGTTATGCTATAAGTAATATTTTATAACTTTAAACTGACAATTGTCTTATTTGAGTCAATTGTTCGTTTTCCCAAATAGCATGCAAAAATGCTGATATTTATCAGAAACATTTTCCTCTAGGGAAGCTTAAAATCTTTATCTTTGAAACTACGATCCAACCTGAAACACCTTCTCTAACGCGTTTTGAAGATAAGCCTCAGTATTGCTTGTCGGAAACTTTGTTCTTAGTGTAGTTGCGTGAACGAGGGGGCTACAGTATGGAGAGGAAAAATCCTTGGCAAGCATTATTAGCGCATGTGGATTTATGGTGCCAAAAATACTTTATTTATGTTTGAATGGCAGTACTTAGTGGCGGTTGGCACAGCTATGTCAACTGCACTCGTTGGCTACCTCCAACTGTCACCATGTGCCAGTGATGTGCCCTCACCTGCTGCTCTGGGAATCCATGAAGGGGAATGAGGCCTGCTGCGGTCCTGTTAACCCCCATGTCTATGCTCCAATAATTTATCATGAACTAACATCTGAAATATGAAGCACAGACTTGGAGTCAGTCTTCAGTCAAGATGTCACACAGGAGATATGTATGAGTCATCCCAAATCTTCACTGTCTCTTTCTTCGTCTTTTTTGTGTAATCTCTGTTGAAATAGAACAGCCTAAGCTGATTTGAGGGTCTGAGATGTTTTTCCAGACTACCTCAGGTTTTTGGGCATGTACTGTATCTGCTGTATCTCCCCCTGTTTCAGTTCGTCACATTGGTCTACCAGCCTCAAAACCCCTCTAAAACAGCAAATCAATCAATTGAACCATGCTACAACACCAGCTAAAACCAGCAAACAAGCTTAGACTGGTTTAAGTGGTTTATTTCAGCAGCGCTGTATTGCCTGTTCAGGCACCTGCCAAGGCGATTACCATAGTCATTCTCGTCATACACCGTAGGAAGGGTCAAGTAGACAAATCTGTTATCAGTTGAAAATAAAGTGCACGAGAGCACTTGCCAGTGTTTCCCATGTCTGTTCTCATATCACTTCAAAAAGAGCTAGATCATTCCAACTTGGCATTCATTATATATACGTATAATTTATACTAGTATGTTTTTATACATCACAGCCAAGTGTGCAGCCTTTAAAGGAAGAAAGAACCTTTTCCTTAAGTCTGTGGAAGCTCAAGAGAAGATCGCTGATGGCCTGGGATCCTTCAGCTCGCTGCAGCTGGTGGAGGGGTGGGAGAGGAGAGAGCGGGCCTGCCCTGGCAGCAACAGCAGCCGCAGATAACAGCTGATACTGGGACTAATTTGGTAATGTGCAGCACCTCTGGATGACGTGAGCTGCGGGCTGGTGGTGCCGCTGATAAAAAGCATGCCAGCAGAGATGAGTCCTCCTTGGGATGCTGCTCGTGGTTTTGTGAAGTGGATATATGTATATATCTGTCTACAGACGGTCAGGGCGGTCATGTATAAACCTACCTCAGTTCTTGATGTAGACAAGCGCTGGGTGGAAAAAAAACATCCATAAATTGTTTTTGTGCCTTTGATTCCCACACAAACGAAATATAATAATAATACTAAGTAATAATAATAATAACCAACAAATAATATTAGTAAAGAAAAATAATAATAATTTATAAATATATATATATATATATATATATATATATACATAAATAAATTAAATAATAATTATATATTCTTATAATAATAACAATTTATATTAATAATGTATGTATACTGTGTATATATATATATATATAGTTCTTGATTTAGACGCTGGGGGAAAAACATCAATACGTTTTGTTTTTGTGCCTTTGATTCCCACACAAAAGTACGGAAGAGTATTAGGGCCAAGCAATAAAAAATATATAAAACTGTTTTGAGATTAAAGTCATTATAATGCGAAATTAAACCCGCAGTTTTTCGGGGGGAAAAGTCGAAATTAAATGTTGAGAATAAACTCAATAAATTTCCTAAAATCCTAAATTGATTGAGTTTATTCTCAACATTTTATTTCGACTTTTTTCCTGAAAAACTGCGTGTTTAATTTCGCATTATAATGACTTTAATCTCAAAACGGTTTTATATTTTTTTTATTGCCTGGCCCTAATACTCTTCCGTACAAAAGGAATATAATAATAATATTTGAAAAAGTGGATTCTTCCCAAAAAATGCAAAGATATTCCACATCCAGGCACTCACATAGATATTTTCATATTTAAAAAGCCTTTCTTTACAGGGCTACATACTAAAACAACAACGCATATCGACCTTAACAGGCCTTCAAACTATACCTTCAAACCTCATAGGGGGACCACTTTAAATGCTATATAGAACCATATCTTGGTGATTCAGAGGTTCGTCAGAGTTTCTTCCGCGGTTCTTTGGGATAACTGAGGTGTATAAAGTATACAGAACCCATTAAGCACCTGTACTGATGTGCTCTTGGACCAGTGTTTTGTTGTACAAATAATAATAATATATTGATAGGTTAGTGTTTGATTAATACGTGAGTGACACATGAGTCTAAACCGAGGCTGCCTCCACATGATGCACGTTTCATACAGTATTAATACTGTATTTTACTCGCACCATATTTCGCTCAAAAAAAAACTTGTACAACTTTTTGGATGTTTCGTTTTTTTCACCATAGAAGTGTTTTAACATACCTCCAAAATCCAACTTTCCACTGTGTCCAGCTCCTGTCCATACCCTGGTTTTGACTGCGAAAACATCATTCTTCATTGATTTCATTTTTTGTAAAGCCTAACAACTGAAAAATTCTCATTTTAAGAAAAGCGCTCAAAGTACCTCCCGTTTTCACAGGGCATTCATTTATAGAGGCATGATCATTTGTTACTGATGGGCAATGTCTTTGCGTTCAGCGCCAGAAAAAGTATTATGTTAATAAAAGATACCGCTGGAAGAGTGAGTGTTTTGAAATATACAGGGATATTAATACCAGCATCTGGACTGTGGACAGTGTTATTACCATTTAAATGAAGGCCCTTGAGCTGAGGGCCTCTCTCAACTGAGCAATCTTGCAGTTAACTAAGCACACGTGGAACTACTAGCCTGTTTCTCCCAATATAGTGTATATATATATATATATACAGCATATATTTTATTTGTTCATTTTTTTGTGTTGCGGTTCATTTGAAGTGGATTCCCAGCACAGCACAGGGTGCCACGATAAAGATTTATATTTTGGATCATTGTACCATATGTTCACATACCCTGTTTAACCCACAAAGAAGGAAAGCATTATGTAAATACCACGGTTGTCAAGGGTGACAGATTGACATTACCCGACAACAACACACAACCCCGCTCTTGAGAGAGACTGTAAGAGGCCGGCCTGTCTCGATGTAAATACGCCTAAATCAAAACTGTTCTCGGAGCGGTGCTGGAAAAGTCTGCTGTCACAATGACACAATGACACAAATGTCTGTGTCACATGTGCTATCCAAAGCGGACAGATACACAGAGCAGCAGTCAGTCTGCGGCCTTGGCCGCCACACAACAGCAGACATTTCTTACGTACTGTGAAGTCTGTTCCACTGCGTTTGAGAACGCATCGGAATATCAAAGCACGAGTAAGTCTCCAGTCCCAGATCTTTTCATCAGAGTGAGCCGGTCATGGATATCGGCTATCAAGCAGATGAGGCATTATATTAGTAATGCCTTGTAGTTTCGTCAAAACATTACATCCTGATTATTGAGGCTAATTATCGGGATGGCGGGATAATGAGACGCGCTAAAAGAGAGGAAAGGTACTTGTTATGACATCCCATTCTGATTGGTGACTGAAAGGTTTGAAGTTTTAGAGTTGGTAAAGACATGTGGTGTGCACCGGCTAATCTACACACAGATCTGTGCTCGCTCGCTCGCTCTCGCTGCGAAGCCAAGAGGCAGATCTGACAGCAGCTAACTAGCACCCCCTTTTGAAGCGATCGCATCTGGTCTTTGCTGCTGAATGTTTGAGTGCGAGGAACCATTCCAAAGCATGATGTTTTTCTCCTGTGATTGGGATCTTTTGAAAAAATGCATTATAAAAGGCAATTTTACGGAACAATTTTTGTGTATTTTTATATAAAAATGTTTTATTTGACTCCTCAGTTATTAAAATAGCAGTTCACCTGAGAAACATTTGCTCACCCTCATGTTCTTGTCAAATTTTTCAGTGGGACAGAAAAGGTACATTTGCCAAGCTCTAGATAAGGAATAAAAGCAACAGAGAAGTCCAGTTTTTTCATTGAAATGATTTTGAGCTGATCTAGAACTTGAGTTCCACTCACTCAATGGACTCAAGTTAACAGCGCACCAAAGGTGAAAATGAGCGAATAATGACTCTCGCATTTACATTGATGCGTTTGGAAGAAGCTATTTATTTAACTGTATTTTTGTCAATTTTTAAAAACGACACACAGGTTTAGAATGAGTAATAGGGTATGCAGTATGTCGAATGTCACATGAGTAAACCGGTTAACAGGTCTCATAACATCCGCTTGTTGGAAAAAGTGTTAACAGCAGTATTAACTATCAGCGATATCTATGGATTTGAAAGGTAATCGGCTAACCTAGCTAGCATTTTTCTTTTCTGAATTTTAATATTCAAATGTCTGTGAGAAGAAAAATAAAAAAAATCTTTAATATAGCAATCTGTTTTTGTGATTTGCCGCCATTTTGATCATCTTTGGTAGGCTCATTTAAAGGCGTTTTGAGTAAAACGCCTCTTTATCTAATGAAGCGCATACAAAAGAGTTCAGCCGGATGCGATGAGACCCGTTTTCTGGTTTCTGCGTGTGACGTTCGGCATAAAGCCTATTAGAAGCAAGATAAGCAAGGTCAATCAATTCATGTTAAGTTTATATAGCTCTTTTTTACAATGTTGTCGTGTTTCAAAGCAGCTTAACATGGAAAAAAATACAAATTAAAAGTATTAAAGGTATAGAATAGATATAGAGAAAACAATATAATAGTAAAGTCATTTAAATTGCAGTCGGACCATCAAAATAAGTGATGTAAAACAATGAGCTTATTTAACTATCTGACCATATCAACAGAATCCACAGGAAAAGTCATGGAAATTAAACCGTCAAGCTTGTACACTGTTGTGTGTTACAGCATCACACTGTGTGGTCAGATAGCGTTCCCATGAGCATAACCTCTCAGCGGACAGCGTGTAATTAATCCAGCCCAAACACTCATAACCCGTCTTTCAGAAGGGCCTGGGATCAGGAACTATCAGCCTGGTTTAGAGAACTGCCTGCTGGGTAAGGATGGAGCCCAGGCCCCTGGGCCGACCGAGAGCAGTATGTGAGCGTTCAGATAAACAGCTCAGAGAGGATCATGGGGGATCCGCGGGGAGGGGTCCCTCATTCTGTTTCCCTTTCTCTCCTCACTTCCCTTGCCTGTGCACATGAGCTTCAGCGCTCATCTGTGTGTGTCTGTTTTTTCACAGAGTTTGGAGCTGCTGTAGGTCAAAGAGGAGACTGGCGGGCCGGGGGTGCATGCGGGCTGGGCGAGCATTAAGCTGGTCAGGTGCAGCGCCACCAGTGATCATTAGGGTTACAGCTGCTAGGGCCAGATTGTCTGCTGCCTGTGCCGGGCGAGATGTCTCACCCTGGGAAAAAGAGCGAGCATCTGTCTGTCCTTCCCCGTAGACACGAACCTCCTACCAGCCTGTCCAACTCAGCCCGACTGGTAACAAGGTCACCTAGCCTTTTTCCTCTCTCTCACTTTTTCTTACTTTGTAAATGCTGGTAACTGTTGTTTCACTGCCTATAAGGTCAAAATGATTTCGATTTACAGAAAATTAGATTTTATGTATTTCAATGCTCATTTTGTCTTATTTTAAAATAGTAGTCATCTTGAGGCCCCCTAGGAAGTCAAACGGGGCCCCCAAGGAAATCAGTGAACCACTGCTTTAAGTGAATTAGATGTTGAATGACGTAGGAAATTTCCTCCAAACATGACCTTACTTAAGAAATTGTATGGGGATGTTGAAATTTGATTTAAAAGCAGTATAGTTCAAACAAATGACTCGAAAATCAGATACAAAAATCAATAAGGTTATAAACTTGAGTGAGCAAACCTCCATGCAACCCTCATGAGGCCAAAGACCAGAGAACTTTCGAATTAAAACAAGGATTAGTTTCGAATAATCCTCTCACATTGTTGATTATTTTGAGATGAACTGTGTTTATAATCTCAGCTAAAGTGTATGAATCGATGGCTATTAATCAATGTGAGTGATTCTGAGTTCTGCCATTAGAGAGTTTCATAATGAAATCACATCCCGCCCCCAATACTTCACAAATAGCATATGGCCCTTTATTAATCTGTCAAATGCAAGATTCTGCTAACATATTGGGGAGCAAAAAATCTACATTATATGGTTTTAAGTCAAATGATGATTTTATCAGACAGCGGATTAAAGCATGAGGTCAATACTACCGATCTGATGGCACAGAGTCAAATACCAGCACTTGAACTAATGTAAACACTGAGTGTTAATCTGTGTAAAACTGCTGCTTGGAGAAAGATGCTATATGGTCAAATGTGTGGCCTGTATAGGATGCAAAATGAGTAGTATGTCCGAGTTTCACAGATCTGTATCCGTAAAAAAAACAGATAGGCAGAACTTTGGATGCCCACACTGGGCACAATCATGCGTATAGGCACAGCTAGTGATTGTCCTGCCACACATTACATTGACAGCAAGTTTGTAGGAAGGCAAAGCATACTGTAGCATTAAGTCAACACACAAATTTGTTTTCCCATCTCTTTTAGACCAGACTATGCATGAGCTAAGAATACACTTGTCTGAAGGACCAAGTCCAACACTGAAAGAGAACCGAGGCAAATCACAAAACACATCAAAGAAATGGGCTATTATCGCTGCTGTCCTTCAGAAACCTTGGATGTCCAAATTCGCTGTTTTTCAGGAAATGGAAAAAACACTTAAATACTGTTGTCAAACTTGACAAGCCCTTCTTAATACTTTTCATTGGTTAGATATTTGCAAAACCCAGTGACAAACATAAAGGGTGACTGATAATAATGATTTAGTTATAAAAATCACGAAATATGGAGATACGAGGTTTCAGAAAGACAGCAGCGATATTAAATCATCTGTTTATATTTTACTTAAACCCCTGATGATAGAGACCAGTTTTCTATTTTAAAAGAGAGAAAAATGCATACGTTATGGATGTGACAAAAAAGTATGCATGTTTTTGAGAGACAACATTTGTAGGATTTCTGTGAATTAAAATGTGCAAACCAAAAGCAATAATACCCAACAAATGGAGAAGGGGTTGCTCTTCATAGACCACAAAATATAGTTCTTTTATTTTAATTTTCATGTGCCCATTTATGAGGAATATGGATCATTATGGATGTGACAGTTCTGTTATGGATGTGACAATTCACTTGACTATGGAAAACTATTTTTACTAAACTTTTTTCTTCTTAAGGTTGTCATGTACATGGAATTGCCCAAATGCAACAATATCATATTTTAGGCTTAAATGTTGTTCTAATATTCAGATTTTCACCTCTATTTATTCCAACAGTTTATACAAAGTTTACCATATGAATCTATCATGTGTGACTATCGCTGTACATTTTAAATAGAAGTCAATAGACATTTCTCTCTCTTTCTTAAGAGAGAGAGAGAGAGAGAGTGAGAGGGAACACAAGACCAAACAGGTGTGACTCCAACTTTCTGCCTCACAGGAGAAAATGAAGCGTTGTCAAGGACATTGCACCTGTGCTATTGTCTGCAACAAATGGCTTTTAAGTGCAAATTTCTGCCAGGCTTAAAGGACGACTGTGGCCTTTGCACTTATATTCCCCATCTGAACTCATACAATCTGCATAATGGGGTGGGAATCAAAATGCAGCTCCAATGATTCTTCAGAGCTGAGAGGAACAGAGCACATCATCCCATCCTGCCATCTATACATACTTGCTGCATCTCTTTAAAACGGTTTATATATTTGCATATCTATAGCGTTAGAGATTTGATGTTAATTAGTGTCGTGCAAAATCATTGTTATTGCAAGTAAAGTAGAATAATGATTTATAGGTATGTGGTGTGTTATAGCGGCTTTGCAGAGGGGTTTCCTAACAGCATAAGAAAATAGGAAAAAAGGGCAAATCCATGCAAATGCCAGCCTTAAGATGAAAAAATCTAGTTTTACCAACGGTTTTCATCATACTGATTTTAAACATTTGTATTTCCATAGTCAGGTGAGTCGCATCCATAACAGAATTGTCAAATCCAACTATTTTATCTTCTATAAAGAGCCATCGCTTCTCCGTTTGTTGGTTATTATTGCTTCTGGTTTGTACATTTTAATTCTCAGAAATCCTGCAAAGTATGTTGTCTCACAAAAACGTGCATCTTTTTTGTCACATCCATAACGCATCCATTTTTCCCTCCTTTAAAATAGAAAACTTGTGCATAGACTGATATTTTTCTGATGTCTGGACTCTATCATCAGGGGTTTAGTAAACAAATGATTCAATATATTTGTAATAAATACATTTACTGTATATTGAAAATATGTATTACAAGTTTAGACTGAAAATGTAACACTGTAATTTCCCAAATGATAAATTAGACGTCACTGTACTACATCCAGTTTTTGTGCCATTTGTTATGCTTCCTCTTACAACTTTACGTAATTTTATGTTGGTCATCCTGCATTTATTCAGTGTATCACTTCACAGACGACTACAAGTGATCATATAACCTGAATAAAACAGCTATATAAGTCATAACTACCTGTAGTAGCACTGCTCACCACCAGAAACAGATTCAGTAGATAAATAGTGCATGAAAACACTGATGCAACTCTGTAGGATCTCAAAAAGGCGTGGAAAAAACGCAGCTATCTCTGAAATTTGAATGAACCACATACGCCCCAGGATATTTGAAATAATAAGGTTACATCTTTGAGCATGGACATGAATTGAACAGGTTCCACTAAAGGCATGTTGTGTTCTCGCTTTAATGTGTGTTGCTAACGTGTTGCATCAGTTGTCACTCTGCAGGTATGTTTGCTAAACTGTTTTATGTGCCAGCGTGCTGTTTTAAAGCAGGATTTATACCTTGTTTGGATTCTGTTGAACGAAATTATTCATGAGCCCGTGTTGTTTGTTAAGTAGCTTAGTCTCAAAAAGATGCTACATTGAACTAGTGAACAACTGAACTTTCATTGTAATCTCTGTTAACTAAAGTATATAAATGTAAATATGTATGTAATATGTAAATTCTAAAGCTTCAACTTTGGGGAGGAGGGCACTGTTTTTTAATTGAATTGAAGATTTTTTGGACTGGTCCCATATTCATTTCTTTCAAGATTAAAAAGGTATTCATAAGCAAATCAAAGGACCCTAGAAGTGAGGTTCATCAACATACACTGGATTTTATCTGCATCTTGTTGAATATTAGTGTGTCTTGAAGAGTCCGGTTCTCTACACCGTATTACGTGACTCAACCTTAGTGTGATGCTAATAGTTTTCCTGGGGCGTCTGCATCAACACCTACTGTATGTGCTGCAACCCGACTGCAACAGTAGGCAATGACGCAATGCACAGCGCATCACCTGAACTCACTGTGAATTATCATCTTACATACCGCCTATGAGTCATTCCCACTTTTCCTGCAGTTTTCCATGGCAAGTGACGCTTGCATTGAGTAGCTCTCTGCGGGAACACCTCATAAATTCAAAGCCATTTTGTTTATTAGTCTTCATGGCATGTTCATTTTTCTCATTGTGTTAGATCACTTCAGATGCCAGGTGGCTGCCAAATATATTGTACATGTTGTTTAGTCTTCGTAATTTAGTTGAATCAATCTGTGGATATTTCTCCAGTAACAGTTTAAGCAAATCTGAATTTGGATTAACAAATAACGTTAACAGTTTATTTAATTCACTATTTTTTCTCATTTTTTATTTAATCGACTAATCAATTTTTTATTTGATGTTATAGGGATTACATAATTATATGATATGATTAGGTTATATTTAGTTATTGATATAATGTAACAATAACAAAATTATATATGCATTAGGCCTTTGTATAGTGGTTTTCAGCGACAACAACAACATAAACGTTATGTGGCTGTCAATTAACTTCCGGTAGATCTCTGCAAAGAATCAATAACAACAGAGTCACTGTAGAGTAGATTATTTAATTACAATTACTATAAAGTAAAATAATAATATAATATAATATAAATTGTTATATTATGTAGACCAATAGACAAAAACTGTCCAAAAGTAAACTTTGGACCAGGTGCGTTCTTCCGATGAAACTGTCTATTACAGACATACGTCAAATTGCAACCATGTCTCAAATTATCACTCCCCTTATGCAAAGAAAATATATTTTTCTATATGTTAGCGGTCAATATATATTTACATTGAAATTGATTTATAAATACACGGAATAATACTTTGTTCAAATATTACTGTATTACAATATATTGAATACTACATAAGGAATTGCTGTTTTTCATATACTGAAAAATATAAGCACTTGGTTCCTAGATATGGAAATGCATTATTTAATATATTGCAATATACATTTCAGTGTATTCCTATATATGTTTTGGTTCGTAGGGGTCTGTAAAAAACTGCAATGCTATATTATGTACTAAATCAATTCTGCACTAGAGCATTAGTCGGGCTTAATCTACTTGAACTCTTAAACACTATAAACATTTTCACACAAATACTTACACGGGCAAGGCAAATAAGAACGCAAACCCTGAAGTCTTGTTCTCGGCTAAGGTAGATTATGCGCGGCTGCTGTGTAGAGCATCTCCTGGGATACTTTAGATGCAGAGTAATAAAACTCTTAGCATGCCTGTGCCAAGTTGGGACATCTGCTCACCTTATCACAGATAAGTGGGGGTTTGTCCCAGCATCTGCTAGAATTAATCCATTTTGCAAACACAGTTATCCTAATCTCCTAAATATGCCCCTTGCAAACCAGCGATGCACAAGTATTGCTCTTTTTAAGTTTTTTCCACATTTCTAAAATGTGCTACTTAAAGAGCAGTAGAGAAATGCTTCAACTCAATACACAAATGGTAAACCAGTGTCCGAAATGGCTAAAGTCCTTTCGCTGTACCTATAGTCTCCTCATGCATATTTATGAGGCGCTTTCTCTCTCTTTTGTTGTCTGCCTAGTCAGCAGTCACAAAGCACATGGTGAAGGTTGGCAGTGCCTTGCCTAGGTGGAGAGGGGTGGTGGACGGAGGCAATGGCAGGAACCGGGACCTGTGAGGGCTGACTGACGTTTCCATCTGTGGCGAAGGCTGGTAATTATCGGGAAGAGGAGCGCCCGCAGCAGCGCGCCATCTGCTAAGGGGGAAACGGCTCAATGAGGTATGATCGGGCTCCGCAGCGCCGGCGTTCCATTGCCTGTTTCTGACATGAGGGCCTCGCATCTGCTGCAGACGGGCCGTGGTTGTGCCACGCGCGCACACACTCGAACACATCCGTGGTCTGGATGCAAGGCATGTGACAGGAGGGAAGAGAGCAGCCAAGCGCCCTCTGTGACCCAAATCTCCTTTGCGCCCCTTGAGGCCGAGCGCCATGTCGCTTAAACGTACCAAAGTTTTTGCACAGCTGTGAGGTAGTTTGTCTGTTTGCCAGATTTATCTCTGAATGCTGTTAGCATGTCAGAACTAAAAAGCCAAAAAATGTAATTCTGTCACAGTCTTAGCATTTGCCATAGTTAAAACTCACTCACGTCTCCACCCAAGCCAAGTCATTTCTTCAATGATTTGGGATCGAGCGTGCCACGCCCTTACTGTAACTGTATGCAAATAAACAGACAATAATATTAGTGAATATAATAGTTTATTATATTTTTTATTTTACACGGTTGATTTGTAAACTAAACCAAATCGGCTATAAAGCCGCGGTCAGACTTGACTTTGAGCATGCGAAGATCGTTCGGACGGTAGTATGAAAATGGGCATGCGCGATTCCTCCATTTTTTACATTTCTGTACCGAGAGGTCACGCTGTGACGTTTTGAGCTTTTAATGGTCTCACGCACTCACGTGACGCGAATTCCCAGGTCAGAGTTCACCAAACTTGAACTTTGCTACGCAGCGAGATGCGGAATATCGTTGGACGGGCTTGCGTTTGCATTCGCATGCGTATGAATGGAAGTCAATGGAGGGAAAAGTCAAGTGTGACCGCGGCTTAAGGCTGTTCCCTTTGTGTAGAACAATGATGAAGTCATGTGATTTCAAGCAGCATGAAATTAAAGACACATTATTCATTTTTAGGTAACCAGTCCCTTTAAAGATCCCATAACAGGGACAAAAAGGAGAATCGAATAGTGTGTCTGATACAGTCATGGAAAGCGTTCTAACAGATGAGCAGATGAGTAAAGCCGAAGGTGTGGATATGAGGTGTGAATGTGCGTCTGTCCCGCACAAACACAATGCAGATGTAGCGCATGACTCTCGCTGATGTACGTCTGATTCATCAGAGTAGCAGCACAGCATTGTGGGGTTCATGGATCCTGGTGATGGAGCTTTACGACACTTCTCCACCTGGCAGGTGCAAACTCCCCCCGTTTCTGTCCAACTCTGATGGCTGTCCCCACACTGCCTGCAGACGCACTAACATCCCCATTAACAATGAGCATGCTGTACTGGCCTCCTCAGGGGGCTGCAAACCCATGATGAGGATCCATGGTGTCCCATTGCTATTATCTGTAAAGACAGCTGCATGTGTGTGGAAAATTAGGCAGGAAACTTGCATCAACCAGTACTTAAAGGTGACGTGTGTCATTTTTTAAATGTTGAAATACTTCTATCCCACCTTGTGCAGAGTTAATTATAAGTCAGTCATGTGTGTGTATCAACCGGGCTCAAGCAGTAATGCGAATTTGGGGCGGGATTCTGTTTGTCACGAATGGCAGACGAGGGGGAGTGTTTGCAAGACCTGGTTGAAAACAGGAATTCGTTTTGCAGTGACGTTTGTTGACATGGCGGTGCAGAAATGATTTACTTTACTTTCAATTAAAGGGACAGTTCACCCAAAAATGAAAATTCTGTCAGCATTTACTTACCCTCTTGTCATTTCAAGCAAGTATAACTTGTTTGCCTCTGCAGAACACAAAAGGAGATATTTTGAAGAATGTTGGGACCCATTCGCTTATATTGTATGGACACAAAACCGATGCAAATCAATGGGTACCGCCGTTACCAACATTCTTGAGAATGTCTAGAAAGAAAGTCATACAGGTTTGAAATGACTTTGATGACTTTAACCTTCTTATTTGTTACAGTATAAATTCTTGGAATGCCAAAGTTCATTATCAGAATCACAAACCGCTGGCAAGATAACAATAAAAAATATTCCGCTGAAACTTCCTGAGAAGCATAAAATATGAACAAACGTTTTCCGTGCCTCTCTTCTGCTGTAATGTTTAAAGAACTTTTCAAAACACAATCTTTTCCTCTTTCAGGCTGCTACTTTTTTCCAAATCTATCAATTTTGCAGTAGCTCTTTTCACCTTTGCGGATGTGTGTTTTCACGGCGCACTTTAGTACTTCTAGCCCCATCTGTGGCTGAATAAAAGAGGAGGAAATAACTTAACCCCCTATCACAGGAATTTGTCAGACTGTTTGGACAGATTGGTAGAATACAAAATGCAGCAGGGAGCTCTGATGTGGCGATAAAGAGCTCCCCTTTGATCGTACTTTGCCTCCCCCATCACCACGCACATGTGCGCGTCAAACCCGGTTACATCATAAACAGAGAGACATAAAAGCCAACCACCAAATTGACAATATTTCTGTGCTGGTGTAGCTTTGAAATCGTTTCCCCTCTTTTAGGTTTCGCATATGATCAATGGAAAGAGTTTTCTTTGCGCGCATATGTCAAAGCAACAAAACGTGCAGGGCTGATCAAATATGCGAGAGCGGTGAGCAATAAAGAAGCGCAACGTTACCGACTTCGCCGAGAAGCCACTTTGACGCGTAGCATTATTTCACAATTAACGTCTAAAACATTTGCTGACGAGAAAAAATTGGAAATGTGATTTTTCTCTTTTTGTTGGAGTGGCTTTTTAGATGATGCCAACACTTAGGAGAAATTCACGGCAGCATCAACAGCGGCCGTCTCCTCATTCAAAAGCATTAACTCTGTGCCATGTGTCTAACAAACAGAGGCCATTCTACAGCCCTTAATGACAAGGCAGGCGCTCCTCTTGCCTCCCTCTCCGCTGTTCAAATTGCTCTCCAAATGAAGTACAGCTGTGCCGACCAGGTGCTGCCATCCCTTTCAGAGAACAGGAAATTATCAAATCCCCAAATTCCTCAAACACAGCAAATGCCGGCTGCCTCTTCGTGTCTTTGGGCTTTTATTTGCGGTGGGTAGCCTCACGTTGCCATGCGTGCACTATGCATATATTAGCATAGATCTTTGTGCAAGTTTTTATAAGATTAGGCAGCTTTACCCTATTTGTTGGGCTAACTTTTGCAGTCAATATTTTGGCTTGAAATTTGGGTCTTTTGCAATAAGTGAACCTTTTAAAAGATGTTTTTAATTATCAACGTTGAAGTAACTCATGAAGTCAGTTCAGAATTCAGAACTCCAGTTGCGTTCGGCACTGATTTTATGGATACATTTGCAAGGCTACAGGTTTTCCATAATTTCTTTAGCGAGTTGGCGATAAAACAACAGCAGGACATACTAAAGAACAGAATTAAATCTCTGTGAATTTCTCGAAATTGAATGAACATTTGAAAGCATTTTAAAGTAAAACAATGCCGTTCAGCTGCCAAATCCACTATTTATGCAATTCAAACAACATCTCAAAGACACAAAACATATTTTCTATAATAACAACCACACATTCACACACCTGCAACATACAGTAGGCTACACTACAATTTTGTATCACAACAACATATCAACAGCACTTTCAAACACGCTCTGCAATTTTTGACTACATTTGCGTTCAAAACAATGCGAGCAAACATTGGTTCCTCTGTTTCATGCAGCCGACGTGTATGCTCCGCTGTTCTGAAGGTAGAAAAAGTGCATGGCCTTGTGCTCAGGAGAAGAGCAGCTGTCACTGTCTCCATTAAGGTCCTTATTCATAATACACAAAGCATTTCCACAACCTGGCTTCATATGTGCACCCTCAGCTGGTGTCCCACCCCAGGCAAATCCCATTCGGGCATCGCTCCAGACAGATGTGCACTGCACACCGTAGCCTCTGGGTCAACACAAGGTATACACATAGGCCATCGTATGCAATAGAAAAATAAAAATCAGTCCTAACAATTTGCTATCTGTCTAAAAATAAAGTTAAATATAATAAATACATAAAATAAAAAGGGCCACCAAGTCAGGTGCATGCATCCCTGAGTTTTGTGACTTTTTTGTGTAATGCTTTAATCTATGCTAGCATTTTCATTGATGTTATTTACAAACCCGATTCCAAAAAAGTTGGGACACTGTACAAATTGTGAATAAAAAAGGAATGCAATAATTTACGAATCTCATAAACTTATATTTTATTCACAATAGAATATACATAACATATCAAATGTTGAAAGTGAGACATTTTGAAATGTCATGCCAAATATTGGCTCATTTTGGATTTCATGAGAGCTACACATTCCAAAAAAGTTGGGACAGGTAGCAATAAGAGGCCGGAAAAGTTAAATGTACATATAAGGAACAGCTGGAGGACCAATTTGCAACTTATTAGGTCAATTGGCAACATGATTGGGTATAAAAAGAGCCTCTCAGAGTGGCAGTGTCTCTCAGAAGTCAAGATGGGCAGAGGATCACCAATTCCCCCAATGCTGCGGCGAAAAATAGTGGAGCAATATCAGAAAGGAGTTTCTCAGAGAAAAATTGCAAAGAGTTTGAAGTTATCATCATCTACAGTGCATAATATCATCCAAAGATTCAGAGAATCTGGAACAATCTCTGTGCGTAAGGGTCAAGGCCGGAAAACCATACTGGATGCCCGTGATCTTCGGGCCCTTAGACGGCACTGCATCACATACAGGAATGCTACTGTAATGGAAATCACAACATGGGCTCAGGAATACTTCCAGAAAACATTGTCGGTGAACACAATCCACCGTGCCATTCGCCGTTGCCGGCTAAAACTCTATAGGTCAAAAAAGAAGCCATATCTAAACATGATCCAGAAGCGCAGGCGTTTTCTCTGGGCCAAGGCTCATTTAAAATGGACTGTGGCAAAGTGGAAAACTGTTCTGTGGTCAGACGAATCAAAATTTGAAGTTCTTTTTGGAAAACTGGGACGCCATGTCATCCGGACTAAAGAGGACAAGGACAACCCAAGTTGTTATCAGCGCTCAGTTCAGAAGCCTGCATCTCTGATGGTATGGGGTTGCATGAGTGCGTGTGGCATGGGCAGCTTACACATCTGGAAAGGCACCATCAATGCTGAAAGGTATATCCAAGTTCTAGAACAACATATGCTCCCATCCAGACGTCGTCTCTTTCAGGGAAGACCTTGCATTTTCCAACATGACAATGCCAGACCACATACTGCATCAATTACAACATCATGGCTGCGTAGAAGAAGGATCCGGGTACTGAAATGGCCAGCCTGCAGTCCAGATCTTTCACCCATAGAAAACATTTGGCGCATCATAAAGAGGAAGATGCGACAAAGAAGACCTAAGACAGTCGAGCAACTAGAAGCCTGTATTAGACAAGAATGGGACAACATTCCTATTCCTAAACTTGAGCAACTTGTCTCCTCAGTCCCCAGACGTTTGCAGACTGTTATAAAAAGAAGAGGGGATGCCACACAGTGGTAAACATGGCCTTGTCCCAACTTTTTTGAGATGTGTTGATGCCATGAAATTTAAAATCAACTTATTTTTCCCTTAAAATGATACATTCTCTCAGTTTAAACATTTGATATGTCATCTATGTTGTATTCTGAATAAAATATTGAAATTTGAAACTTCCACATCATTGCATTCTGTTTTTATTCACAATTTGTACAGTGTCCCAACTTTTTTGGAATCGGGTTTGTACACAATCATAATCGTTTTCCCTGGAAAATTATTGATTTCTTGTTATACAATCAATAAATTCTGTCTATTAAAATCATCTCTAAAGTGTGAATGGTCTTGCACGTAATACCACCTGTTTTTGACTGTGCAAATAAAACAAAGTCAAAACAACAACAAACAGAAAACACAACAAACAAAGAACACGACAAAGGAAACGGAGCCTATTAAGCCAGTTCATGGCAAGGTTATTATAGTTGACTATAGTTTTAAATTCAGTCAAATACAGGCCTATATATTATATGAAAAACTTAAACCAAACAAAACTTAGAAATGATGCCTCAGCAATGAACTGAAAAAAGTTTAACTTGGGGCACTAAAATTATTAACTAAAAATAAATAAAAACAAAAGACAGAAAAAAATCTTACAGTATATCACAATATACAAAATACTGTAATCAAATAAACAAAATTTCAAATACACACGACATAACAATCACTATAAACTCAACTAAAATTAACATAAAAATAAAAGATAATTCAAATAGTAATACAACTGCAAAAAAAAAACTTAGTTTTCTTCTTTTCCTTGTTTTTGTGTCAACTGGAAAAGACACCATGGTTACTGTTGTATTTACAACGAATTGTGCTTCGATTGCACTGAAAGTCATTTTGAAAAAAAAAACATTTGCTAAATCCATGAAATATACATTGTGCCTCATATACACTCTAGTCTAAAAAATAAAGGTGCCTAAAAGGTTCTTCACAGCGATGCCACAGAAGAACCATTTCTGGTCCCATAAAGAACCATTCAGTCAAAAGTTCTTTAAAGAACCATCTCTTTCTTACCTTTTATAATCTGAAGAACCTTTCTTCGCCACAAATGTTCAGATGGTGAAGGTTCTTTATGGAACCATTTGGACAAAAAAGGAATCATGAAGCTCCTTTATTTTTAAGAGTGTATAATCTGTCGAATCTTGTGTATTAATAAACTTTCACTCCTTTTCTTAGTAAAGCACTAAGACTGAGCGTTCACTCCTTTGGCATTTATACCGTATGCCTTTCTGGCTCTCGTGCCAGGGTCAGGCAGTCCAGGTGGACGCCTGGCTGATCAAGCCTTTTAACAGCAAGGCTTACCGGGATCACAAGACGCGGTCATGCTCGCTTTTATGTCCCCTTGTGCAGTTGAGGACGACCTGAATTGGAGATGAGCAAAGCCCTGCTGAAACCAGATAACCTCAGATGGGCAGTCTCATTCCAAGACTTGGCCCGCGATGAGCCTCTGAATAAGAAAGCGAACTCTTTGAAATGCAGAGTTCCATAAAGAATTGAGAAGTAGGAGAGGAATCAAAGGATTTCGATTGGAAAGCGGAGAGCGAAAGTGATTCCTGAATTAAAGATGAGGCAGAAATGTGTCAGGTTCTAAATGCCAGATGAGAAAGAGGAAATCAATATATTTCACACAAACAGAGACAATAATTCCTCCGATACGAAGGGATGAGAGAGCGTACGATGCGTGTAAGGCGTTATGGAGAATCTTGCATTCATATGCTGTCGTTTGCAGACAAGTAATCAAACTTCAAAAATGCGTCTCGCTTGTCAGAAATCTTTCTTCTTTCATCTCAGCCAGGAGGGGACAGACAATGGCAGCAGTCCTTGTGAGAGAAATAAAAAGGGGGGAATATTGTAATGCGGTGCCGACAAAGCGATCTGGTGATGGTGGCAGCTGATGGCTATTATGTCCAGGTGGCCAGGGTTGCGCTGGGGCTCACAGAGAGCCTCCCAGCTGCTGGGATTCTTCGCATGTCAATTAGGGGAGAGGAAAGTGTGTTTGCAGGCTTTACAAGGACACACGGCACTCCGCGTGTCACATTTGGGGAAAATGGTGAAATTGTGAAGAAACTACTGAAGGGGCTTTAAAAATTAAGTTCATCAAGGTTATTTATGAGTCTGCTTGCATGTTAAAACGGCAAAGCAACAATAGAGAACTGGATATGCATTTGATTTCAATCCCAATTGCTGCTCTACTTGAAAATGGTTGACAGTTCAATTCATTTTTCCAAGGTGACTAACAGTGCATAGAAGCTATACATCCTAGGATTGAACCTATGACCTATGACCTTGGCATGGCTAGCTCCACAGCCAAGTGAGCTGCAGGAAAGGTAAAGCTTGTACTTCTTAAGTACAAGATGTTATAGTCTAGTGTTGTAGTTCTTAGCTGTCTAAAACCGGCTTCCCATCTTCATATAGTGCGCTATAAGGTGTCCACCATTTTGTAGTGGTGTCCGAAACCTGAGTGAACAACTTTATGTTCTAAGTTCGTTCACTCTTTTTTTACCCACAATGCACTCTGTTTTTGAGTGTACATCCGATGTACCCATGCTCACTCGTTATATCCCGTGTTAAAACAGGAGATGACTGCCTGAATCGGCGAGAGAATACTGAGAATAAACCCCATGAGTATATGAAGAGTTTATTCGCAAAAACAGATAACATTGTTTTTTTTAAATGTTCAATAATCATGTTTTAAATTTGTTGTGTTTTTTTTTAGTTATTATTACTTAATAAAAACAATCCAACTGCAGTTTGATTCATATTCATTGGAATGCACAATAAAAATAACTAAAAAATGTATAAAAAATGAATTCAAGTTATCTGTTTTTGGAAATGAACTCTTTATATGTTCATACAGGCGTGTTTTTTTATTTATTACTGTAACACCCTCGTCAGAGAAGAGGAACCATACCACACTGGAATAAGGATTGAGCAAGTAGTTTTATTAATGAGTCTAGGCAAGGCTGACAAGTGCTCAGGTAGAATTGGAACATCCAAGGAAAATAATCCAAAATACATCCACGGAGTATAGAAACCAAAAGAGTCCACAAGTAGTTTAGAGAGTAACATACAAGACTGGACAACTGAACATGACTAAACACTGGGTTACATGGGATGGGGTTCAGGTGGAGTGTAATGAGAAACAGGTGCGGGGTGATCAATGATGTCAGAGAGGTGCAGTGCATGATGGGAAATGTAGTCCTGGGGTTAAAAGTCCGGCGATTGTGTTCGAGTGTAGCGGGGAGGTGGCTCTGGTGCGGGGGGCGTGGTCGACGAAGACAGAGCAGATGTTACAATTACAGTATTTTATTTTATATTATAAACATGACAAGCAGTTGTTTTTGTTTAATGTTTATTATCAACTATTACAATAAACAAGACAGAATTGACAAACTTGTAAAAATGAACTTTACCATTTTACAATACAATCCAAAGAGCCATGCAGGTGTATTATGACAAATATCCGTGACTGTACTGTTCGATGCATTTTATTTATGTCAGTGTCTGAAATCTTGATTTATTAGCAGTAGTGCCTTTCCCCTAACCTACCATTTTAATTTCAAACAAAAATGGTGACAAAGAGGCAAAAGTTGCGAATTGCTGCTGTAAAGGTTCAGTGTATGAAATTTAACGGCATCTAGCAGTGAGGTTGCGAATCACTCCAACCCCCCATTAGAAGCACTACGGCGGCTGACACAGGACAAAGATGTCGTCATGTTTTCGCTTCTTTGCCGAAGGAGATAACGCATTCATTATGCTTTATTATGTAAGGTCTTTATACACCTCTGAAGACATAGTTATGTATATTATATTGCATATCTGTCAATAGATCCTCCAAAAATGACACATTGGACCTTTAAAGAACCAAGTACATTTTCAACTGAACTAGAAGGTCAGAAATGCATGATTTCTGCATGACTGTTTACCAACAATGATTTTGAAATGAAATGATCAAAAAATACAAATAAAATTACATCTCAAAAATCTGAGGACAGGCACGATGCTCGTGACCACACTTTAATGTTACTTGCACATGACTGGGTTCTCTGTACTAGGCGAGTTCTCTTTCACCCTTGGATATCTGGTTAAGGTCAAAACATGCCGAGATGTTAGCTGTTACCCTGCCACTTTAATAGCATGCGCTGAGGTCAGAGGCCATGGAGCGGGATTCACTATTCATACCCCGCTTCGCACAGCCGGTTCTGTCTGTGTCTGCAATAGCCGCTCTTTGCATTTAGCCATGACAGGCCTGGTGTAATTGGCTCAGGGAGGTGAATCCGTAATCGTGTGAGTGGCACGTTCCTCGCTACATTTTGACACCAAAGGTGAGGGAGAGGGTGCGTGTCACAAGTTGCCATAAGGAGTAACCTTGTTAGAGGCCAGGGCCGCACTAGTAAAGGTGTTTCTATTTTTGCCATCAAATCACGTCTTTTAAAGATACAATATATTCATGTTTTTGGGAACAATTTGGGGACATTTCCAAATGCACGGAAATGGGAAACATGACATTGAATGTATGGAAATGCAAGACACAGAAAGTGGCTAGGAAAGCCCACAAACAGACAGTGTATAGTTCCATATGGTGCAACTGGACTTGTCTTCTTACTAGCCAAGACATTTGAAAAGAAACGCATCGTTCCTTGGAAACCCAGTCTCGGATGCAGCACACAGATGGTTATTATGGAGCTCCACATAAATTGATTATGTTGGAAATTAACTGTTGCTGTCAAAGGCAGACGCCAAACCTGTCCCAGTGTGTCCCTCTGCCCGCTGATGCATAGTATACAGCTGATGAACCAGATGTTGCGCAGAACTCTTCATTTTTAAGGTCAGCGCAGACGTGTTTTGGAGGTCCTTACTCCTAATCTTGCTTTGTTTGGTGAGCTTGTTAGCTACGTGTATTCGTCAGAAAGGGGAAACGTTTTATTATGAAAGAGATGAGATCGAAGAGCGATCGCATCAATCATAGTTTGTCATTGAATGGAAAAGGACAAGAAATTAAAGGCAGCTTCAAATACGCATTACCCATGTGAGCACCAAGGCTGTCATAACACATGAGGTGACTGCTAGACCACGAGGCAAACACAACTTCCATTTATTCATATTAATTCTATACAGTATGCCAGAGTGTCCCAACGGATAGTCACAGACCAAACTTGTTGCCATTGGTTGTGTTAGTGTAGACATGTCCGATCGCTCAAATAAGTGTTAAACGGATAGTGCACCCAAAAAGGAACATTTAGTCACCCTCTTGTCATTTCAAACCTATAATGGCTTTCTTTCTTCCACAGAACACAAAAGAAGATATTTTGAAGAATGTTGGTAACCGAACAATGGCAACCGAACAATACCCATTGACTTCTTTCGTACGGACACAAAACCAATGCAAGTAAAAGGGTACCACTATTGTTCGCTTACCAACATTCTTCAAAATATCTTCTTTTGTGTTCTGCAGAAGATAGAAAGTCATACAGGTTTGAAATGACAAGCGGTGCGTAAAAGATGACAGAATTTTTATTTTGGGGGCAACTATTATGAACTTTTCTGAATTTATTATGAACGCTTTTTTTGCGTATACTCTTTTCAGGGAAATCAATCGAAGAATTGCTTGATATTTTTTACATAGAAAACACCGCACCAAATGCAAGATATTTGCTGTCCACCCTTCTATTTTTACCTCAAGGCAGGTGGATACCTTTAAAAACAAAAAGAAACTGAAAATCCTCACTTCTCAGCATTTCTCCTTCACACACCAACAACAACATATCACGGCTAAACCGCCATCTGCAGAAGTCCTAGCCTCTTAGCGAGCGTGCCTTTATCTCTGATTGGGAGAGCAGGCTACGCTCGCCGTGTCTGGCAGAGGATGGAGTCCAGGCGCATGAATATGGATGCTGTCAGGTGTAAAAGAGTGGGGTTTTGTGATGCAGTGCTGTCTGTGACACATCCTCTGCTCAGCTCCCTGCTCCAATCACACCCCAGATGTACCAGGGCTGCTGCTGCTGTCACTCAATCTGCGGCCCACGGTGTCTGCCAGCAGCAGGAGCCTCGGTCCACACCGCCTTGCTCTGACAGAAAAACACACAAAGAAACCATTATCGGTCGGGTTTACGGGAGATACAAAAACGATTTTTACAGTGTGCATTTGACCTAAATGTGTCTTAAAGGGATAGTTCGCCCAAAAATGAAAATTCTGTCATCATTTTCTCACCCTCTTGTCATTTCAAACCTGAATGACTTTCTTTCTTCTGCAGAACACAAAAGAAGATATTTTGAAGAATGTTGGTAACCGAACAATAGCTGTACCTATTCACTTCTATTGTATAGACAAAACCAATGCAAGTCAATAGGTACCGCCGTTCCTTAAAATATCTTCGAAGATACGTATTTCTTCAAAATATCTTCTTTTTTGTTCTGCAGAACAGAGGGTTAGTAGATGATGACAGAATTTTTGGGGGGGGTGAACTATATATACCTTTAAGCGTTTGTTCTATTGTATGGGGAGACAATGAATTTGGTTTCAATGCCATTATACTGTCGCTGTCAGACTGAAAGCTTGCATCTACATTTTTCAGATCTTTTTTCCAAAAATCATTACTATTGGTCACCCTTTATGTTTGTCTGTAAAAACAGCATTTTTTGTTGTCTATGGGTGTCAGACAGATGGTAATAGTGGATCTGGGCCCTTTGTGGGCTCTCCCTGTGACGGGGGCCCACATAGATGTTTTGAATATTCATAATATTAACATAACAAGTTATAATAATTAACAAGACTCAAGATTTTTTTAAAGGAACAATAGTGAAAAAAGCAGTCTTCTGTGTTTGGTGATGTGTGGTGTTGTATGGTGCCCACCCCTTGGTTCTGTGACTGGGGCCCAAAATATGGTTCTGCGCCCCTGAGTCTGTTGTTCTGAAGTCATCAGGAGTCCTGTAATTATTACCTCAGTTTTGGCTTTATATTACACGTATGACAATATGGTAATCACAGTTGATCATTTAGTCTTATGAAAGCACTTTAAAGGGATCATATGACACGGCTAAAACAAATATTTTCATTTGTTTTAGATGCAATACAATGTGTATACACGATTTAAGGTTCAAAAACATTGTATTTTCCACATACCGTGCATGTTTGTATCTCCTCTTTGCCCCGCCTCTCTAAAACGTGCGGATTTTAAACAAAGCTCATCGCTCTGAAAAGCGAGGTGTGCTATGATTGGCTACTTAACCAGTGCGTAGTGATTGGTCGAATGCTGCAAGTATTGTGTGACAGAAATGTGACGCCTCTTACCATATTTGAAAAATCAGGTTCCGTTCAGGTTTCGTCAGGAACTGACGTAGATTTCTGGGGGTGTGGTTACACGAGGCGTTTCAGGCAGGTCTGGGTGAGCATTCGCTTTTAGATAGAATGCATCTTTTGTTCCCACACTTTCATTTGTGCAATTTTACGTGTCTAATACATGCATGGGCAACTTATAACACACCAAAGACACAGAAAAACACGTGTTCGCGCCATATGACCCCTTTAAAGATGCCAACATCAATGCTTGAATGTATTGAACTTGCTGTTTTGTACGACAACTCGGCAAAAATGCTTGACAACAAGTTTAGAGTAAGTCTAATTTGTCTTTTATATAAAGTTTCAAAAGCCATTTTAACACAGTTTACAGAAGTCGATCTCACCCATAATCCCTCTGAGTTTTTTTCTGTGCGGCTTTGTGAATCACTGCTCAGGATATGGACGTCTATTTATTGTGCGTATAAAAAGATGAAGCTTTCTTTTCTTTTTTTAATGCGATGTTAATGGGATGCGACACAAAATATGAAACATAAGTAGATGATGCTCCGCAAACCCAGATGGGGCCATTTAGCCTCTTTAAAATATATGAGAAATTAAACATGCTTGTAGGGGAAAGAAATGCGCTTATCTCATTTTACAAAGCACTCCTGCAGAATATCTGCTAGTATCCAGACGAATGGAAACAGAAAGCGAAACAATGTCAAGATTTTGGAGCAATGTGCACTCATTGTTGCCGGAGTTAGATTAAGAATGAGGGCTTAGAGGAGGGAGGGGGGTGTGGGTATTTTTCCTGTGATTCATACCCCGCTGTAAAAGGCAAAACTCTTCATTCCGGTATATCAGAAGCAAACACCTTGGCTGATAGACCCTGTGAGGTGGAAAATAGCGAAATGAAATTTTCTGTGCTTAAACGGTGAGAAATGGCGAAAAATAGAAGAGAAGATATTCTCCAATCGCTGCGCCGCACTCCCTCTTTGTCCTGAGAGGCCTGTTTGCCATTCTGCACGATTAACAATATTATCTGTACCTGCCCGCGTCTGCCGGCAGGCTGCACGCCATTGTGTTCCCGTCAGGGGTGAATGCCTCGGGCCTGGCGTGACAGTGACGCTGGCCCGTCAGGTGCCACAGGCTTGGCTTCTCCCAGGTGGGACTGCGCTGGCATTTTGACCGATTTCGCAGCAGGGGGAGTGTGGAGACCCCCAGCAGGAGAGAATATGGGGGCAGCAACTTCTCCAACACCTGCCCAAAAGAGGTGTATGTGTGTGTGTTTGGGCAGTGGTCCCAATGGGTGTAGCTTTTGTACAGTGTGTACAGAGCTCCATCTGGCTCTTCGCTTTGGAACGGAAAAATGTGCGATGAGCCACTCCTGGTTTAATAACCATTTGGATTCCCTTATAGGTATTGCTGTTATATCTAGTCTAAGCATTGGTTCGCATGCCCATAGGCTGCCCATAGTCCACTGATTGGACACCGGGCGCATGTTGCGCAAGCTGGCTATAATATCCGGTTACAATCTAATTCTACGTTGTAGAATGAGGGCACATAGATTTGTACTGGCCCGCCAAGAAAAGTCATGTTTGGAGGCTGCCAATCTGATGCAATAAACTGTGCTGAGAGAGAAATCATGAGCAGATTTGCAAAAAAATGAGAATAAAATCTTTGAAAGATATTTAGAGTTTTGTTTGAGGCACTGTAATATTTGTATGAATATATAAACAGTGGAAACCTCATACCAAGTATTATGGGGTCGTCTTGTGCTGTTTAACAAATGTTTTGTAGTTTGGGTGTACTAGAATGGCATGCTAAAAACAATATGACATATTTTATATTATTGCTGCATCTTTCTTCACAGTTTGTCCAAAACGCTCTGCTGTAGCTCTTTTCTCTTTAAAGCCCCCCTTCTGAGCTTCAAGTTCTCAGGTGTAAACACTGTGTCAGTTTTGCAATATCAAGGGCGATTCACACTGACAATAACTATTAGCGCTCATTAGCGTTATCATCCATAGTGTGAATAGCCCTTGAATCACATAATGAAAATGTAGATCGACCAGAACCTTTGAAAGCACAACTTGAACAAGACATTTGCGAGTTTTATTTTGGTATTTTTTTAAAGATTTCATATTGAAATACAGCCACGGGATATTTTCATTTATTAAACATGTCTAGATGTTTTGTGGCCATTCCAGTTCAGTGTCTGTTGAATTTCAACAAAATCAAAGCTCAGGAGTGATATAAAGTCATCCAACAGCAATGTGAAAAACTGACAACATGACAAGACACATGAAAATTGATAAAAACCAAGGTTATCACATAAAAATATTTTTGAACTTTTCCTAAATACATGTACAGATATTACTGTTGTATTGCTCAAAAGTGAATATTAACTTCTTTTCTTTGCAGTATTTAAAGGGTCTCTGCCAATAAATGCAAATAGATACAATATTTTGATTGGAAATTTGGGAGAAATATTGTTAGTAGTTCACAGAATGAAACAAAAATGATCATTTCACCTAAACACATCAATAGTAAATTCAGTAAACTGAAAATAATTTTAAAAAGGTCTGTGGTTTTGTGGCTGTACAAACACACATACATAAAGTTGAAAATGGAGACTGTAAATGAGGCTGATTTCCCCTCTTCTGTGTGAAGGAAAGTCAGGCCTCTTCTGTTTTCATGCCAGTTGCAATAAATGTGGTGTAACTGCTTTCTCTCTGGTTCCTTTTCTATCCTCTAAAGCTCGAGTTTGGAGTTAGAACAGACCTCTAACTCTCTTTTTTTAAACCATGGATAACACGTCTCCCTCTAAAAGTGCTTTGATCACTTAAAAAAAGAAAAACAATACACTTTCCCATTTCTCCCTTTCGTCGTCTTGTTTCTTTCTCTACCCAACAATCCTATTCACTCAGAATAATTGACTCAGCTGCAGTCTTTGTGATATAATAACCAGTTCACCTCACTGAATAACATTTCAGAGGCTCAGCCTCAGCACAAAGCTAATTGTTCCTGAAAGAGAAAGAAAGAGCTGTGTGTGTAAAAGAGAGAGAGAGAGAGAGAGAGAGCGGGAGAAAGCAGTGATAAGAGTAAAGGCGACACACTCGGCCTGTGTGTGTGCTGATTCTGAAAGTGACATTTATTTTCACAGTTAGCCATGGCCCTCCCTGTACGCCTGTATAAAGGGAATCGGCTCAGAGCCACAAACTGTATTTTTCTTTTTATTATTACTTTTCAATAACTACACAGTTTCTTTTTTCTCCCCTCAGGCCCATTCTGGTATCCTGCTGAGCTCAGATAGAGAGTGTAATAATCACAGAACCTCCATTTTCTTTCTTCCCTATGAGCTACAGTATTTCACCAGACAACTTTACATTGTTTTTCTGTTTTTCTGAACTGTAAATTGTTGTTTTAAAACACATTTGTGACCCTGGACAACAAAACCAGTCTTATGGGTCAATTTTCGAAATTGAGATTTTTACATAATCTGAAAGCTGAATAAATAAACTTTCTATAGATATATGAGTTGTTAGAATAGGACAATATCTGGCTGAGATACAACCGTTTAAATATCTGGAATCTGAGAGAGCAAAAAATCAAAATATTGAGAAAATTGCCTTTGAAGTTGTTAATCAGGGGCACTGTGGCAGACCATCCACTCACAAAAATAAAGTTTTTATAGATTTAAGGTAGAAAATTTACAAAATATCTTCATGGAACATGATCTTTACTTAATATCCTAATGATTTTTGGCATAAAAGAAAAATCAATAATTTTGACCCACACAATGTATTTTTGTCTTTTACTAAAAATGTTCCCGTGCTACTTAAGACTGGTTTTGTGATCCAGGGTCACATTTGATAGATTATATGTTAAAAGGCAAAGTTCACTTTGGTTCGGGATGGGGTACAACAGTGTGAGCGCAGACCATGCTGTACTATGGAACTGAAAGCATGACATCAATTGACCCTTCGCAAAATCTCGCCCCACTTCGTTCCTGTTGCTATGTCCGACAAGCTTTCGGTATCAGCCATGCGCTCCCAGTGTAAATTTGTGCACTCCCTGGGGAAATAGTTTTTCTGGAATTTCTGGAAAAATGACATGCTGATTTCAGACAGAAAGGTCTGTATGGAGACAGAACAGTCTCAATAATAATACATTTACAAAACACAATTCATAAATTCACAGCACAATTTCACATTCACAAAATCAGATTCATAAATTCAAAACACAATTCATAAATTCACAGCACAATTCACATTCACAAAATCAGATTCGTAAATTCAAAACACAATTCATAAATTCACAAACATTTCCCCCAAATGCTCACACAAATATATCTCGCAGAAATAAATTCAGAATGTTTTCACAAATATGTATATATCATGTTCTTGAATTACTTTCCAGTAAACATTTGTGAATGTTGGTACATGTATTTATGGATTGGTGAATCTGCATTTGCAAATCGTCACACGTGTGTGGATTGCTTTGAATTTGTGTGTGGTATTTTTGAGACTGTCCTGGCACGCTGAGATTCAAGCGTAACTTTTTTTTAAGGATGGCCTGTTCAGCCAATCGCATTGAGCTTTTGATCCACCAATCAAAACGCTCCTTACTGAAGTGACTCGAGAAGCTCGACGCTGCACAGTTCTGTGCAGTGTGCCTGCATCGGTTCAAAAACAGAGAGGGACGCAAGAGCACACTCAACAAGTAAGTAAAGTTTACTTTTTATACCTGATGCCACTCTATATCTCATAAAATATTCATAAAGCTTGTTTTTGTTACTGAGCTGGCGGTGTTGAATTGAAGGTAAACATGTTTGAACTGGTGTTTGTAAGAAGACTGTTGCAGTTACCAGAGCCTTTAAATTTCAGTCGCCACACTTTGACAGTCTGTTTGAGCAAACCCCTGAAGCTACAGTATTTGCAGCCAATTCTAAATATTAACACATTAAATGCACTGATACATAAATCTGAGAAAGCTGGCAAAATATATGCTTTCAGTGACGGTCCGTGACTTCTCTTCCGGGGAGGCACGAATGCGAAGCTCATCAAACCATGTATGTAGCCCGTCATTTGTGTGGCTCGTAATGTCAAAAATATGTTTTAGTCGCGTCTCAAGAGACGCTCGCATTCACAGCATACTCGTAAGACACTCTCTTAACACTTAACTATAATTACACACGAGACTAAGCGAGTATCTAGCAAACGCGAGCACCTCTTTTATAATAAACCCTCTGGACACATCTAAAGCAGGCACGTATTTTGACATGATACGTGATTGCACGTAGTTCACGCGACGAACACATATTTTGACATGACGAACCAAACACATATTTTGCATTTTTGCCTCCCTGGAAGAGAAGTGTCAGAGCGATCATCCAGCTGTTGCTGTCATATTTTGGAGAAAAGACGTTCGGGAACGAAAACGAAAGCAGCAGCAGCAGGTCATCTTCATTCATTTTACTGACTGGGAACACTGCAGCACGCAGGCCTAAAATAAACACAATGTTATCGTTGTCGTCCGCTGGTGTGGACGCAAATATAGTTATAGTTATAATATGAACGTTCCGGCCGTTTAGACTATGACAACCTGTCACGTCTACTTTGTTTCGCCATAGTTTTAAAACGAACAGAAAATCTTTATAACAACACATTGTCTAATGTTGTTTTGCGACGTTGTTTCTGGATCTGATTCTGCAAAGCATGCATCTTTCACTCAGACCCCCACATAGCACACGCACAAACCAGTGGTGCAGTGTTTACAGACTTTATTTCTTCAGAAAAGCAATAGTGAGTAGTGACATTTTGAATAAACAGCTTTCAGTGAAAGGAATGGGTTTAGTTTAAGAGAGAACGTAACATAGAATACATAACATAGTCGTAATTATATACTAATGCTTACATATAAGACATCCACATAAACATGCAAAACAAGTAAATATCAGTGGATGCAAGCAACAATAAATACATTTGGCAGTAATTGCAAAATAAATAAGGCAACAAACATTTCATTTGTTAATATATCCAGGTAGTAGATGAGCCTTTCCTTGAATGGAAAGTCGTCACACTCATTAAACCTCTTACAGGTAGAAAAAGGAGACCAGAAAAGGCATAAACATGAAAATAGCCATTGCATCCTTTTAATTTTATGCCAGTGATGATAGTAAAAACTAAATGTCTCCAGTACAGCAACAGTTACCTAAAAAGTCAAGTTAATTTAGTAAGTAACCAACTGTCAAGCAAATGTAGCAATGTAGTTAAACATAAAATATTTGTGACATAGTGAAGTTGAAATATGTTCCATGGGTATGTATCTGTTTCACTTGTTTGTCTGGTCTCTTGTCTTTGCATTATTATTAATGTATGAATTTATGATATAAAACTGTCCATATTATATCAAGTGCCTCAAGTGCTTTACATCATATTAATATCTGCTTTAAAAATGAGTGAAAATGTGTGGCCTTGTATGTGATAGCACTTTGGCACTTGACAATGAATTTATAACTAATTTCAGACAATATTCAATTCAATTCTATCTTACAGGCTAATCATCAAACCACCCCACCAGCTCCAGCAACTCCACCAGTCCAACGACCCCACTGAGAAACTGCATCACTCTACCAGAAAATTCATCACTCCACTAATTAGCCATCCTGCTGAAAACAAAGACATACACCCGTTAACAAGCCACATTTAAGAGTAAAAAAAAAAAAAGCTTATGTCATTTCAGTCTCTGTAACAGACTACCTGCTTAATAATAACAATAACGAAATAATAATCGGTCCTACTGTACATGTGTAGTGTTTGTTGTATTATTTGCCTGTATTAAATAAATAATAACAACACCCACCACAACTGAAACTTGAGACTGCATGACTACAGGAAAATCTCTTGCTTAGACTTTTCTATCAGCTCCTATTAAGGAGAGAGAACAATGTGTCAGAGGTTTAAGTTGTGTGGCACAGTTTAAATTCATCAATGTATCTAAGTTTATTGTTAGTATAGTTAACTGCAGTTAGAACATATAAATCTAAGTAGCTATTATCTACCAATACACATTAACTAAAGCTGACTACTACTGGATGTGAGAGATCAACTAATATGTTAAAAAGACAAGAAATGCAGTCATTTCAGCAACAAATGTGGTCGAAAAATACTGAAATAAATGTGCTTTGGTGCTGAAATTCAATATTTGAAACTATCTATCACCACAAGTCATATTCCACGCCATTTCCCTTCTTTCATTAACATATCAAAGCTTTAAATATGCTTTGTCTTGCGAATCGCGATGACATCCTGAAGAGGTAAAACATTGCCAGCATTTAAAATATAACAGCAGAGGATCCAACGCCCCCGAGCCCCAACTACAATATTTAAAATTACTCTTATTTTATCGCTCAGGCATACGTGTCAACATCTGTTTAAATGTTTTATTACGTGAACCGCAAGAGCAAAGTTTGTGGCGACTGAAATTTAAAGGCTCTGGTAACTGCAACAGTCTTCTTACAAACGCCAGTTCAAACATGTTCACCTTCAATTCAACACCGCCAGCTCAGTAACAAAAACAAGCTTTATGAATATTTTATGAGATATAGAGTGGCATCAGGTATAAAAAGTAAACTTTACTTACTTGTTGAGTGTGCTCTTCTCTCCCCTCTCTGTTTTTGAACCGATGCAGGCACACTGCACAGAACTGTGCAGCGTCGAGCTTCTCGAGTCACTTCAGTAAGGAGCGTTTTGATTGGTGGATAAAAAGCTCAAAGCGATTGGCTGAACAGGCCATCCTTAAAAAAAAGTTACGCTTGAATCTCAGCGTGCCAGGACAGTCTCAAAAATACCACACACAAATTCAAAGCAATCCACACACGTGTGACGATTTGCAAATGCAGATTCACCAATCCATAAATACATGTACCAACATTCACAAATGTTTACTGGAAAGTAATTCAAGAACATGATATATACATATTTGTGAAAACATTCTGAATTTATTTCTGCGAGATATATTTGTGTGAGCATTTGGGGGAAATGTTTGTGAATTTATGAATTGTGTTTTGAATTTACGAATCTGATTTTGTGAATGTGAATTGTGCTGTGAATTTATGAATTGTTTTGAATTTATGAATCTGATTTTGTGAATGTGAATTGTGCTGTGAATTTATGAATTGTGTTTTGAATTTATGAATCTGATTTTGTGAATGTGAAATTGTGCTGTGAATTTATGAATTGTGTTTTGAATTTATGAATCTGATTTTGTGAATGTGAAATTGTGCTGTGAATTTATGAATTGTGTTTTGTAAATGTATTATTATTGAGACTGTTCTGTCTCCATAGGTCTGCAATATGCATTCGAGGGATACATTCAGGATTTGAGATAACTGTAACAATAATTATACCTATAATTATTTGTGTCCACACCAGCAGAGATAATGTTACGTTAATTCTAAACTCGCACGATTGCCGTAGGCTACTGTCACACAAATGGATGTATAGGTAACCTAAATGTGGTGTATTAAGTGTTTATATTTACTCCGAAATTCGTAGTAATGACAATTTTAGAAAGAGAGTAACTTCGGACAGAGGTTTGGTTGGCCGTGATCCTGAAAACGAAAGTAAACTTTTAAATACAGTTACAGGAAAGAATAACAGTCCATCAGTGTCTTAATCTTTATTTGTGTTAAATACAAGGAACACAGTACAGCTATTGCTTTACGACTTCATTGCTGAAAACGTCTTTCCTTTAAAATGTCACATCAAAGCATATCTTGCCAGCTTGCTCATACATGTAATATGTAAATAATATATCAATAAGGATTATATTCCGCCTTAAAACACCACTTCCCGAACGCTTCCATCTGTAATTATTGATTCCAACAATATTGTGTCTCGTGTCTGTATCGGTATAGTTGTGATGTGAACTCCGCTATTCTCCTTCATTTAGAATGATTTTTAAAAGTTATAACTTAGTTATCGTTTATCATTATAGTGTGAACGTCCATTTAAGCTGGGTATATGTCTCTCTGTTTACTATTACAATAATTTAAAAGTTTTTTTTCATATTAATCACCAAATCTCTACTACCGTAGGTTTGTCAGACTGGTTTGTTTGTCGAACAAAATGGTGGTCAGATCGCCTGTCAATCAAACTGCTTGCGAAGGGTCAATTATGCGACCATTTAAATTCCTTCCTCAACTTTGGCTGTCGCTGTAAAAAAAAATTGGTGTATGACATTAAAGTACCACGGGTGTGATTTAGTTTTCCCAATGTCACAACATTGACATAGGCTATAGACCAAATGTGTAGTGTTACAAATGATAATTAAATAAATGTTGAATTAAAAAGTAGTTGTTTCAAGCTCATTTATACAATACTAGAGTTATCTGTATGATACTACAGGCTATCTTTTGATTCCTTTGTTTTAAGAGGATATGGAAATGTGTGTGGATCACTTTGTCTTGGATAGTGGGACGTCTTTACAAGTCTATGGGGGATTTGGGAAGATGAAGATCTCCCTGGTGGTCTAATTGCTTCTGTCGATTTTCTTTATTTTTTCTTAACTTGCAATGCTTGTCAACTATCAGACAACAAAATGTGTCCAGTTGGATGGGGCCAAATGTATTAGTTTTGGTATTTGGTCTCTTTTGATAGATTTAGCTTAATCATTTCAATTTCCTATTGTTCTTGACATATTACCTTTGAGACACATTCTTTGCTTCATTTCCTTTCCCCTTTTGTCAAAGTCGGTCTTTGTATCACAGATCCATTTCAGCAGACTCTGTAGAATTAACCTTGGAGTGGATACAAAACAATTCCCTCTGGGAGAATATCATGTTTTTAGTTCTTATCCCACACTCTAGTGTTGTAGATTGTATAGTTAGGTGTAAATGAGGCTTTCAATGCCTTAGGGAACATTTTATCTTGGAAGTATGTATTGTTGTTTAATGTCCATTCTGTCATTTCCTTGATTTACAAGCAGGTGCTCTTTCTGCTCTGAGGCACGGAGGTGTATAATACCTGTATATATATATCTGTTAGCAATCTCATTCTTTTAGAGGCAGTGCTCAGCTGGTGCGTGACCTAATCCAAAAAAAAATGGAAATACTAAAAAATGGAAAAATAAAAATAAAAATGACAAAATTGATAATATATCTATATAATTTGTTATAGTGCAATATTAATAATTAAATAAATGTAACAACCTTGTAATATGTTAGAACTGCTCATTGTTTTATTACTGTTTATTTGAGTATATTTATTAACGTCAAGATATTCTATGGGTCATTGTTTAAATTAAAGTTTAAATAATTCAATTTAATTTAATTTAAAGGGGTCATATAATATGAAGTACGTGTTTTTCTGTGTTTTTGGTGTGTTATAAGTTGCCCATGCATGTATTAGACACGTAAAATTGCAAAATGAAAGTGTGGGAACAAAAGATGCATTCTATCTAAAGCAAATGCTCAACCAGACTTGCCTGAAACGCCTCGCGTAACCACACCCAGGCGAATCTACATAACTTCGTAACATGATTTGACTAAGACTGCCCAAATCTACACGTAGTTAAGGTGGGCGTAATTGTAAATCTCATTGTATCGTCTGTCAGTATATTGCTTTCGAACCTGATGTTCCGAATATGGTAAGAGGCGTTACATTTCCGTGAAATGCTTGCAGTATTTGACCAATCACTACGCACTGGTGAACTGGCCAATCATAGCACACCTCGCTTTTCAGAGCGATGAGCTTTGTTAAAAATCTGCGCGTTTCAGAGAGGCGGGGCAAAGAGGAGATACAAACATGCACGGTATGTGGAAAATACAACGTTTTATAAACTTTAAATGGTGTATACACATTGCGTTACATCTAAAACAAACAATAATATTCGTTTTAGCCGTGCAATATGACCCCTTTAATATTTGGGTAGTTGACAAATAAATCGTACATGTGTCCTATGGTGTGACATAGCAAAGTTTAGAAGTTTTGTTTTATATTATTAATATTTATCATATAAAATTGCATAAGAGATGCAATTTTGCATCTTCATTGTTAGTTTTTTTCTCCAATTTTTTGCTGTCACACCATAGGACAAATTTGTATATTAGTCTGTCAACTACCCATTTATATAAATATAAATACAAAATCAGTATTGAGACATATGGAAATCTAAAATGGATTTTTGCGGACATGGGAACATTTATTTCGTCAACCCTCTTTGGCACTCATTTTTTGTGTGTTCTTTGCTCTTTCTTGTCCTTCAATATTTTTGTGAATTATTTTAGAAGAGTCTTCTCTTGTGGTGGACGATTTTAACTTGATGACATTCATTGTTGATCCTTGCCAGTTAAAAAGTGACTCTTTTTTTTTGTTATTTTGTTTTTTCAAGTTCTTCTGTTGTAAATGGAAGTCACTTAGCTTTTATCTTAATCTGATATAATATAATCTTATATCTAATATAACAGCTAAATGTATTTCAGACAAAGAACCCATTGGAAATCAAGTCCTTGTAAAACATTGCGTAAAGTTGCATTTGAACCCAAACACATTTATGGCCTATAGTCGTGCATGGCACACACATGGTCTATAAACACATGCAAATCATTATTAAAGTATAAATCTAAAACTCGCTTTTACAATTTAATTGCATGTAAGGAGCATAACATTTGCTGAAACTTTAACATTTTTCATTCTCAGTTTTGTTTGGTTTCTACAAAATAGTGGGTCCCCTGTGCTACCGCACACAGTCCCCCAGACCACTGCTCTATAAGACATCCAAATACATTTACTATCTTTAAATTAATTTTCAATGAATATGGAAGAAGTTGCTTCTGAACGTTATTTTGGTCTATATTCTGGTACCCAAAAAAGATTTGAAGTTTATGTGCACTAGAACATTAAACAGTTGCTGCAGGACCTGTATGTTGCTCCACAGATTTCAACTTTTCACAAGTTAAATATAACATGAACAGACAGACGGTTTGCCTTCAAGCAAGATATTTAGCATTCATATGCACAAAAGTTGCAGACAGGGAGTCATCTTTTACAGTTTCAGACATTCAGATTTGTAGTTTCATCCAAATTGGATAATTAAGCTCAGTACAGCTCAGTGATTACAGACCAGCCATCAAAAAGTTTCAGGTTCAAGCACCAGAAGGGGTGGCACATGATGAACTAACACAATTCAATTAACCCCAGACTGTTCCCTGAACCACAAGACTGAACCACAAGAGTGCTCTGTTGAAAAAATGTGCATGTAGCAGTGTACTGCAAGGCTACCTGATATAACATCTGCCATATGAATTCCCTCATCACTTGGTTTGGGTGTCAGATAAAGGCTCTGTTGTCTGTAATGGTATAGAATAGCCATCATGTGAGAGTCAGCAGATCTGGAACATGAATTATAAAGATTATGTGTTCAATTCACATGACTACATAATGTAACACTTTTCCTGTATTCTTCAACCACAAGGCCTTTATTATTTACTTAACACACTCTTTCTGTATATACAGCATATTTGTGACCCTGGACCACAAAACCAGTCATAAGGGTACATTTTTCTAAATTGAGATTTCAACATCATCTGAAAGCTGAATAAAGCTTTCCATTGATGTATGATTTGTTAGGATAGGACAATATGTGGCCGAGACAAAACTATTAAAATTTTTAGAAAAAAAGTTGTCCATCAGTGGCACTGTAGCAGGCCGTTGCTAACAAGAAACGGGTTTGTTTTAATGCTCTCTATTGGCTTACCGCTCTAATGACGTTGTGAAGAGTAGATGAACCCGAAAGCTGAAATTCTAAGCTTTACATAGATACCAAACTTGAGTGGGTAATTCCCAAAGAGCGGGCAGCAGCGAGTGAAGTTTGTAGGCGTGGTCTTTACTTAATATCCTAATGATTTTTGGCATAACTTAAAAATGTATCATTTTGACCCATACAATGTATTTTTGGCGATTGCTACAAAAATATACCCGTGCGACTTATGACTGGTTTTGTTGTGCAGGGTCACATTTACACATTTGGTACACGCAACTTACAGTGGATTCAAGCCACTTTTAGTATATTCTTTTATGTATGTACCTTTGCACTGCTAACACAATGCTCTACCAACCGACCTTCAGAAACGCTATGATAAAAATATGATCATATAATGTACAATAGTTACATTATAGGTTTAAAGCATTTGTAAAAATATCCTCTCTCTCTGAATATTTGAGGTGTGAGTTGAACACCTGTGTGTGCATGTATGCAGACAGATGTGAGTGGTGGGAGGGGGGCTGACACTCCTGAGCTTGCTCACAGCAGAGTGGGAGGTGTGAACAGGAAGTTCCACCCAACCTGCTCTCCACCCAGCAGTCGAATCCTTCCTCACAGCTCATACCATGTAGGAGAAATAGTTTTACAGACAATACACTAGTTTTGTTCAATCTTCAGTTTTGAGTGAAGACTGCTCATGAGAGAAGCCGTCAAAATATTGTGATATATCATTGGACTGAAAACCCTGTCTTGCTCTCTCATTGACATTTTGATTAGGCTTTAGTGTTTTGTTTTATTACAGATATTTCAATACTCACTGTTAAGTATTTAAGATATTTTCTTCCTGGGGGGGGCATTAAATTGGGGGGAACATGGGGGGGACATGAAATTACTATGTATGTAGTAGGTTATTGTTTACCACTCGGGCATTTATTGATTTCAATACTGTCACAACTGGTTTTGGCAGAAGACATTTTTAGAAACTTTTATACAGTATACTGATTATTTTATATAAGGAATATGTTCATTCTCAGTTACTGTATAATGGTTGTCACACCCCTGTTTTATGAAAAGGAAACTGGTATACAATTATATGAAGACTTAGTAGTGCTATAAAAAATACACTTTATTTAAGTACACTTAGTGCTCTATTTTCACGCATTAATTTTGTACTTGATGTACTAAAAATGTAGTCTAGTTATGTTCATGGTGTCTCAAAATAGCACAGTTGAGGACACTCAAAAAAAAAGTTTATCTTAAATAGTATTAAAAGAATTTTTGTAAATAAAGTACAAAATTAGTGCTTGAAAATCGAGCACTTTAAGTACATTTATAGTGCACCTGGGCTATAATGCTCAGTCTGACAGGTATTACGTAACACTTTATTTGTCAGTCTGTAAACTGTATGCTGGTTCTGAGCCATTATACTGACGTGGCAAGTCTTTGACCACTGTAGGTCCGATTCCCCTGCTTTCCTTTCTTCTCTCTCATCGTTCCACATGCCAGTGCTTGCAGGGGCCGCAGGAGTCCGTGCGGCAGATGGGTGCCTCGCTTTTACATCTCACTTGAGGGACTGGAAAAAACAGCACAATCTGCGACCCGCTACGCCGCATCGGCTGAACGAAACGGGGGAAGCGATGCGAGGGAGCAGCCCAGATTCTTAACAATCCCTTTGAATCCCCACTTCCCCCTGCCTGGACCTTCAAAGTGTGCCCAATGTTTTATTTATCCGATGCAGGGAGGAAATAAAGAGCCGTACCCCTTCTGTTTCCTGAAAAAGTCGGCCGTTATCGAGAACAAGGGGAGGGACGGCGGGGATTCGCACATGTCTTTGAGAAAGAACTACAAATCCCAACAGGCCCGGTGGTGGAAACGGACCAGCTGTCCACGGTTTCGGCAGACCAGATCCCGTCGTCTCGATTATGAAATCAAGAAATAATGAGGAGTAAAGTGCAGGCATGAGTGTTCTCTCCTTTGTTCTTGCTTCTTGACAGAAGTTATTTTTCTCCCGTTGCCTTCAAGCTGTGGTCTTCGGTTGCCAATGTTTGGTGCAGGACTGCGTTTGTTCCAGCAGACAGAAGAGAAGACTCGTGGCCTGCCCTGTTTAAAGCTCTCATCCAACTCCCGCCTTGTGTTTTATTCAATTTTGACTGCGGCCCATACGCCTCCCATACCAACTGTCATCATCAAAATTGCAAAAGTCCAAAGCAATTAGACTTATTTCTGGAGACTCTCAGTTAACTTCTGTTCTGTCACAGACACATACAATACTTTATCAAAGAAAGACAGAGCTTCTTGCAAAGTGAGAATTATTCTTCAAAAATGATTCTTGCTTTCCAGAGCTTTTTTGGAGAGGTGACAGAACACGACAGTGAAAGATGAACAATGAATATAACTGCACTTAAAATAAGCTTCCTTTCTAGGTGTGCAAGTAAATCAAGTGTTCTCACATGAACCTACAACCGCCGCACCTTCTTAAATGCATTCCGAGTTCACTTCCATAACAATACAGGGCTAATTTTCCAGTTTTTCCAAAGACAACAGGCTGTTCTAGACGAATTTTTACTTTTTACGACACAGCAAATGAGCAAATCACAGCAGGTACTCAAAGCGGGCAGCTTTGTCAAAAAAGATTTAGATATGAACAAAAAAGCTGACAGCGTTAATACGGAACCAAAAAGAGGAGCGCAACCTGGCATTCACTCAAATTCCGCACCTGCACCTTAACAAATGGAGCTCTCCTGTGAGCCTCTCTGGCTTTCTCTGACTCCATCTCTCATTTCTATTCAGCAAAAATCTCTCGTCCTGCCCTACACCCAGGCTCTGGGCGTCATATTTGGGGTGTTTTTCCCGCTCCGTGCAGCGCGCGTGTGTTCATTTGGGCCCAACCCTGAGGGAGATCGACAACGGAGTGGACCTGTTTGGGAACACGGTGCCAAATTTGGGGGAGTGACACAGCGAGCTGTTTGAGACACCTGGTCTGCCTGAAGGGCAAGCGAAAAACTTCTTTGCACTTTCCTTCTCTTTCTCTCGCTCTGAGAAAACAGCTGCATCTCACAGCCATCTTACCATACTGGCTCAACCTGGGCCATCAATCAGCCAGCACCTCCTGGGTGAAAGAGAGAAACTATGAGTGAGCAATGAGCAATACCTCATTTGCTTTGGCATGAATAGTGGGTACTTTCGCACGAGTCTCGCATTAGCTTTGATGGTCTCAGAAACTCGGTTAGTAATGTTTCTAAACCGCTTTTGAAACAGTTGTGAGGGGAAAGTGCACAAACTGTCAGTGCTGGGCAAGAAACGTAAGAAAAGACGGTAATAAGTATTGTTAATACTATTAGTTAATGCATTAGCTAACATGAACTAACAATGAACAATACTTAGACTGCATTTATTCATCTTAGTTCATGATTTAAGCATTTACTAATACATTTTTGTAACGGTTAACATGAGTGAATGCGAAATAAAATAACATGAATAACTGTATTGACATGAACTAACATTAGCAATAATTATTACATGCTGAAAACCTCTATTGCTCATTTTTAAGTTCATGTTAGGTGCATTTACTTATATTAACAAATACAATTTTATCGTATTGCGGTTACTTGCAAACGATATTGATTGTGTATGCGAAAACCTTAAGGGGACTACTGTGACATGGCATCTTAAAAAAAGTTCACCATTCGTGCATCCCAAATCACAGTATGTTGAAAATAAAATAACATCCTCCAAGCACATGAAATAATCAACTTGTAAGTTGTATTTACAAGTTAAGAAATTGTGAAAGAGTCAACTAATACTGTATTAAACCACAGACTTACCCTTTACAGTTTGCTTTATGCAAATGAATACTTTTTTTGTTAGACGCTACGAATATGTAAACCATTTAGGTCGTGCAGAACTGATGCAGGCGCACCTCTGCCTATCAACTGATTTTGGCCATCATTCATTGTTTATTTAAGTTTTAGCAGTTCCGTATTTAGTTTCCAAAGAATTGTCATTCATCTTGGAGGAATGCATCCATGCATGCTGTTTAGAATAATACATCCCACAATCCCCTGCACAACAGAACAAATTTGTCACTTTCCATCATCTTTTCAGTTGTTTAAAAATGGCAGATTTCCAGCTAAGGAAATACATTTAGCGAGACGTTAATGCTAACTAGCAAACGCAAATGCAGTAACATGCAAATTCGTAATCAGATCTGAATTTACACACTAGTGTGTACTTTTCCCATCACCGTCAAAGTACATACTCGTAGTGTGTACTAATCCGTGTGCTTAGAATTGGAACCCTCTATACAGTACGTCTCAGGTGTTGAATAATGGAAAGTTGCGGGAGGAGCGCTCGTAGGCAGAGCCGGTGACATACGGACCCAGGCACGTACTCTGCCACGCAACTTGGTCAGCACAGATGAGTTGTGGGAAAACAAGCAGCTGCGGGTGGAAGAATGGACCATAAGGCTCGAGCGCTTGCCAAATTTCATCATCTATTATGGATTGCCTGAGAAGCATACTCCACTGCGACCGGGGGCACGTCTGAATCACATGCAATTGCAAATCCGCAGCGTGCGCTGAGATGTTAGAGATGCACCCTGAGCCTGCCCGGCTTTACTGAATTTATCACGTTACAACAGAATTAAAGGATTTAGAGCGTTGATATTTCTTGTATCGAAATATGACTGCAATTTCAAATCAGGTATAACACGGATTTACTGAGAGATTTATTGGTCGTTTGCTCAGAATGGTAAGCGGAGGATAAATCTGATCAAGTTATTAAACTCTAGTAAAAAGCTCCAGACCAAATCCAAAGTGACAACAGGCCACACGTGTGCTTTGAATCCTTTGAATAGACATATTACAGATTCGATCTGATATGTGTTTTAGTTCTCATTGGTGGTTTTATATCTTCTTCCCTCACAGAAAACAACAGTCGTACCGTGGTAAAGCATAATGCAGGATCTGTCGGATCTGGGAGTTGCAAGCTTACTCGCAAGAAGCCGAATTAAAGCAGTGTTGAGAGTTTCTGTATCTTTTCTGAGGGACCAGTTTGGCAGGCATCATCTCCACACAGCAGTCAATTGCCTTGTAAATTACAGGGCCGGGGTAATAAAAACTGATTTGTATATCACCAGGAGTGGAGAGTGTGTCTGTCTTGTAAATTTAATTAAACAGCAGGTGCAAAATCAGGTCATATGGCTTTGATGTGCCCCATGTGAGAATGACAACCAGACAAAGATTCTAATATGGGCAGCATTTACATATTTTTGCATGGAGCGTGTACATTGCAACAGCTATCACCTTGCATTGAATCCCACCACCCTAAAATTCAAATGGGAGTCAAGTGAACTGTCACTTCAGATTTTCCTAGATCTGCACCAAAATAAACATCAAGACAGCCTAATGTGGCATAAATGCAGTCGATTCGCCCTTACAGATACACTTCAGCTAGTTATGGTTTCTCTCCAAGGTAAATTAGCAGCTCATCCAATGTAACTAATATGCAAAACATACTAAAAACCCAAAAAGAACCATTTAGAAACATTTAGGCGCTCTCGAGTCATCGGATTCCTCTCAGGGATGCAAAGCAATGAAGCTAGAAATCATCCTCTTATTGGCCGATGCGACCTGTGACATCAGTCCCGCCTCCGTCCCCACAGGACTCTATTGATTTGATTTGATTTGACTTGACTTGCAAGAGGTGTCAGAGCCTGACCTGATGGCGAAACCCATCTCGTGTTTTTACTTTCTACTTTCTTGCCTTTTTTTCTAGAGGAGGTGCCAGATAATTACCACCTAGGATGTTGCCATCTGCGCCGCCTTTTCACGGTCTGTTAACTTGCCTCTCAAAAAGTTTTCTAGTGGCAGGGGCCACACATGTAAGAGAGAGTGCACATTCAAGGATCATTACATCCCGCGCTAAAGAGGATAGACTCTACTTATGGCTCAGAGCAGTATGTCACGCCACCCTAAAAATAGGCAACGTAATAAATTCCACGTGCATCGTATGTTTTCGAACATCGAGGTCATGTTATCTCAAGCCGGTCCAAATCGCCAATGTTGTCCTGGCACACGGCGTCCTTCCAAAGTCAGTCTGACCTTTTCCACCTTATGTCCAAAACGACGATTTCTGAGTGCGTTGACTTTATCGCTCTTTCCAGAGCAACGGAGGTCTGACCTGACCGTTGACGTTCTGAACAAAAGCGCTTTCTTGTTGTTGTGAAAATCTGTTATTAACAAGCTGTCGGCTGTTTGTACTGACAGATTCTTTGTGAAAGCCTCACTTAGGAAACCGCGGTGTCAAGCCGAGCAGGTTTTTAATGAGAAATGCCAAGCAAAACATGCCGTGCTGCTGCAGGAGCGACGAAGGGGTGCAGGTGCATGGCTGGAAGCGCTGAATGGCTCAATAGCCAAGAGAGAACATATCGGTGTTCAGGATCTCCTCTGATTATTGCCACATATCATCAGAAATGAAGCAACGTCAACACAGGTGCGCAGCGGTGGCTTGTGGGAGCCGGTTTGACACGTTCTGCGAGAGCCCGTGCCGTTTTATTGCTCGAGAACCGCGCAAAGATCCGACAGAGCTATATTAACTGATATGAAGCGGTTTGTCAAAGCTACAATACAAAAATCAAATATCGCACCAGAGAAATACAGATTGTTTTTAGGGGGATGCTGTGAAGAGATTTAGATCACGTGGGGAGTTTAGCTGGTCTGCTGAAGCCAAACGGAGAAGGAATTCAATTGTGATCACTTGTGCAAAACAAGAGTGACTAATTTTCCATAGACAAGACAAGCAAATGTGCAGCAAATTCCTCACCAACGCTCCAACTGATTTAGAAGGATGTACTTGACACATTTCTAGAAACTATTTCTAGAAAGCTTATAAACTCAGGTGATACACTCCAGGCATCCGCAGCTAAAGGTCCCGGAAACAGACCTTTACTGCTGATGGACATGACAGTTCCTTTTCATAATGAACTTTATCTTTTCGAAGCTGCTATGCTGAACTGCTTAAGCTACGTTCAGACCTGCGTTCTGACAACGCCTCTCTTTGTCGCTGGTGGTCTGAATGGGTCGTCAGTCGACAGCTTTGTGAAGTGAGTGAAAGCAGTTTGAAATGCTTGACCATAGACCGTTTCATCGGACACGTGCCTGCCTGACCCCAGTTAACTTAGTGTCTAATGATATAATTAGTTATACTTTATTTAATTTATGGTAATATTCATTTGTATAATTATTTTATTGTATAATAATTGTATTAAATAAACGATTTGTTGAATTTTTGTTTTTTGTATGTTCATTTTATTTAAGGGAACCCGGTGTATAGAGAGATGTATGGCTTAATGCGTTGTAATAGCCTTACACTACTAGCATTTGTCCTTAGAAACACATCAAATATTTTCAGCTCTTAAAAAAACCCTAAATGTAATACTCATTTTAACCTAAGGAGGCTGCCATGTTCTTTTTCGATGACGTAAACTGGTTGCACGCACAGCTAGGCAGCCAAACTAAACACCGACACACTAATCCGTTCTTCAGTGAATATAAGGTTCTGTAGGATAATATATATATATATATGTGTGTGTGTGTGTAACAATGTTCACAGCAAGGAAGGAGGAGGAGGGAACCGGCGAATGTTGAACAACAAAACTTTAATAAAATAAACAAACAACAAAACGAAAGTAAAATGTCACACATAATAAAACATAACGTTAAGTCTAGGCCTGATTCTCTCTCGTCTTTTACTGTTGTCGCTCCTCCTTTTACATAATGCTAAAAGAAGAAAATAAAGACGCTATTTGGTGTATTTTGCTACATTTTAATATTGTTTGTCAGAAACAACACAAACATGCATATTAATAACCAAAATCATTTCGAATTTATCATATACACGATGTTTTAGCCATTATACAATGCATTTTATCCAGATTTTGACTTTTTGATGTTGATTTATCAACATCAGTAGCCTAACGTTATTGTCTTCTCTCCCTCGGTCATTTAGCTGACGGGGGGCTAATATTCCAAACTGCAAGCATTATTATTGTGTTTATCAGTATATTCTCATAATGTATAAAGTATACGATTCTGGTGGATGCTGATGTCTTAAATAGTCTTAAATGTCTCAAAGGCGGTAGTTTAAAGCTATGATTTAATGCACGCTCACCTTGAACAGACGTCTAATACTGAACGCGTTCTTCTTTTATGGCTGGCAGGCATGGCTTGTGTCAAGAGGACATACCGCCACCTACTGTCCCTGTGTGTTTGTATATCTGATCTTATGTTTTACGTGTCATGTTTTACTGTTATATATGGAAAACGTGTGTGCTTCGCTGTTGCGAAAGAGAACAGGTTTAGGTCGCAACCATTGACGTCACGGATTCTGACGCGAAAAAATGGCGGCCTCCAAGTAAAAATATTTTTCAAAGTTTATGAATACTGTGTCAGTTACACTGTTTTTTTATTTCACAATTATAAAGTCAATGCCATTGTTCATATATTAAGCCATACATCGCTCTATACCCAGGGATCCTTTTAAATAAACAATTTGTTGAATGGGTCCTGTAGTTCGGTCGCATTTAAACAAACCGTATGGTACATTGACATCTAGCGGTTGAGCTTGGCATCGCAGTATAAATTCAAAATATTGGAGAGAGAAGTTAGCTAAGTAACGGTTCTTCTCGGTTTCTTTTTAATTGTTATCGGAAATAATCTACAGGCGCTCTATTGTTTGTGAATGTGTACCGGAAGTTCAGTTGGGGGGTCACAAAAGCGCGCATGCGCAGTAACGTTTGTTTATCTAGTAAGATGAAACCGTCTATATGCAATGTTGATGGTGGTACAGCTGTGTAGAATCTTCAGCCGACAGCATTATATTAGTGCGGGTAACACGTTTGCTTGGGTGGACGGGGCAGGTCGGGGGAACAAGTTGAGTCAAGTAGGCCTGAACGTGTCTACACTGCATTACAGACCTGAAACCATCATCAGCCTCATCATCTTCTGCTAATTAACCTTCTCCCCTGTGGAGACATCTCAGCTACAACATGCCTTTACTCCAATCAAACCCACAGCATCGTCTGTTAAATGCTACTAAGATATTACATAGCCATTTAACGCCTTAAACCACAAGCACATCTCAACCAAAAATGTTGTCCTTGGCCCAAAATGTCGTGCTCGTCCTGTGCTGAAACTTAGCATACATTGTTTTGTGAAAGTGTGGAAATACTAATCGTGCAGATGGGTTAAGCTCTACCCATGGTTACTGATACTTTGGTTCCCTCACTTGGTTGATTGATGCAATGCAAACACCCCATAGACAAAAAATGTGTGCAGTACGTTAAAAATGATCTTAAAAGATGAGTTCAATATCATTAGTCCACATGACGAAAACACAACTTTTCCTCAGGCGAGCCTACCATGTGTTATAAAAAGTGCTTAAATGTATTTAAGGCAAAAAAACTGTGATGCTAATTAATATTGAAGGTGATAACGAAGGGATTATTTTTCCAAGACGATAAGCAAATGCCTCTTAATTAGAGGCGCTCTCTCACTTTACGCAGCCTTTGACGCAGCAGTGACAGAAATAACCCCTCATTAGCAGTTAATCATGTTAACCTGACTGAATGTTCAGTGATGGGGAGCTAACTCGCTTTTACAACCAGAGATTGATTTCTTACAATTAAATGAACAGGTGCGACGCTTGTAGGGTTTCAAAATTAAGAGTTCTGAACAATCTCCCTAGTTTATTTGAAACAGACTTCATTTGAAAACAAAACAGCCCCGTTTTCACTCTTTTGCACAATTTATGAAATTACAAAGGCTGAAGAACTTTCAACCTTTCAGCCTAAATAAGGTTCAGCCTTAAAATAAAGCTTTTAGTTCATGTATTTATTAGAGTTTAGCACAAAGCAGGTATAACACATATGGACGAATTATAATATGTCATTTGTTTAAAATCTTGTCCTAAACACTGCTACATATTCTTACAGTGTTTATTTATGACTTGGTGTTTGAAAAAGCAAAGCTTCACGTGTGAGCTTTAAAAAAGTTCTGTCTCATGATATTGAGTGAAATTGCTTTATGCGAGTTACGAGATTGGCTTCACTTATAATTTAATGGTATGTTTCTGTTTACAGAAGTTGGTGGTCATCACTGATGGTCCGAGGAAGGCTGTGCACAGCACAGTGAATGTAAAACTGAAGGCGCAGGGGAAGAAACACCATCACTGTGCTGCTGTGAGTTTGCAGCAAGGAGTCTGCATGGTGCTTTTTGTCCAGGTATGCAGTAGGGCCTAATGGGGGTGGTGGTTGTTGATGGGGTTTCTGTCAGCTAGCAAGTCATCAGAACCAGTACAGTCATTACAGTAAGCAGCAGCTCTGTGCACCATGATAAAATAGCATGGAATGTGATGAGAAGCCACTAAACACATATGCCACATTTCAAGACTTAATGAAATATATTATATTCGTAGTTGATATTTTTCCGTTTGCCAGCTTGAAGGATACTTTGTCACTACTTCAAAAGCCATGTTTGTTTGAGAGATTTTAGGATAGGCCTATTTGTACAATTACGAAAAGATTCTAAAACATTTAATCATTTTTCAACATAATATTAACAAAGATACATGGGTGATTTGTTTTTATTCTAAAGAGCAATAAATCTTTAAATAGGATGTTCACGGGCTTAACTGTGCACGTGCCCGATCACTGATCAAATGGCGCCATCTTTCTGTAAGAGATTAATTTACACAAGTCTGCAGTAAATGATGCATCTAGTATTTATACCACATATTTTAGGAACTTAGGAGGTATAGTGTGACTACGTTTGTAATGAGTTTTGTAGAATTTTCTTTTGTTTGCAATGGGAGATTTTTTTGCTTAAAAATTGTTTGTCTAGAATTAAGGAACTTCGTTTTTATATTGTGTTTTATTGTGACAAATGGTGTTTTTGTCATGCCAGTAATGCACACAAATTAAAAACTGAAATGAAAATATATACATATTTTACAAATCTACATCTCTAATAAGCATTAGCACAGTAAACTCATTTGAATTGCAATAAATAATAGTTTCTGTCCATTTAAATGGTTAGACCTTATCCCTGAACAGATTTTTGGATCACAAAATAGCATACAGGACATTACACGTTTTTGAAAAGATTGCTGATTTTTTATTTGTTTTGCGTCCACACCATACAGCTCTTAATAAGAGAAGTGAATTGGCTTGTCAGAAGTTTGAGGCTGCTGACCAAAAACTGAACATCCTTCCTAAAGAGGCTGGATGACAGTAAGGTCACTTTATCACAATTTTGAAATAGTATAAGCATTAATAATACACTCAAAACAAATTTCTACTTTTTATAGAACTATCCAAAACTTAGGCAAATGTTTATGAATGTAATCCTTTTTCACTGCCTTCCTCCTCTTCCACAACAGAACATAAAACGTTGTCATTATCTGGCCCCTATTTTGGGTCTCAGAAGCATTAAGTCCATTGATGCTTTTCCAGTCTTCAGTCAATGGTAGGATGAACAATTCAATGCAAGTCCCCTGAATGATTATGGCAGTGCTGGTTCATTTTATCAGTTAGTCATCAGCTTTGGCCTCCATCTCTTCTGCATCATCATCTCCATCAACTTCTGCATTCTCTCTCTCCAAACGCTCCAACTGCCGAGCTAATTCTGTCTCATCTGTGTCCGTTACCACTTTAGCCTGCAGGGTTTAGAATATTTATGTTAGGGTATAAATCAAAACAACCGTTGAAACATTCTTTGAACTATAGGTTAGCAAAGTCTCCATACAAAAAAGAAGGCTTAAAAAATGGGAAATAATTTCTCACCTCCATCTGAATGTTGAAGACACCTCTTTTCTCCTCGATCTTTTCTTTAATAGCAGCCATGGCCTGATTGAGAATAGAAAGACCCTCTGTGCGCTCTAGTGTGGTTGTGGTCATAACATAGCGAGGAGGGGCAATCAAGTTGATCTGCAACACAAATAATGCCTTTACTGAACTTGAGGTGATAGTTCACCCAAAAATGAAAGTTCTATAATTGACTCACCCTCTTGTCATTTCAAACCTGTATGACTTTTTGTTCTGCAGAACGCATAAGAAGATATTTCGAAAAATATTGGTAATGGTGGCACCCACTGACTTCAATTATATGGACACAAAACCAATGCAAGTGAATGGGGTGGCGTTCTTTGGTTTCCAACATTTTTCAAAAGATCTTCTTTTGAGTTCTGAAGAAGTCATAAAGGTTTGAAGGGGGTGAGTAAATGATGACGGAGTTTTCATTTTAGGATTACTATCTCTTTAATGTGTGCTACATTTTAAAGATTGCAGTGTAAAACCACGTTAACATTCTATAATAGTTATAATAATACAGAACACAGAAAACCGTTCAAATATAACCTTTTCGTAAATCTGGGCACAGGTGGCAATCAATAGAAATATATGGAGTTCTTACCTTGATTGGCATAGCCTCTGTTGAACAAGCTAGGCCAGCCCGCAAAGCCTCTTTGACTGCATCAATGCCTTCATAACCATAGCAGGCCACTTCAATATCTGTTCATGAAAACACAAAAAATAACAGTCAGAGAATAGATCAAAAGTTCTACTCATAGTTGATCAATATTTTGATGCCATCTATAAGTGCCATCTATTGAGTAAAAGTCACCTGCTCTTATTTTGACAGCTTGTGGAGTAAGGCGTCTGTTAATGTTATCAATCAGAACAATCTTTTCCTCCTCAGTCAAATCCAGGCCGTCTAAAATGGATTGGTCCCTATGCCACATAGAAAAGCACATCGTAATGTAGTGAAAATGATGTGGGATAGATTTCTGATAACAATATATGGTGAAAAATCAATATACTTACGACACAGCCTGCTTAAAGACATCATAAGCTCCGTATCCAGGTCTCTTGTATTTCTCATCAAACACCCACGCTGCTCGCTGGTACAGACTCTCCAGCTGCTCATCTTTAGTGTACTCCAGAACTTCGGCGACGTGCCTCAAAATGCTGTAAACCTAAAACACAGGCAACATCCTTGAAACCAGTCACTCGAGTTCACGCTTCAAAAATAACACCGCCACATCAGGCATACTTACAGTTTTAGATTTTGTGAACTTGTCCTCGCATTTAATGGCCTCTTCGGGTGATACTCTTCTTTTGGATAAATCAATGTAGCCTAGAGAAGCAAGGGCATTACAGGTTAAAACACAGAATAAATGGGACGTGCCAAATATATGTAACTCAGCGATCCACACCTTTCTCCTTATCAACACGAATGACCACCACGCATTCATTGCGGCCGATCCGGATGAGTTTGTTGATGGATCGGATTCGTCGTCTCGAGAGCTCGCTGAGCAGGATCATACCCTCAATGTTGTTGTACTCTAATAGACTCACATAGGCGCCCATCTCCGCGATCGACCTGACGTTCACCATAACCACATCTTCTACCTCCGGAAACTTGTGCTGGTAAAATCTACAGCTGAGCCCGGGCATCTTGAACCTGGTGGAGAAAACACACACTACAGCATTTTGGATATCATATCTGCAGAAACATACTAACGTTAGCTGACAACTCTTGCTGCTGTCTAGGTAACTTGGTTTCGAGACACAGCCAATGATTCAATAGACCCCGTTACTTGCATTGACAGTGGACAAAAGATCTTCGCAAAACAACTATTTAGATACAAATATTTGTTAATTGGTCCATGCTGGACGAATAAAAATGGGGAAAATAGCGAACAATCTCACACTAGAGTTAACGTTAACTTAGCACAATCAATTCTTTCTCCCAAAAGAACCATGATTTCTTTTACTTACCACTGCGCCGTAAAAATGTACACTGAAGGTATTTGTAACGTTAATCCTCAACCTGTTGACCTAAATCCAAGTGCGTATACAAAAAAGAAGTAGAAGAAATACGTGAAAATGAACAGGCGTATCTCTGTAATCTACTTCATCAGCATGTTGAAATTCAGCCGGAAGAGGAAGTGCTTCTTCACGTTAACTTCTGTCTGCATGTATAGTAGCTCTATATCGACATCTAGTGGATCGGAGGTCTGTAATGTTTTTCAAACAATTCTGAAAGAAACGTTTAAGGGTTCGAGCGCGAAGCGAACTAGTCCTAAGTTTTTCGGAACCAAACCAACGCAGATGAATTCTTTGGAGTGAATGCAAATAATTATCGGAAAAACGTTGAAATTTCGCTCCACGGTCGCTAGGCCGCGCCAAAACGCCCGAAGTGTTAGGAGCCTATTTCACTAAAATGACCATAACTAGTGAACCCTTTGAGATATCATCATGAGACTTGGTACATATATGTACAAGGTCACGATAAAAAAAACTACTTCGTTTGGCCACTAGGTGACGTTATAATAGTAATAAGCTCGAAAATGGCTATAACTACGCAACCGTTTGTCCTATCGACTTGAAATGTGCTATGGTGTGTCTTTGTGTCATGTACCATGAATTTACATTGGTGTATCTCAAAAAACATGGCCGCCATCGGCCAATGAAGTTTGAGCACTCATTAGACAAGGTTAACGGAGGCCGATCGGAACGAAACTCGCTGGGCTTATTCGTCTCATGGACCCCCAGATGTAGGTTCACTTCAAAAAAATTTAAGATTAAAATTTAAGGTTGGAGACTCTAATGTTTGTAAAATATGTAAAATTGATGTTGAAACAGTGGAACATTAATTTTTTCAGTGCAAATTGGTTTATTGTTTGTGGATTGATGCATTTGAATGGATGCAGCAGAAAATACCTGCAAGTTTAACATTATCATGGGAAAATATAAAATTTGGTTTGATAATTAAAAGCAACGATATATCTTTTGTGGTGAATAATATACTTCTTTTATTGAAATTCTATATTCATATAGTCCCCCTAGGTTAATTGTTTTTCAAGAGGAGTTTTCTTTATATGTTAATTATTTAAAAGAGGTAAATAGTACAAAAGCTAAATATTTATATTCTTTGTTGATGGATTTTGGTTTCACAGTGTGACTTTTACAGCGTTTTCTTCTTTTTTTTCTTTTGTTTGTTTGTATATGTAATATATGTGAAATTAATTATGTAAAATTCACTACAGATTGTGGCGGATGAATGTTAATTTTGCCTTTCTGTTGTTAATCATGAATCATAGAAGAAAATCAAAAGAAGAAAGTCTGTAAGAAATTTGAACTCAATCCGCCACTGGGGGGAGAATAACGATTTTTGGGTGGGTTAAAATTGTGTATCACGTGAAGTTTGACACAGACACACAATATTCATATCAAACGATACATCTCCTCATTCTGAACAACTTTGCCTCTTGAAGCACTGCTGTCGATCAAAGCGTTCGTGAGTTATCGGTAATTATGTCAAAAACTTTTGCGAACTAGTCCTAGGTTTTTCGCCTGATCGGAACCAAACCAAGGCAGATTAATTCTGCGGAGTATGAATATCAATAATTATCGAAAGAAAGTTGAAATTTCCATTTAGGGTCGCAATGGGCGCCAAAATTTCGAAATGGGCGGAGCCTATTACACTAAATTGTCATAACTCGAGAATGGTATGAGATATCTTCATGGGGCTTGGAACAGTATGTGTAGAGCATGGCTCTGAGGTCACGTTAAAAAAATGCGGCGTTTGGACACTAGATGGTGATATAACAGTAAAAATGGCAACATTGGCTAAACTACGCAATCGTTAGGCCATTTGCAGGCTTACAACTTTGTCTGCAGTTGACGGATTTTCATGGGAATTGTTTTCTCATGTTCCTGAATCGTTGCAGAGTCCTACCAAACATGCCAGGTTTCAACTTACCGTTTGCCCGGTAATGCGTTTAATTTTTTTTTTTTTAAACAATTAAGAATATCTTCGCAACCATTTCGCCGATCGATACGAAACCACCGTAGGCAACACGGAACATTAAGTGGTTTTCTAAATGAAACTGCCCAAATGTCAAAAATCTCTTTTCTGAGTATATATGCTGATAACTTCTAAATGAAATGAGATATCTTCACCATATTTGACGTGTTGATCAACGGTCACACTCTGAGGACCCATTAAAAAAAGGGGTGTGGCTGAACCACTCCATGGTCATATAGCGCCACCTATGGTCCATATGACTGTTAAAAAACCTTTTAATGAACACAATTGTTGTAGTATATTGCCTGTTTTGGCTGTTGATGGTCTTTTACATATAGGAATGAGATTTCTACAGGCTTGTTAAATGTGCTAAAAGGCTTTATCACGTAATTATCATAACCTGTTCAACTTTGTCATTTGTAACACGGTCATTTGTAACACGGTCATTTATAACGGGGTCGTTTCTTAAACAGATGTGACCAAATTAACCTGAAAAGCTGATTTTCCTTTTGTGTACTATATGTGCATATGTGTCTAAGCATGCATACTCTGTATGAACCGTTACTGATCATATCTGTCATTTTTCTGGGCGTGGGGAGTATCGTCCATCATGGGTGTGTTAGAGTCCGAGTCCTGAGCCTACTCGGCAAAGGTGCCTCAGAGGCCTTAAATCGCTCGAACCCCGAGATTGCTGCTTGCAGCTATATTTGTAAACTATTATTTTAACCATACTGTATAAGCACAAAACGTTTTCAGTATTATTTTTTCAATGCTAATGAAATATTAGTGTGGTATTGTCCACTTTGGTTTACGGTTTTACCAATCAAAGTCAATGCTGCCAGTCTTACCCAATTTTGTCATCAGGTGGCAATCTATTAAGAGACATTTGGTTTACAGCCTTGTGTTTTATATTTGGTGTCTTCTCCCATGTAAAGTGCACTAGGTACACTTAAGGTTCTCTATGTCACATTACTTTTGTACTTAATACAATAAAAATATAATGGTTTGTACTTCTATTCATGTTGTCTCAAAAGAGCACAGTTGAGTAGGCTTAGACCTTCTCTAGTTTATTTTAGGAAGTACAAAAATATATTTTTTGTATATTATGTACAAAATTTAGTGTGTGAAAAAAGAGCAATTTAAGTGTACTTTTTTCACTTGAACTACAAAAAAGTTTAACATCGTCTAATAGAGGACAGAACAGTTTATTTGACTAAATCAATGCTTTTGGTAATCTCAATTTTCTTAATTCGGATACAATGGCAGGTTTTTAAATGAGCACAAATTAGCATAAAATCCACAAAAGAGGTCAAAAAAACAAACAGTCTAATAATCTGGACTTTAATTCACTTGTATAATTCATACAAAAAGAGCTGAGAAGGAAAAGGTGATTTTTCTTTTACATTCATTAATTCTACTTCCAGTTCACTGGCATGTAACTAGATCACATGAGACTGAGGTGCTGCACAGCGGGTTACCAACTCTATCCCCAATCACAACAGAAATAAGAAAAGAAACCAGACTGTAGTGCACAAGAGTAAAAAGCTTAAAGGGATAGTTCACCCAAAAATGAAAATTCTGTGATCATTTACTCACCCTCTTGTTATTTCAAACCTTAAAGACTTTTTCCTGCAGTATGCAGAAGATATTTTGAAGAAAGTTGGTAACTGAACAGTGCCGGTGTGGTGCTGAAAAATGACTCCGACCATTCCCCACTAACATTAGGTGTTTCAATGACGGGAGTCGTAATCTTGCGGAGAGTCAAAATTCGGCTCAACACCGGCACCCAGTCACTTCTATGGACACAAAACCAATGCAAGTGAATGGGTCCCAGTTAACATTTTTCAAAATGTGTTCTGCGGAAGAAAGTCATACAGGTTTGAAATGACAAGAGGGTGAGTAAATGACAGAATATTTGGGTGAACTATCCCTTTAAGGGTGTGTTCTGGCTGATCTATTCTGTACACTAAAAATGTTGATGCTTTTTAAACACATTGATATCTCAAGAAAACAAAATGGTAAAACAGTTTTGCAGAACAAATTCTAGTAAAGCCGTTTCCAGTGTGTGCTTGAATCAGCTATGGACTGAAATAATACTTGCCTGCAAAAACCGACACAGACCTTCCTTTAAAAAGGGATGTTTTCAATGATGTACACATACTTTCTGTTCATCATGTGTTACATATTCCAGCATTTGCTCATATACACAAAAACCATACATTCACAAGCATATAGGCTTAAGCGTACACATCACACGTCAACATAGAACTGATGTTTCATACTTTAAATAATCCAAAATAATAATAAAAAACTAATGGGCAATTCTTAAATCATATCACAATTTACCTTAAACTTATAACAAATTACATGTGCATTAGGAACACGAAGCCTATTTTTAAAATTAAGATTTTTGGCATTTTGACATTTGACAGTTTGGCAGATTTTCTCCGAAATTATCAATACTGTAATATGTCTGTGCAGTTTTTCGCAATTCTCATTACTGTAATAAAGCCATTTCTACTGTATTACAATAAAAAGTACTGTAATTAAATTATTTAAACTAATCAATTAAATTATTTAAATTAACTTCATAGTAGTACAACAAATACTTCAATGGTGTTCTTTAATCTTTTCATATTATAGTAATGAGATTTTGTATTACAGTATTGGGAATTTTGGGGAAAATGTACTTAATTGCCCTGACATTTTCATAACACAAAAAAATCTCTTGATTTTGTGGTAAAACGTGAGCCCGAACAAAATTTATGAGATTGACCTTAAAGTTCAGCATGAAATTTGAGCATTACCAATTTAAGTTAAAAACAGATCCTTGCCCATGTTGCAAGCCTATAAAACAACTAATCATTCAACAAATCAAGCAGAAGTATTGACTAAGACTAGGCCGTGTTGACGCTCAGATCGTGAACATCACTGTATTGCTGTCAAACACTGTTTACAATACTGGTCACACTTCTGCGAGCTGGAAGTGCATGTGAATACTGAGACTTACATGAGACTAACCACTTACACTTAGTGGTTACAGGAGTGGCCTAACAGACTGTCCAAAGGAACATTTAACCTGAAGTTTACTATTAAACTCGGTCATATAATCACAGTGCTGGTCGCCATAGGAACACAGAGGCAGCGCTGCAGGGATAGATGGAAGAGGCATCTGGTTCTACTGCAGTCAATCTTCATGCTTTATGGTGTTTTGGAAGAGCTCAAAGCCGGTACTGTTTATCCTGCTTATAAATTTATAAATCTGACGGTAAAGGCGATGAAGCAGAGAACCATAGTGTATTTACTATATAAACGTCTTTGTCAACCAATAAGGGAGTTTGGGGTCGATACCGTCCTGGATTATGGTGGAGAGCCTGTGGTTTGTCCATCACACATACCTTCTAGTTGGATTTTTAAAACAGTGACTCCCTCTCACAATGCAAACCCATCTCCACATTTGTCTTAAAAAATACATACAGAATATTTACAATCATAAATAGTCAACAAAAGCAGAACAGAAGCCCAAATTCTAAGTGCTGCTAACTCTCTCGCAGGTCTCTGGAATGTGGGCGATTAGACTGAAACACACCATGATCAAACGAACTGACATAAAACGAACATTTCCCCAGCCCGATGACAGCATAGTGCAGACAGACACTTCTGTCAGGGTCTGAGGTGACATAGTGTCCTTATCTAGTAGTGAATCTTGTAGTGTAAATACATGAAGTCAATTGGATGAAACCGTGAGATCTGCTCTTCATTTACACCTGTCTGTGTAGGAGTCACCGTGCGAGTGGGGTTAATCTCAGCGCAGCCAGGATGAGGGGACCCACTGAGGTTCAGTGTCTAGTTTATTGATGAGGCGGAGCAGCTCCTGATACGCCTTTTCCAGGTCAGTGTTTACGATGGCAGCGTCAAACAGGTGCCCGTAGTTCTGCTCGGTCTCGCGAGCCTTCTCAATGATGTCTCTCAGCTCATCGGGCTGACAAAAGAAAAAAACATGGGCTGTGAAACCGTGTAGTGAATTTGCAATTTTGGGCGTTTAGGGTTCTCTTAATAAATTTCCACTTAAATGTGTTTTGGCATTAAGGTCATAAGTTCATTTGGTCTCAAACCATGTTTACTCCAACAAGCTTACATTTACCTTTGGGTTTTTGTTATCTTTAGCCAACAGCGCCCTCAATCGTTCTTGCGATGGAGGAGCGATGAAGATGATGTAGGGCTTGAGGTCCGAGCTGCGAAAAACCTTTAGACACTGAAAGATAAAAAGGATCAATGAAATCAATGAGAATTCATTGACTCCACAATGCACTCGACTACACACTCACCTGAGTATGCACACACAAGAGGCAGATTTTGCCTGTGTTGATAACTTGTCGGACCGAGTCCGTGCTGGTGCCGTAGAGGTTCTTCTCAAAATCTCCAGACTCTATGAACTTGCCTGCCGCAGAGTCCATCTCAAAGGCCTGACGGGAAACGAAGTGGTAGTCGCGGCCGCTCACCTCATTATCACGACGGTTTCGTGTGGTGTCTGTGACAGAGACAACATGCTGACTTATTGCAACTGCTTCTCGTAATTAAAGTGGAAGTTCTCCCAAAAAAGAAAATTTTGTCATCGTTTACTTATCCTCTTGTCATTTCAAACCTGTATGACTCTCTTTCTTCCGCAGAACACAAAAGAAGATATTTTGAAGAATGTTGTTAACCGAACAGCGACAGCAACAGTTCAGTTAGCAACATTTTTTTAAATATCATCTTTTGTGTTCTGCGGTAGAAAAAAATGCATGCAGCTTTGAAATGAGGGCGAGTAAATGCTGGAAGTGAAAGAGATAATGATGTTGACATCTTTAAGTACTTACGAGGGACAGCACCAGCAAACCTGTCCGGCTCACTGGACAGGAGTCTCTGTCTGAGCTCATTCTGCCCACAGTTTGGCGGGCCGATCATGGCGATGGGGCGCTTCCGATTGGCTGGCTGGTGGTACAATGACATCTCTTCATATGTGAGAACCTCTTCATTATCAAAGTCTGCAGAGAAGAAAGAGGGCAAAGCATCAGGGTCTGCAGTCTGTAAAAATGACTGTTTCCTCTTTTAAATATTTCTCTTTAATAATACATTTACATTTTATCCAAAGCGACTTGCATTGCGTTGTATTATAATTGTTTTTGTTTTGTTTCTGCCCATGTGCAATCCCCTGGGATCGAACCCATGACCTTGGCGTTACTAGTACCATGCTCTAACCACTGAGCCACAGGAAAGCTAAATAATAATATGCAGGAAGTGCTACTGTTAAAAATAACTGACCGACTGCTGAGGCTCACGTTTGTTTCAAATGTTCCTCTGAAGACCTTGAACACGCATTTGACTCACCATCATTTTTGTTTGCATTATATTGCATCTTCTTTCGCTTTTTCTTGTTCTTTTTAGCACACCAAAGTTTTCCTAAAGAAAAAAGATGACGAGTTAGTCAGATTATACAAAGACACAAAGGAGTTCATAATTAGTGCATTTTGTTTTAGTATCCTCCTACAGTGTTGCAGTTTTAGTAGCACACTTCTAATAGGAGTGTGTTTGTGTTCCTCACCTGATTTCTCAGGCTCTTTATCCTCCTCTATAGTTTGCTTCATTGCCTCTCTCTGCTGCTGGAAGCTTTTACCTAGATCAGATACAAAACAAAGCGTAAGCTGCTACTATACATTTCAAACAGTTTATCTGTGCTCTAAAACCATTTACAAATAATAACTTGAGAAACATTCCAACATGATAAAAGATTATGTTTCACAGCATAACTAATAAAACATGAGATACAGTACCAGGGACCAAGCCTGCGAGTGGCTGGTTGTCTTCATCTCCATCTCTGTAGGCTTGCCACCAGTTGGGATCATCTTGACTGATGATATGGAGGATGTCTCCCTTTTGAAAGCATAGGCCAAGCTCTCGACACGGCACGTAAGGGTCATCTGACGGGTCGTAGTCAAAATGTGCTTTCACATGCACCTGTGCAGAGAGAAAATACAAGTTATTTTATAAAGGGACTTCATTGCGTAGAGATTGCAATACATTGTCATTTCATTCATTTATTTAAGTATGTTTAGATGGCCTCACCACTGTCTCTTTAATGGGAGGTGGTTTGATCTGTGGGCTTGGAATTAGAACGAAGGTCAGTACGCCATGCATGTCTGCCTGTGAACAAAGGAACAACACAGATGTGAAATACTGTCGCAAATGTATCTCGGTTAAACAGAATCCATTTCATATCTTTTTTTCTCTCTCACAAAATCCCCCATTTTAGACCTTTTGTTGTATTTCTCTATCTTACCAGGATGTCAAAGACCTCATTGACGTCTTTCCCGCGGATCTCCGCACCATTGATCTCCAGGATCTCATCTCCTTCATGCAGCAGGCCACTGTGTTCTGCTGCCCCTCCCTTCACGATGCGGCTGATGATCACGCTGTCCATGTCATTTCTTACAGTTGCTCCCTGCAAAAACACACAAACATCAGAAATTTGCTCATCATTCACGTTATTTCAACCCCATATTTGTTCCACCATAAAAAAAAGTTGAATGATTTGTTGTCCTTTTTGAAGCTTAGAATTACATTTACTTATGTATGAACAAAGCAGGTCAGATATTATGCCTTGCATCTTCTTAAAGAAAATAATGCAGAATTAGAATGACCAAGGGGTACGTACGTTTCAATCTCTGGGTGAACGATTTCTTTGACGCTAAAATACAAGCGGAGTAAAGAAATGCATGACACAGTAAGAAGAGGCTGTGAAAGGTCATCCTCACCAATGGGATGTCCTTGGCTTTCTCAATCCGCACGATCTTGACAGTCTCTCCTCCCCACTGGGTGAGAGTCTCACTTGAATTGAGGGAAGGAACGAGAGGCTCCAGCTGCATCTCTTGTTCAGCCACGCTGTCATGGGCCATCATAAGCGCCTGGAGGATTCAGAGAAAATGAAAGATGAGAGATGAGCAGCTACGCTCAGGATAAAAGTCACTGAACCCTTTCGCTGGCAGCCCATCTCGAAACTCAAGAGTAGCCATGAGCCTGACCTTAATGTTAGATCAAAGAGCTCTCAGGCTCTTGAACAGGGACTGTGATCACAGCTGTGGGCATCAGCACAACAGTATAGCGGAGACATGGATAGAATGTGTAGGACGGGCTGTTTAACTACACCAAGGAGTGGGCGAAATTGAGAATTTCTTTGGGGTGCAGCCAGTTTGAGCAAACTAAAATGCAGGTAATAGACCCAAAAAAGCTAAGTAGATCTGATAAAGACAGACCTGCATGTGAGGAGTTGTGAGCAGGCTGTTTAGCTCCAGTCCCTCCTTCTGTGAGCTGTTGTGCAGCATGGCCTGGACCTGTGAGGACATGGGATTATCCCAAATCAGATCAACAAACCAATACCGCACCACCAAGAAGCAGTGAAGTATTCAGATCAATTTTGTGTTTTATAGTCATATAACAGGAAATCAAAATGGACCACATTAAATTGCTAAATAAATCTGTGTGTACGTGTGTTTAAGTTATGTCCATAACATTATTCTGTTTTTAAATCAATACAGTCACAAACATTTTTGGAAAATACTTTACAGATGTTTACCTCATCCCAGTTATAAGCAAAAGCATATATTAACCTCTGTTAAATCACCTTTATGAAAAAAAAAAAAAATGTCTATCTTGAATAAATATACCTTTCTTAAATTCACAAAAACTATTCATCGCATCACATTTTTAGTAAACAGATAGACCCCTCCACCAAAACACCACACAAGGGTTAAATCAGCTGACTAAATCGGTTCTTACAGCTGATCACAAGATCGGTATAAAAGATCTTGATAAGATATAGATCGAGATAAACCTATTGAATTGTGGGCGTCTCACACGGGGTCCCTTGAGAGAGAGAGTATTACTGTGAGAGCAGAGTACAGGTCAGTGGATCTGGGTCTTAATGAATAGAGAGGACACACCAGCTCTCTGTTTGTTATTGTCCTGCACTGGGTGAGAGAAGCAAACAGTTTATCAGCCTCTCATTAGCACGGCAAAACAACGACTCCACCTAAAGTACCCCTTCACCAAACATCAGACTCATTAGTTCCAATACTCATCAACTCAATCATCTGAACACTTTTGAATTGTATAGCTTCATACATGGTATTTAGATAAGCTTAAGAATACAATTATAGAACTAAAATGCTAACTACAGCTGGAATAGGTAGTGTTGAGAATAAAGCCTCTTGTTGACACAAACTGGGTGGGATCTGTGATTTAGGCTTTAGTATGTACCCATGTAGATTCACTGCTTGCATACACTTCATAGTATTCTTTTGTTATTAAAGCCACTTTGCAATAAGTCATTGGCCGGTTGGTTAACTGTCTCTTTGCTGTTGATCATTGAATGCTATGAATCTTTGACGCTATTAAGTTCTTTGTGCCACTGTTCACATTAATAGAGTAACATCAACAATAAGACAAGCATTTAGTAAAGCATGTCATTTATCTCTACTTTTGTAAGAGTTGCTTAAAAGGAACTGTAATATACTTCATCTGATCACATAACTAGGACAGGTTGAACTTGTTTCCTTGAGTTTCACACGGAAGAATGGCGCCATGAACTAATTACGAGGACAATCCCTCTGGAATCAACTAGGAATAAGAGCCTTGCTCAAGGGCACAATAATGATGGCTCATGAAATACTGCATGCAAAAATCTAGCAAGCAACTGTTGGTTACCAGCACGCTCAAAGTCTTAGAGATGCAAAAATCAATTTTCAATGGACAATAGGGATGTAACGATTCACTCAGCTCACGATGCGATGCGATTCACAATTCTGATCTCACGATGCGATTTATTCACGATTTATTTTTACAAAATGAGTTGAAACAAATTAGAAATGAACAACTTCCCTTTCATTATTTCTTAAATGCTTCACGTTTCTTTGTATAATAAAATAATGTTTTATTTCAAATAACAAAACTAAACTGCAATTTTATAACAAATTAATAATATAAAAAGTCTCTTTAATATAAACAAACTAATACTGTCTGTACTTTTCTTGGATTTTTTTGCATTTAAGAAATATCAGCATGTCCACGTTTAGGTTTGCAGTAAACATGGCGGCCCCTGCTGTTCAAAAAATGTATTGCGATTCAGTTCAAACCTCAACCGATTTGAATCGTCACACATTATAATCGATTTTCAACCGGCTCACGGTGAATCGTTACATCCCTAATGGACAATCATGCAGAAAATATTACTATTACCTGGACGTGATCAATATCACACCAAGTCTTTATTTAGCCAAATGGAACCATTTGAGGCACTTTCTGCCTTGTCAGTTATTTGGCACCTTGAGGTAGGTCAATCACCAATAATAAAACTGACCTCCAGTTTTAAAGTATATCCTTCCAAAAATGAAACTTCTGTAATCATTTACTCATCCTCTTGTTATGTCAAACCTGTATGACTTTCTTCCACAGAATACAAAAGAAGATATTTTAAAGAAAGTTGGTAACTGAACAGCGTCGGCACCCATTCACTTCTATTGTATAGACACAAAACCAATCCAAGTGAATGGATTCCGGTTACCAACATTCTTTAAACGATCTTTCTTTGTGTTTTGAGGATAAAAGAAAGTCATACAGATTTGAAATGACAAAAGGGTGAGTAAATTCATTAATTCATTTTGGGGTAAACAATCTTACAAAATTTATTTGAATTTCGTTGAGTTCTGCACCATTGTTTCAATACATCCCCCTCTCTGTTGCTTCAGCGCAATGTGGGCAGCACACACACAAACACATACAGTATGTACAAACGCATACATCGCTACTGTTTCAGCTTTCGCAGTTGAAACGCAGACACGAGAACTTGCCAGGATTTGAGATGTCGCAAAGCCATACTGAATACAACATCGTTTGAGGTACAAGTAAAATCTAATTAATGTTTCAGTATTCACTGCAGTTTTTCACCAGTACAAACATTATCAGTGTACGACTGAGCAAACAGATAGCATTACCTCATGGCGTTATCATCATTATGTTCAGCATCCATATTATTTCCAGCTAAAACGGCAGTCTGCATATAGTGACCTTTTACAAACACCATTTCTGTCATTTTAAATTAGCAGCGCATCTACACAACGGAGCTGAAGTCAAGTCCGACTGAAGCCCGTCGTGTTTTTTTGTATCAAAACGGCCATAACCCGCTTGCTTGGTCATAGCCGAGTTTGCAGAGAGACATCTATTCGTTTGCGCTCCTGTGCACATTTTCTGAACGCGCATTTATTGCAGCTGTAAACATTTTAATCTGGACAATGTCAACATGTAAGTTTTCCACCAACGAGTAGGAAAAAGTAACGTTTTTATGGCAATCTGTATAGGAAAGCCAGGGTAGGTTTAAACAGTTTGTTTCAAATGGAATTGTTAAGGACTGTAAGGGTTGATACACGACTGACTGAAGTTGTCACTGCAACAAGAGCATTTTTATTTAATATTTAACTTTCTTATATCATTTAAGTTTTCATTATTTACTGATGTTTATTTAAATGTTTTATATGCTGTAGTGTGCCGTTTCACTGATGGATTTGCGCATTAAACATGGACGGATGTTTCATCCTCATTTATTTCAGATATCATATTTATATAGTGTGTTATATATAAAGTGATACTGCCATGAGGGGGAGTGATACAATGGCACTGTGAAAAAGGCCCGATGCCGGCCCTCGTTTTAATATATGGTAATAAATAAATTAGTTCAACTGTTAAACACTTTTTTGCTTCATTTTTTGATGGCTCATGCTCTACATGTTTTGACTGTTTGTGAACTCCCGTTTTACCATGTGTTGTGCCCTATTATCCCCATTTGTATCTATGGAGCCAATGATTCAATTACTACTATAGCTATTGTATTCTTATAGATTGAGTCACTTAATTTTGCTCTTAAAATGCACCAGATTGCAGCATTTCCCTTTAAAATATTCAAAATTTTCTTACGGGGGAGCATGCCCCCGGATTCCCCTAAAGCAAAATAAGTTTAGCCCCCACAGTCTCACAAAATTCTGTGGGAAACACTGAGTGGTTCTCAAACTTTTTCATTGTAAGGCCCCCTTTGTGTAAGGCCCCGCTTTGCAGTCCCCAAATAAAGACAATCTTAGATATAAGATAATCTTAAACTTTTTAATTAAACCAAAAACATATTGAGTTATACAATGCTGGAACATGAATTGTTTTGGTTGGTGGTCATATTTTTCTGATGTTTGATTGCATAAAATCTATGATACATTTTTTATATTTCATAAAATGCCACAAAAACTGTGGCCACCCTGGATCCACCTTGGGACCTCCGGTTTGAGAACCACTGGTCTATAGTCTTAGATACCTAAATGCAATTACTGAGTAACATACACACAATACTTCTCTCCTGCTCTATCTACACCTGTTTCATTTCTGTCAACACAAAGAAAGTCCAATGATGTATGGAGCAATAAAGAAAAAAAGGAGTTGAGCTTTCTCCTATTGAACTGCATTTTTCCATGTTGCCATGCAACTCTGATGCAGCCAATAGGATGTTCTCACACCTGTTAAATGCTTGAGGTCCTTGACAACATTGTATAATTTAATAATAAATCAACTAGCTCACAAAACACGTCAAGAGCTTCTTCGTGTCAGCCCAAGGTTGAGGGTGGTCATATGACATTATGTCTGTGGAATGTTGCATCCATGATTAGACTAAAGAATTCAGAAGCAGATGCAAATAAGTCTTTGTAGAGCTTTCAAGCACCCTCATCAGCCTTCAAAACACCCTGCTTTTCTTAGTTTGGTTGCTTTTTAAAAGTAGTTCAGTGATCTCATATAAGCATACAACGTGATATAACATTCCTCTTTTTCTTTATATTCTCAGGTGCTCAACTTTCTCCATCTACACATGTGGCAAAACGCTGCTCACCTCTTGTGTGAGGGTCTGCGCATGGTCCATCAAGGGAAAGGGAGGGCTGGGCCGGTTCATATAGTGGGCCACAGCGTTGTGGATGTTAAAAGCTTTCTGGAAGTCAGGCTTCTGGACCAGCTGGAGAACCAGCTCCATGTCCTCCTGACTCTGAGAGTCATTTAAACAATGCTGCACCTGCTTGAGGGACATCAGCAGGTCCTCTAGCTCTGAAACAACAAACATACACACAATTCATAAGCAGAGTCTCATGCATGCTTGTCGATCACTCATGTACTCTAAAAACCCTGCGTCTGAATACAAAAGGAACAGTGACTTCACATAGTAACAAGGGTACATACCTCGGAATCATTCACCCAGAAATCTGATGACGTTGCCTTGACACACACTCCCCCATTGAGTATTTTATATTGTACTTCTGCATGTAGTTGAGTAACCCAGTGCAATTCTAACACTGATCTTAAAACCCAACTTCAGCTGTGCTGTAAATCTCTTGTCTAGTGTCTAACTTCACAATGAGGGAACAGTGACACTGAATGGCTATGAGACATGGGGGTGTGTTTTCATTACGAGATGTGTAACGTCTCGGTGGGTGGCTAATAAGAAGTATTTATTGGCAAATAAAACATCCAGAGTGTTGCCTTTGCTTTAACCTTGATGGAAATATTCAAGTATGTTTGTTCAAGCAAAAGCTGCAATGTCACATAAACGTTTAGGCAGTCCAAAATAGTTCAGAGTGTGACAAACAGCTACACTAGACGAAATGCACCAAAACATTTTTTGGCAAACACTGCATTCTGGGTCAGAATGTTTCATAAAAGGCTTTTTAATTAACCTCCCCCTACAAGGGTCCTCTCCTCCCTCCTTGAGGAATTTCACTCACAGACACATCCCTCGGCCATGACTTTCAGGAGCCACGCCGAGTGCCTCTCTCATTTGCACAGTAACTCAGTCTGTTCTTCTCTGCCTCGCATGCTGGACTTCCCTTAATGCGAGATCTATTCAAAATCAAGAATTCACCGGAGGGGCCAAGTGTGTGTGTCTATCCAAACCTCACGGATCCAACTCTAGCAAGAGTTTCATGCTGAGAGGAACCAAAGAGAAGGAACACGATTTTGGTGTGATCAGAAAGCAAAAAGAGTTGAGCTGCAAAACAACTGTCGGATTGAGAGAAATCAGAACGGGATATGAAATAATGGAACACATAAGGGGACTTTGGATGTCTTTCTGCCTTCTCAGACTCTTGAAGACTCTTAGTCATCAGTAACATTGCTTTGAGGAGTCTTTCTTGGCGTTTTCTCAGAATGGTTTTACTCATGCATGCTGATTTTAGCAGTCAAGTGCCCTTCAGTTCCAATGCATCATCTTCAAGCCCACATCACTTGGCCTTTAAGTAGCAGTTGACTGATATGGGCTGTCTAACGGCCACCGGGGACAGCATAAAGTGTATTCAGAAAACATTATCAACTGATGTGTTCGCACAAGCACACATTTTTCTCACAATGTATACTTAGAAATTACTAAAAACGTACAAATTGCTAAGGAAACAAATGTTTTCTAAAAGTGACCCCAAGACAATGGGACCACTGTGAGACAGATTCAAACTAATTTTGCCCATCACAGCTCAATGACCTGTGAAAGAATCACTAGGCCGTAACTCCGGCTAATCTACTAACGGCTGCTTTTCAGTGAACAGGTGTTAGGGGAGGGACAATTTATACCACCAATCTTTAAAAACAATGCTAATTAGCAGTTTATGGCACCCACCTAGTAAAGCGGGTGGTGCGGTAAGGCTTTGCAGGCCTCCTATGGAGCCTCCGGGACCCTCCATTTGCTCAAAGGTGGGGTTATCGATTCCCACTTTGGGATTCTGGGAGAGCTTCTTGAGGCGCATGGACGAGTTGAGGTCGAGCTCCTTGCGTCCCTCCTCCTCCCGCCTCCTGCGGTCCTCCTGCTGCTGGCGGATTCTTTCCAGCTGAGCGCTGCGTCTGATGGGCAGGGTGCGGGCGCCAAGGTCCCCGGGGCAGTCAACTGCCATCTCCCTATGCTTTTGCACCACATCGTCTTGGACGTCAATACCTCCCCCGCCATCTGACTCAGTCACGTAACCGTTCATGTAGGAGGTGGTCATCATGGCTGTGCACGTGTGCGGCGGTGTGTGGTGTGTGTGTGTGAGCGTGTGGGGGGTGAGGGTTAGGATGGCTGCTTTCTGCATGGTGTGAGGGCTGAGGCCATGACAGCAGGGCTGAGGTCAGTAGCGGCTTCAGACAGGAAGCCACACCTGGAAGAAAATGAACAGCGGTTAGAGAATACTTGCATACAGAGATGTTATTGTAAACACCGAGTTCCACAAGGAACTATTTTATCACCTTCACTTTTCTCGCTGTATATAAATTCAAGATCCATGATTCATATTTTAAATTATTTAAATACGCTGATGATATGGCACTTGTTGGCCGGTTGAGAAAAGCTGGAACAGAGGGAGATACGGTGTATTATAGTCACATAAACTTACTTGAAAATTGGTGTAAACTGAGCTCACTGCAGATAAATGTGAATAAAACCAAGGAATCGGTCATTAGTAGAAATAAATTAGATTTTATTGAAGGGTTAGAACCTTTAACACTTGGTGGACATTTTAAAAAACAATTTAAATATTTAGGAACAATTATTGATTGTAAATTGATATTTGCTGGAAATGTCGAGTGCGTTTTTAAAAAGCAATGCAGAGATTACATCTTATTAGGAGGTTACAACATTTTTGTGTGAGTCAACATATTTTAGAGATGGTTTATAAGAATCTTGTTGAGGGTGTTATATGTTTTAATATGATTATGTGGTATGGACTACTGTCAGTTAAAGAAAAGCAAAAACTGTGCCGAGTAGTTAAAATTGCTAGTGCAATTGTAGGACAACCATAATGACAACTGAATGAAATCTATCAAACAAGAGTCAAACAACAAGCACGGGTTATCATTGAAGATTGTTCTCATCCTCTGAATATTAAATTTCAGCTTTTACTAACAAAAAGACGTTTTAGACAACCTCAAGCAAGGAAAAATGTGTATCCAATGTCATTTGTGCTGTCAGAATTTTAAATACTAGAATATGAGCATGAGTAGGGGGGATTGTGTTACTTGTTGTCTTTTATGTGATTTGTATGATGATGTTGAATGTATTTATGTGGTAAAGCCAAAGACAAATTTTCACTTGTGGACAATAAAGTGACTTAACTTACTGCTCAGGATCTCCACCAGCAACTTAAAAACAACGTACACCTCAAAAAAGTATAATAATAGACTGTTATCAGACTGTTATTAAATTAAAAAAAAAAAATTGAAACTTTGTGTACACCTTGTTTATTGTGTTATTGATATTATAATGCATATTCTAATCTAATATTTGTCTATCTGTCTAAAACACAAATGTATTTTAGTTCTTTTGACATTTAGTTTCTATCCATTTTCTGGCCATTAAATAATTTTTCTTTACAACATCAGAGCATTTTATCAAATGGTGTCATGATGACGACGACACGTTACATTATACAACCAAAAAATGAATATGCAAAACACAAATGCCTCTTTACTATCACAACAGGAAGTTGAGTTCCCATGGAGCCGTCATGCAACATTTCTGATTCATTCAAGTGCTGTTTATGGCATTCAGCCCTGCGTGACAGTACAGTTATTTAAGGAACCATTTCACTTTATTAAAACACCCTCACACATTACTTTCCATAAGGACTAAACAAACAAGCCTTACGCCACAGGCACAGAGAGATAAACAGATCTACACACACACACCTTTACTCTACATTAGTGGCCTTGTGATTCTGATAGCTGTGCGTCAGCTGCCTGAGACATGCCAGACCTTCCTGTTATCTGCCCCTTTATCATCCTCATTTCTGACAGCTGACACTTTCGAAAAACCCCAAACCGCATTCTCACCCCCCACCATAAGCCTGCAGATGTGATTGGCTCTGACCCCTGACCCATCAAGCTTCTCCTTCGATCCTCGCAGACGGATTTCAGTAACAAACGGCTCTGAGTCACGGCTCTCTCACTCGGGCATGTGAGGGGAGATGCTTCTAAACAGCTCATGTAATGAGGGTATTCATGAGGTAGTGAGTTAAGATTTAAGTGTTTGCTGTTGAGTTAGAATGCCGAAGTTCTACCGCTGAATTATGCATGAGACACTTGAAGTGGGTGTCTCCTTCCAGGAAAAAGCATCTCATAGGATAATGGAAAGACATGTGATCACATAGTGAGAATAATGGATGGGACTTTTGTCTCTCTATTTACCCCTCCTCCATTCTGCTATAAGTTCCTCATGTCTTACACAAATTAAGAACCTGCTCACACTGGTAATACGAATGTAATACATATATCATAATCTTCTGATGGTAGTGGAATGGGAATGGAAACTGAACCGACTTTTTGGATACTGCAATCAACAGCTAAAACTATAATGAATCTTACAATTCAACTTATAAATTTCAAAGCCAAGTTATTCACAATATTTTAAGATCATTAGTGAAATTTTAATTATGTGAAAATTATCATTTTTAAGAGCTTGCAACAATGAATAAAATAAGATTTAGTAAATGATGACAGAATTTTTAGTTTTGGCTGAACTATTCCTTAACGGCCTATAACACTATGAGCTTTAAAAAAGGCTGTAGGAAAATTGGTGGATTTCCTTGTAAACCCTCAATTCATTCAAGTACTCGATCTGACCTCAGCAGATCCTATCAGCTCTCTGACAGCAGCCTTTCAAACAGAACCTCCATCCTTCACTTTCTTATCTTTAACACTACTCTTCATTTAAGTCTAGTTTGCCTCCTTGCTAATGGACTGCTCCCTTCTACCATGCCCTCCCTTCGTACCCCTCCTCCCCTTTGCCTGCTCCGAGATTACTGTGCCGCACGACTGCCTAACGGATTGCCATGACAACAGCTTTGTCAGTGGGCGGGAGGTCCCAAGGCCTGAGAACCAAAGGAGGAAAGCACAAAGCCCCAAACATACAGGGGGAAGCAATATTGGGATCTTCACCCGTGTTTGCCAGTCAGTCCAGGATAAACCCTCCAGCTTGCAGTAGGGTCTCTTCTCTTGTCACTCCGGACCTGTCTGCCTTCTCGTTTCTCCTCGTCTCTCTTGACTCCACCTGAATTAAATAGATGAAAATTATTGAGTTGATTAAATTAAATGCAGAACTGCCAAAACAATCTCAGTTTATTCTGAATATTAGCCTGCATATACAAATATGCTTAATCTTACTCTTGTAGACATCTTTTTCGGAAAGAATATAGACTTATAGTTATTCAAGACTCTGGCGACAGATTTTATGAGTTTTAACAATTTATTGACTGACTGGCTTTCTGTACATTGTAGACACCTACAACAAGAGCCCAGGCATTGTTTATAGTCCACGTGAATGTTGTCTGTGATGTCATCGTTTTGCAGTGACTGAGCAACAATCATACAATGCAGGAACACAAACACCCTGGGAACAGCATTCCTCAGCAGACTAGAACAGTATAAGGGGTCTATTGTGAGGGTACGCATGTGTGTGGTTTCCCATTCTTATTACTAGTGTAAACCTGAAGTCAGGGTCACAAAACAAGTGATGAAAAAAGTGATAAAACAAAGGTAATAAACAGACTAATTGTGATTTATTTCATTAAGCCCCCTAAGCCACTGTTGCTTGTTTGGATGCAAATGTGTCGGTATCGACTGATGAAAACCTAATTAATCTTTCCTATAAAAAGGTAAGCAGATTGCAGCCTTACACCTACACAGATGTAGCCTGAGAATGGCCAATCTTCAAGTGAGCTCAACACACTCCCTGCATTATGCATGTACTCATGGTGATGTCATTGTTAAAGGTGGTTTTCCATTCTGTTGGCTACAGATAAGAACAAAACTAAAGCCGTCCACTACACTAAATCAGAGACAATAAGTAATACTGGGCCAATTCAAACAATGCCAAAAAGGCCTGCACATTCACATAACAGCCATCTATGGTTCAGGAGTAGGGATGTAACGATTCACCGTGAGCCAGTTGAAAATCGGTTATAATGAGTGACGATTCAATTCAGTTGAGGCTTGAACTGAATCGCAATACATTCTTTGAACAGCAGGGGCCGCTATTTTCACTGCAAACCTAAACGTGGATGCTGATATTTCTTAAATGCAAAAAAATCCAAGAAAAGCACAGACAGTATTAGTTTGTTTATATTAAAGAGACTTTTTCTATTATTAATTTGTTATAAAATCGCAGTTTACTTTTGTTATTTGAAATAAAACATTATTTTATTATGCAAAGAAACGTAAAGCATTTAAGAAATAATGCAAGGGAAGTTGTTCATTTCTAATTTGTTTCAACTCATTTTTTAAAAATAAATCGTGAGTAAATCGTGAATAAATCGCATCGTGAGATCAGAATCGTGAATCGCATCGCATCGTGAGCTGAGTGAATCGTTACATCCCTATTCAGGAGTGCAGCTCAGATGGAAGACTGAGGTATAGTGCTATCCTGTTGTCCAAAACTAATGCCCAACAAAAACCAAATGCAAATATAAAATGGATCTGGTGAATAAATTAAACATACAAGTAGTTGTTTAGGAAGCACAACATAACATTATAACATAATTCGTGATAGATTGCTATATCACCATAGCCGATTTATCGGGACAATATTTGGAATTTTTTATTATCAGCATTGAAAGATTCATTTTTTCATGTGGACCTTTTCGTGTGCTTAAATCTGTTTTAATGCTAACAGTGTTTCCCACAGGATTTTGAAAGACTTGTTGCACTGGTGACGTCACATACCAATTAACATAATTATGACGTCACTAAGCCGTGTTCGCATTTGGACTAGTGTTGGCACTTGAAATCTGTTTCGTTCTACTCTCTGATCTGTCACATTATACTGTATTTTAAGACAATGAATGCCATTTTCTGTTCTGTTGTCATACATGAAACGAGTAAAAAATTGTGACTGAACACGTCTTAACAAGCAGTTACTTTAACTGCTGCTAAAATCCTGATTTATAAACCTGACATTGGCCAACAAAATCACAACACACCTACATTAACGAGCGGCTATATGCAATGATTTTGCTTATACTTATTTGTCTCATGCAGCGCACAGCTTTTACTGCTGTTGCTCTTTCTCGTCAATGTCTTGCTGTATTATGAGCGCTTCTTTGATTTTAAATCCAAGTGATGTTTTATTATAGATCGCGTATAGTGCAGACAATTTGGCACAAATTCAGAAATCCAGGAGAATACACTTTTACACAGAGCTAACTAATTAACATCAACCACTAAACATAATGTTATAATAATAGTTTGTACTAGTGTTGTCAAAAGTCCCGGTACTTCGGGTCCAAGTCGGTACCTAAAAATAAAAAAGTTGGCGGTACCTAATTTTCATAAGACCCGGTAGCACCGCCGTCCCTGGTCAACCGGGTACTGATGCTCTGTCTGACAGGTTGTCAGTCGGAAACTTTTTATAGACGCAATAAGACGTGATGAACGGATAAGCGCAGCTCTGATTCACAAGAGATGCGCACAGAAATACTTCAGAATTAAATTCATATCACGAAGAAAACCATTCGGTACGACCTCCACGGTTCAATACGTGTAAGTGAATTGCGGTTTTCCGGTTTGCGTTTAAAAATTTCAGTGCGCTTAATTACACTGTGAACTGGCTCTGTCCATGTTTGTCTGTATGCTGAGATAGATAAACGCATCCCCAATATCTAATAGCGAGTGGTTGATCGGGCGGTGAAGCGAGACTGCCTGCAACACAAGAAGCAATGTGCTGTTGTCGAGTATAATGCTGAAGAACAGACGTGAGCTGGCTTTATTGTATGCCCGTTGTACTAAAGTGATAATGTCCAAATTTGGCACATCAAGAATGTATTTTTACACTGCATACGAAAGCAGCACGTCCGCGTTGCTCTCAGCACATGCAGAAAGAGCGTCTACAGCACCATGCCAAAGTCCGTTTAACGAAAGTCATGCCAATCGGCGGCCTTTCTGACAGCTATTTACATCATAGCAAGAGCGCCTCCAAGCAGCTATTTAGCATTGCATTTCTTCTTATTTATTGCAATGGCAGTGACGCACCTTGTTAATATACTATTTGGCCTTTCCCATTGAGCGCACGTTTACTTCCATTACAGCAATCGCAAGTTTTGCATTACGTCATTTTAAATACTCTGATGCGCAAAACCTCTTCAAGAAGCTTATTTTACTGGCATGTTGATGAACAGTAAACCAAAAACTCCTGTGAGCTGCCAGTGTAAATCTTTACATTTATTAAATACACCAGGAATTTGTACAAGTTGTTTTTTGCTTAAAGATAATAAAATAAGTAAAATAAAGAGAATTTCAAGTTCTTCTCAAGTTCTTCTCAAGTTTTGACTGTTCCTGTCACATAAGCATAAAACAATCAAAAAACACTTTAATGTGCCGAAGCCATCAGAACCGAACCGAAAACCATGGGCCAAAAACCGAGGTTCGTATTGAACCGTGGGTGAGCTGTATTGTTGCATCCCTAGTGAAGACTGTGCAGAATTTTATTTTTATTGATCATTCAGTTTTGCTTCAAGCACATTTCATTACATAAACACGCAAATGGAAACATGCAACATGTCACTTGAATGCTTCACCTTCCCCCTCCTTCATGACACATCATGCAGTGCAGTGAAGAGCCTCCAGACTCAAAAACATATAAATAAAGCTTCAAACCATCTGCTGCTCAAGAGCTTAAGTAGCCTACTTCAACCCCTCCTGCTTCATTCAGTTGCAGGCTGGCTGGGATTCTGCTATAGCTCTGTCCAGCACACTAACATTCTGGCCTCTTATACAGGCAATTGGGACATCAGGGCACTTCCTGGTAGATTTTTCCCTTTACACTGATCTAGGATCAGCTCTTCCAAATCAAATCCAAACCTTAATCTTTGTTTACAAAATGGTGGTGATGATGTCTGTTAAGTGCCAAAGGAAAGGTTAATATTTTCTAGTACAGACACAAACAGGGATGAGGTCAGGTGGATTGGGAAGAGCAGGTTCACGTCTGAATGCAGGTGTTTCAAGCTAGAGCAGGTGCGGCACGGCTGGATCCAAGGCTGTGGGTGTGGCCCTCGCACCCCAGCCAATGGGACACCAGCAAAAGCAGGCACTGTGTCAACAACCCTGTTGTTTTTCATTCCACCTGAGAAACGGTCCTCACAGATACTGCGGCTGTGAACACACGCTACGCAACAGACATGACATTCTCTTGCTAGGCGCATTCCTAGCAAGCTTTTGTAATTGAGTAGTTTCACTAATGTAAACAAAAAGAGAAAGTCAACAGCGTTGAAAATGTGATCAGATAAAACTGCTAAAGACCTGTTCAGTTCTCATTTAAACACACAGCTAGAGTCATAATAGAATCAGAAAAGTCATTAATCCCAACAGGAAAGCTTTCAGGCCCGTTAGTTAAAACAAAGTAAACAGCTACAAAAGACATCACTTTAGGAACAAAACAGTGTGGATTATTTATGTGAAGCAGGGTTCGGCCTTGATGAACCTGTTACTGACAGACATGAAACGGCTTGTCTTGAGGAGTGGCTGGATGGAAAACACAACCGTACCTAAACTATGGTAAAGGGAGGGACCACTGCATCAGCACCCGAACTTCACAGGTCTCAAAATAGAAATAAAAATACATTTTATATAATATATCAAAGCAGTCTACCGGCTGACACCTGACATGTATGTCTCTCGTCAGAGACGTGAAAGATGAAAAACTGTTAAGACACTGGACAGGCTGACACTTCCACGGTCGTCACTAAAGAGGAGAAACAGGCATGGATTGTTATCTACTCCAAAGCTCCAGCTCAACATTCCAACACCCATTGCTTATGCACCAAAAAAATGTCAGATTCCAGGCTCCTAAGAATCGAGCCACGTACCACGTAGTACCAGGAGGGAGACTAATGCGAAAAACAGAGGAAAAGAGAGGGAAAAAGAGAAATAGACGGACAAGTTTGTGGGCCGGATCTTCAAAGCTAAATATGAAGCTATAGAAGAATGTAGGCATGGCAAAGTGTAGAGCAGAAACCCATTAACAATAACAAAAGGATTTATAATGTTTGGCCTCTGCAGTGGGGATTTCATAAGAACAGCTTTGAATTTGGGAAAAGAGAACAAACTAGCACCCAACCTTCATCTAGGTGTGTGTTGTCAAAGCTGTTAATGAGTAAACCATTTCACCTGCCAGTTAAATATAGTACATGGGAGACAGTTAAGAACGCAATGTGCATTTTAAGCGTGAAACTATCCTTTGAGAATAAGATTCAAGAGATCAATAGGTGTGAAGCTAGGACTGATTAGTTCCAACTCATTCATTTCCGAACTTCAAACTCTAAGGCCCTAAATCTTCCCGACATTAGGGATATATCACGATGGTTGACTAATCTTACAACAACTGTCAAGCCTAAAGTGACTGACTTTAAAAATAATAAGTCCATATTGAAGATAATATCATCAGCATATCCAAACAGGAAAACCAGCTGTTAAAGACGTGCTTGTTTTAAAGGTGTGCTGATGTGTTGTAATTTATAGCTTTGGAGGCGCTGGTGATCTGTAGCTCATCCACCCTTGACTGGTTGCTGCACGTGGACCAGAGATCTGATAGACCCCTAAAAGGAATCAAGTGATTTATAAGGATTTCCTCACTGCCAGCTTTATCCGAGGCACTCAAAACAAATTTTACATAGGCTAGCTGTTTCCTGACAAACGCTTTCCTTTTAACGGTTAGTTTGAACTCTCAGAGGTCAACGTGTTGTTATTGTCCATCATGGACCCCTAAAAACAAGCGGGAAAATCTAGGTCTAGACAGCAGGCCGCAGGCCCATTGGAAAGGCTCTCTAGGAGAGTTTGCGTACCACACAAGCTTGTTAATTCTTGGCCATGGCAATCCATCAGGACAGCAGAGCCGGAGCATATTGTGAATTCCTCAGGGGACACAGACAGGTCAAAAAGAGCACGGGGGTTCTGTACATTCCTGGAACAGTTCCCAGACCCATCCCATAACACTGTCCTGTAATAAGAAGACCTGTCGACACGTTCATACCTCTCCAAGCAGGCCAATGCATCATACCTGGGAATGAGGCTGCTGCACTTGAGACTATCAGGCCACTTGCAAGTTCCACACATAACTACAGAATATTTGCAGACAACATTCGATTCTGGTATTTGTCAGCAGCATGGATATGAGCTAGCGAGGAATTCAGGTGATTCAGGTTAATGGTCAAGGCCTATATCTGATAGAGCTTATTAAATCATTTTTTTAACGACTTAAGATTTAGTAGAGATTTTATAGATTTTCAATGACAGTAAAGAAACTGTACATGAACTTCAATTGATATTAATCTTATAGAACATTCTACACCTTATTTGGTAATTTACTATTTAGATTATTTATAATTTAGCTTTTTAAACGGTTCTGCTGCTTTTTTGC